>NC_136909.1:53045988-53589263 GCF_949606895.1 Notothenia rossii
CAGCATTGTGTTTTCTACCTATGTAAAAGAGCGTCTGGGTTGTCTTACGAAAATGTGTTATCTCTGTATCAAGATGATGTGATAAAAAATGATACTGCTGTAATGAATTTTGTGAAAAAATACCAGCGGTGTGAGAGACGTCATAAAAACACTGATTTTAACCACAGTGTTTGTTCTCTACAAATGTTTAAAGATTGTTACAAAATGTAGAAAATAAAAAATAAAAAGTTCTGGAGACAAAATTAATTCAGGTGACTGTCTTTTATTAGGAAAACAAAAATATAATACAACTTTTGGGGGTAAAATGTAACCAGCTGGGGCTTAATTTTCTATCTTTCCTTATTCTTTTCTTCTTAAGTGGGGCACTCGGAGGTTCTTCCTCCTCTGTGGGGTTTGGGGTTCCTGACACCTCCCAGCTGAGGGTCGTAGGAGATTATTTATTATTTCCTCTTCTTCTTCTTCTTTTGGGCATATTTTCTCTATTTAGTTCGCCCCCCTTTGATTATACGATATTCTTCACGAGTGTGTAGGTCTTGAAAAGCTGATAAAGGAATGTTGAGCTCATTCAGACTATTTAAAAAAAAACGCCAGCCTTTAGACTCCTGGACATTTGTTTTATACGAGGATAGATTTTTTATTAAATCTAACATGTGTGAACCTTTTACAACTGTACCCTTTTCTACAAATTCCACCGCGGGGGTCCATCCATCTGTACTCGTGATTAATTTACTCATAATGTACTCTGCATTCTTACGGTAACGCTTAGGGAGGTGTTGAAGTACCTCGTTTTTTATTTTATCAATGGACATGCCATCCTTTTCTTCTCCTTTTACCAACCCCGTGTCTTCAGGTAGAGTTAAAGTAATATGTCGTTCCTCCTTCCCGTCTCGTTTGAGTAAGGTGAGATATCGCTGCAGCAAACCATTGTATTTTCTTATTTTTTCATAAGAGGGTAATCCTGCTTCGTTTAGAACAGCTCTAATTTTTTCATCCAGAACATCTTCGGCAGTGCATCTCATTGTTTCCTTACTATGGGGGTTAGTTACACCCGCCTGATTGAGCTGATTGAACTGGTGAGGTGATAACAAAAACATCTTTTGACTCATGCTCGAATGAGTCCTCCTAAAAGTTGTCCTAAAATGGGGAACACAGCACCCAGCAGAGGCAGAAGAAAGCCACCAGATTGCTTTCTTAAGGCCTTGAATTTAGTTTTAAAGTTGGCCTTTTTATTGGCCAAGAGTTTGATAATCTTCTTTTGTTTTTTTGAGTTTGTTATACTGAGTGCCAGATAGTGGAATGTTACCCTTTAGAAGATTTAAAGACAGCTCACAGAGTGATTGAAGAAAATCCGTGCAGCAGTTCTTGAGAATATCGTTACGCTTCGAGGGCTTGGCGTTACACAAGGCCTTCAGCAGGGGCATGTTTATTTTTAAACAAGCCGACATACTGTTTCAAGTTTTCGGTTTTGGTACATAAACAACTAACCATTGATTTGGTAGTGCTCCGATCTAAGTCTGTAGATGTCTGGGGGTCATGTCTATGATTAAATAACCGTGAGGTTCCTTGGTGGCGTCTTCGAAACTTTGCAGTAAAAATGATTTATTGCCAGGGTATATTTGCTGAGCAAGTATGTTCATTTGTAATCTGTCTCTGGGGTTCTTAAACAAGACCATGTAATTAGTATTCAAACTAATGGTACGACTGTTTTTCCCCTGATTAAAAACATTTTGTGTAAGCATCATAACACTCATATTCCTGTGATGGCGGTATTAGGTGAAAAGTTTGACTACTTCCGGATGCTCGGAGGCCTGAAATATAACATCGTCCAATATAATGAAATGACTTTGATCAGGAGGAAATAGAGACTCGTCTTCAAATGATTCAGGCAGACCTTTGATGAATTTCATATTTTTATTCTTTTCCTGCAGTTCTGCATACATTGGCTGGAAAGAAGTATAAATCCACACAATATTCTGAGGTTGTACATCCATTACATGAATACAATTTTGCAATACATTCTTGAAAAAAAAAGTTTTTCCACACCCACTAGGGCCAACTACTGTTGGGGCAGAATCTCTGCTCCGCGCCGTTCCTATATGAGCGGGTTGTCAAAAGAAGGAAAAATTAAAAGCAGCCAGGATAAGGGTTAAACAATAATCTGCTTTAATGGTGGAAACATACAAATACTTCCCCTAATCACGAAGCACTCTGCAGAGTACTCCGGGCTCAGGTTCTACCACCGTGTGAGACACGTCTCAGGAACGGCAAGTCAAAAACAAGAGCGCCGATCTTCAAAATGATCACAATATTTATACACAGAGTTCACTTCTGAGCGAGCTAGACAGTGAGTTGGTAGTGTTTCATTGGTTGGTTTCCCTTCTGGGCGGGACCCCAGGTAGTAAGTCAGTTTGTTGATTCCATGTTGCTTCTGTGCGCGTGTGTGTGTGTGTGTGTGTGTGTGTGTGTGTGTGTGTGTGTGTGTGTGTGTGTGTGTGTGTGTGTGTGTGTGTGTGTGTTTTCTGTCCCTCTGCCCTCAGGCAGATCCCCCAATCAATGATTTGGAGTCATGAAAGAGGACTCTTTGACAGGACACATACTCATTCCCCCTAAACATCTTCAACACACACAAACATCGTATCATGTATCTTATCACACAACAGTCACCCGTTTTTCTTTATGAAAGCCATATTTGTAAATATCCAAACGCCATCGTCCCATGACAGTCCCCACATCAGTCAACCACCATAAGTTAATTGTTCTTGTGGCTTAATGGCTTCCCTGAACTTCCCTTCACCCCAAAGTCAGCTTACTAGGAATGAATACATGTTATTGATAAGCTCAAAAGGACCTTTATCTCGTTTACTGCTGGGTGACCCAAGTCTCAAGGCCTGCAGGATGTGTAGGAGATAAACATTAATTCTACAAGACTTTAACTGCCTTATATCTGAAAATGTATCCGGGAATTCCCCTGTTAATTGCAAGGACTATTGATAATTAACAGAGAGACCCTAGGGGCCTCTTCTTGGTATCTGCTAGGCAGAAGTCACTCAATGCAGAAATCACAAGTTTAACACACATTCTATATAAGGTAACATTAAAATGAATATACCAGATTGAATTTTCCTGCCATAACACGTTTAATCCTTCAAATAATTCAAATAATACTTCACTACTAAACAAGAAAAAGGAACACGTAGTTGGGGCTCAAAATCAATTTGGCTGGGTGAAAACATTTTTGTCTCTTCTTATTATTTCTCAAAACCCAAAAGGCAAAGTATTTCCTCCGTCTAGCAGACGTCTCTTATCAAACACAACTCGGAACTTTTTGGTGAATGACACATTTCTCAAAACGAAACCCTCTTTATTCCGTTCAATGTTGTGTTGCGGGGCCTGAAGACACCTCCCCCTCTCAGAGTTCTGAACGTAACCTTCCACCAGATCTGTCAGACTGTCAAAGTTCACTCGTTCACAACATTTGTGCGTTTGTGTAATTCCCTTCACACGCATCACAAACTTTTTCTGATTTTTGGTTTGGTAAGTATAGCTCCTTAGAGTCTCCCCCTGTCTTGTCACATAGATTATACTCAGAGCCGGCCCGACCCATTAAGCAACATAAGCGGACGCTTGGGGCCCCGCAGCCACTAAGGGGCACCCTAGCAAAACAAAAAAAATGAAATGTTTTTTTTTTTTTAAATGAAAAAAATCTCAGTACACCGTCGCCGTGATAAGTATGTTTAATTAATTGTGTTAATATGCCTAGATTGCCTACTCTCAAAGTCATGTATTATATTATTGAGTCAATAATATAATACATTAACCGTGCTTTACCTGCACCTCATCATGACACAAGAGAGGACGGCAGGATTGTAATTTCCCGTGTTCAGTGAACAGAGGCAAGACACCAGGCCAACCAGAAAGTTGAATGGAAATAAACATCTGTCTTATTGGCTGACAGGTACCTATCCTGTGAGCTGTGACAATGTTTAAAATAAACTATCAGTCGGACTCAGAGTTTTTGAAGATGGACATTAGAAAAAAAAATCTTAAAAAATATGAAAATTCTCAAGTGGTGGCTCACCATAGACTGTATATATAAATGGACGTAGTGTCCGTGACGTCACCCATAGGATTCTGCAGAGTTGCAGAGAAGCCCTTAGTAGGCGGAGGTGGCCACTAACACTTGACAGCGACGTCAGAGTCTAATCACGCCTGCTCCAAATAAGGGCAAAGAGGCGGAGCCGAGGCGGGACCTGCTGCCTCCGAACTGGAAGTAAACAGAGCTAGCTCAGGCTAAGATGCTAAGCTAACATGAAATACATGCATATCAAGTTACTGCTAACAGTGTAGTTCCCCTATATAAACGTTACATTCATAATCAAATGAGACAATCTGCAAGAGAATTAGCTATATTTTGTTATTCTTAATGCTTGTCATTCACACGTTAAGAAAAGAAGTACCAATACATAGCAGAACAATTGTGGCGATGTTCAGCTTAATAAGCCTTGTTCAACATAATTTATTTAGCTAATACTACAGCAGGCGAACCAAGTCTGCGTTTCGCTGCATTCCTTGATCTTCAGTTATAACGACGGACTCCATCGCCCGGACCTAACGGAGCCGCAGTGGGCTAGCTCCGGGACGCCGGCTGGAGCTAGCCCCCTGCGGCTCCGTTAGCTCCGGCAGCCACCACTGGGATAATTGAGTCCCCTATTAACATTTGCTCCTGTTTAGCATTATGGGCGTCATAGCCATTGACTATAAAAGTCTTACCCAAGGCTGAATCATAATGTATAAAGGGTTATGTCCTTAGCTGGCTAATAAGTAACAAGCTAAGCTACCAAGCACAGAAACACCTGCGAACGGGATTAACATGTATAATATTATCATTTTAGACTTCTTGGAAGTTCTGTTAGTACATTCAAGCGCACAGCACAACATTTTAATTGTCTGGTATTTGTGACAATATTCCCTAAAAGGCACAATCACCACGAACACGGCTAAAGCTAAAGGGTCAAGTACAGTACTATGACTAACTAACGTTGTAGCCTCTATGGTTGTGGCCTAGCAGAGTGGACAAGTTGCTGTTAGCTGACAGTGAGGCATGTACATGTCCATCAAAGTGACCACGCCCTAATTTATGCAAAAACTTTAATACGGGTGTGTTAGAAAACAATTCACTCACAGATTCATAATCATGAAGGTGGAATCTAACTATATCGATAATAATATTTATTGCATCCATGGGTAGAAACATGTTTTTTTCTGCTGTAAAGTTGGGAATTTTAACAATGGGGGTCTATGGAAATTGCTCCTTTCTGCAGTCAGTCCCTAGCGGCCCATGTATGAACTGCAGTGTGTTGCACTTCCGTATTGGCGTCCTGGCTGTTCCCCAGAGTTTGCCGCTTGTGGCTCACACAACAACCCCAGAGCCACCACTTGAGCCAGGTAAACAAGGTATGTAAATGTCAGTAAACTTCCAAGTTATGCGAACATGTAAGCAAAGCATAAATTACAGCTGCGTTGACGTTACTTTGAATCGCGGGGGTAAGCTAAACCGTTAGCAAGTAGCTATAACTAGCCAGATATATTAAATAAACACTTTGTCATACAATCTAAATGTAATGTTTTTTAGCGTTACCTGGTGATTTAAAAGAAAGCTCTCTGGGAAATGTTGACTTACTGTTCAACATGAAGCTAGAAGCTACCTTACAGTACACAGTTCATCCGGAATCCTGTCAGTTAAAGTGTTTCATAGTTAGCTAAGCATCAACCTAGCACTGAAATATATGGATGTTATGTGACATTATTTCTGAGAAAAAGTCAGCTGAAATGGTGGCATAGTTGCCACTGCTTTACGTGTCAACAGCATGTTTTAACGTATTTGCAGCAGTAAATGTGGCTGTTTGGCCACTGACGTTGCCATAACAACACCTGAATTTAAATGTGCAACCTCTTTTTGTGACAGATTTTTGCAAGAAATTATAATTCTCCAGAATGATATTCCTATTGACAGCAAGTTTCTATGTGAACATTATGAGATGGACAGCCAGAGAGAATAAATGAAAAACAGTTATGAAATACGATATGACAAAACAAGAATACAGTGATTTGTAAAATATCCATAAAGAAAAATCTGTTTACTGTTCTGTTTCATATGGGTGTTGAGAGATGTATCCATAGATTTCTTAATGTTGCTCTCAAAGTGCACCAGATTGATGCTTTTAACTTCAATATTTAAAAGAAAATCTTCCCGGGGGAGCATGCACCAGGACCCCCTTAGAGGAGGTGAGGACCCCCCTAGAGGATGTTAGGTCCATGGTGTTTACATGCTTATTTATACAATATGTGTGCTTATGCTAACATCATAAGACAAAAGTTGGTTCTGTGTTGTGTGTAGTGAGAACGCGCTAGAGTGAGGGCGGTCCCCAGGCCAAAGCTCGCTTAGGGCCCCCAAAAGTCTAGGGCCGGCCCTGATTATACTCTCTGTGTCGTAGTAGAAAACTCTGTGCTGTAATTTCTCCAATTCACTGTACAGTTTCATCCTGGCATACGCAGTGGTGAATGCTGCAATTCATATTGTATCTACCTTGTTGGGAGGAGAGTAGCATTTTTCTCCGAAACAACATTGAACAAGAGCCGTCCTGTCGTTGAGGAATGACAAAATACTTAACATTATGTTTAGCTGAAAACAAGAGGTGAAGAAATTATTCTGTTTTGGTCACAAACCTTAGTCTGAGTCGGATTGCTTCTCTGGGCAAATTTACCCCAGAAACTGTTGAGACATAGTTTTGACACTTGTCTTTTGGTAGGATTTGATTTGATTTTATCTGTATCCAGCAAGATGCCCTGATTAGCATGGTAGTCAACCATATACTTTTGTCCACCACTTTGCATGGAGGAAACTGGTGATTCTGGGTCCCTCGAGGTGTCACTAACATATCCACCATTTTGAACGGTGGAGACTGGTGATTCTGAGTCACTCAGAGTGTCACTAACATATCCACCATCTTGCACGGTGGACACTGGTAATTCGGCATTGGCTGAAGCTTTGCTATTTGCTCCATTCAGATGGAGTACGTCGTCTGTGAGCTGATTTAAAAGCCCGAGACCGGGGTAAGTGTCAGAGTTCTCATTCATAACACTCCGTTCGATGTCTCAATATGGGATGCGCCTCAACGCGTATGCATCAGAAGCATCAATCTCATTACGCCAATCCGGATTGGCTGGTGATCTTGACGACTACGTCAGGGAATCCACCCACCCTTTAAGTAGCTTGCGCTACGTCGCAGCGTCATTCAAACACCTCGTCTCGCTTCGGAGCACATCTCAAAAATATCAGTAGCCGGGCTAGCTTAACTGTCCACAAGCTAACCTTCGGTCGCCGGACGCTTGCCGGCTACTTTTGCTTCGCACAAAGATTTCATTTATTAACACACAAGTTAATACTAAAATCTGCCCCGCCGTTTTTTTCCTAAATAACGGTAAGATTTTGGTTTTTTCAAATGGTAACATACCTGTTACTGGTTTGTCCCTCCACGTCGACACCCCGGCGAGCGAGGATGGACCCTTGTCTCCCTCACACCAGAGGAGACGGAGGCTCGGAGTCTCGACTCTGCGGCTGCGGGTTTAAGATTTAGAGCACGGACTCAAACCAAGTCTGCTCATCCTGCCTTGGGCTGGAACATTCCCGGAAGGCTATCGACGCCCCCGGTTTGTGCGGACACTGTGCCCGCTTCACCACCAAGAGCCTCCGCCGACGGCTAGCGCGCCAAGCTAGCCTGTCGGGACAAGACCCCTTCATGCCTGTTGATTTGCCGGCCGGCAATCGAGGCATGGTGGCGACCGCCGCGGGAGTTGAGCCCCACGCTGTGTCAAGCTTGGGCTCAACGGCGGCGGCAGCCGCGTGAATGGAGCCCCGCGCTGTGACAAGCTGGGGCTCCCAACTGCACCTCACCGTGGTTCCACCCGCGGAGGATGTCCTGGAGCTGGATTACATGGAGGAAGATGAAGAGGATACCTCTGAGTTCCTCTTATCCGACTCAGACGAAGACAAAGATGACATCTTCGTCCCATCTGCTCAGGCTGCCAAGCCGGAGGCGGTGTCCGCTCCCCCAGGCGAAAGCGCGGCAACTTCGCCCCGCCTCAGCATGGACCTGCAGGCCGTGTGCCAACGCGCTGCGTCCAGGCTGGACATCCCCTTGCCTGAAGTAGCCAAGGAGACCTCCAGATCTCGCTATGAGGGGAAGAACTTGCCCCAAGAGGATGACGAGGCAGCTTCTCCCAGTCTTTCCAGAGCAGCTGGACGAGGTTTCTGTCTCGTGGAGAGACCGCCCTTTCAGCAGCAAGGCCCCAATCCAGGGAGCTTCCTCTTTGGACTTTGAGGGCATGGAGAAGCTCGGCTTGCTCCGCATGCCGCCTATTGAGCCGCTTGTGGCAGCCCGCCTCCAACTGCGGCTGTCTTCGGCACTTAGCAGGAACCCCACGCTGCCGACAAAAGCAGACCGTTTCCAATCAGCAATGACCGAACGGGCTTACAAAGCGGCAGCTTTGTCCGTCAAGGCGCTCAATGTCTCGTCAATGCTGACCGCTTACCAGGCGGAGCTCTGTGAGGACATGACGAACAAACCTGAGCCTGACGTGTGGGACAAAATCACAGCGATCACGGACATTTGCCTCCGTGTGCAGCGCTGTGCAGTCCAAGCCACGGGCAAATCGCTGGGGATGATGGTAGTGCAGGAGAGAGCCAGGTGGCTTAACCTGACGAACCTTCCGGACCGGGAAAAAGGGGACGTCTTGGACATGCCAATTGTCCCCGAGGGCATATTTGGCACCGCTCTGGCTTCAATGCAGCAGCGGTGTGAGGCCAAAAAGAAGGAGGATGAGGCTCTCCAGCTTTGTCTTCCCCGAAAGGTCCAGCCGCCGCCTCCAACGGCCCCGCGACAGACCTTCACTCAGGCTGCCTAACGTCCTTCCCATTTCAAGATCCCGAAACTGCAAAAGCCACCGCCCCGGGTCTCCTGCCGAGGCGAGGACGAGCTGGCCAAGAAAGTCCCCGGTTCCGGCAGCAGCCACACAGGCGCAGCCGGCCCAGAGCTTCGGCCATCAGGTGAGGAAAAAGAAGAGAGCAGCCTGACAGCCTTCCCTCCTCTCCTCGGTGAAAGAGCTGGAAGTTCCCTGTTTTCCAGCCCCAGAACGTGTTCCACAAGTGTTCAATGCTCATGTGTTTCCTGGGTGCAACCACGCCCCCATCTTCCCGCTGCCTCGAGTGATGTCAGAACGTCATCCTCAAGTTTGCGCAATGAGGGAGATAGACTTCACGTCAAAGACAGCAGGTTCTGCTGCTCGTTTAAGTCACACAAACACATGTCCTTGTTTTCTAATAAAACATTTTCCACTGTCTTTTCCAGGCTTAAAGCCAAGGGCGCAGTCAAAAATAATGAAAAGAAAAACAATAAAAACAATAAACAGTCAGGTGACTGCTCCGCTTCTGAGAGTGGCTGTTGCCTCTCTCAGAATGCGCATGCGCAGTGTCGACGAGGTTGTCAGCCTGGGATACCACCGTGTTCAGACACTAGAGGGCCCCATAACACAACCAATAAAGACACAGAGAGCAGACAACAGGGAAGTGATCACATCTCCACTCGCTCTGAGAAGCGAAAGGTGGAAGGTGCTCATAAGCTCTGCTTGGGTTTTCAAAACGATATCACGGGGCTACAGACTCCAATTCGCTGTCACCCCCCCTCACTTCTCGGGCATTGTGTATTCACAAGCCCAGGGAGAGTCGGCTCATATTCTAGAGCGGGAGATTCTCTCACTACTAGAAAAGAAAGCCATATCCATAATACCCTCCGAACAGAGTCAGAGCGGCTTCTATTCCAAATATTTCCTCATTCCCAAACGGGGAGGGAACGGAATTTGCCCTATCATAGATTTAAGGGCTCTGAACAAGTATCTCAGAAAATACAAATTCCGAATGCTCACTCACACATCTCTGCTGCGTCTCGTACGTCAGGACGATTGGTTCACATCAATCGACCTGAAAGACGCGTATTTTCACATCCCAATATATTATCCACACAGGAAATATCTGAGGTTCGCTTTTCAGTGTGTCTGTTACGAGTACAGAGTGCTTCCCTTCGGTCTGTCTCTCAGCCCACGGGTGTTTGTACGATGTACGGAGGCAGCAATAGCTCCATTAAGGCAACAGGGCATTCGCCTGGCAACCTATTTAGACGACTGGCTCCTTCTTGCACAGTCGGAGCAGGAGGCTATTACGCAGACGAATATCCTCGTGAAACACCTGCTCGACCTGGGTTTCGTAATAAACACAGAAAAGAGCATGTTGTCCCCAGCCCAGACTGTACTCTTCCTGGGCTTACGTCTAAATTCGGTGCCCTTTACTGCCCACGTGTCAGCAGAGAGAGTGAAAGCGTTCAGGGCTTGCCTCGCTCATTTCCAGCCACGCAAATAATATCTCTTCAGATCATGTCTGCGGTTACTGGGGCTCATGGCATCAGCCATCCTGGTGGTGCGACTGGGCCGCTTAAACATGAGGGATTTTCAGCGCTGGGTAGCTGCCCTCAGACTGGACCCTGTGCGTCATGGCGCGCGGAGAGTAATGGTCACCGTGGAATGCGTAATGGCACTGCGCCACTGGCTGCACCCGACTTTTCTAGTACGGGGCGTACCTATGGGTGCTGTCCTATCGCGGAAAGTGGTCACCACATACGCATGGGGTGGTATATACGAAGGTCGACCTGTGAGGGGTCTCTGGAGCAGAGATCTCCAACGGTCACACATAAATTATCTGGAGCTTTTAGCGGTGTTTCTCACCCTGAAACGCTTTCTGCCTTTTCTCAAAGGACATCATGTCTTCGTGAGGACAGACAACACGACCACAATATCGTATATAAACCGTCAAGGGGGTTTGCGTTCTCTCCAGTCTACTGCGGACATCTCCTCTCTCTGAGAGCAACGCACGTACCGGGAGTGATGAACCTCGGGGCAGATCTGCTGTCCAGAGGTGCACCACTATATGCAGACTGGACTCTACATCCAACAATTGTGAGTCAGATGTGGGTGCGTTACGGCCGGGCCGCGGTAGATCTGTTCGCGTAAAAAAAAAAAGCTCAATGTCAGTTGTTCTTTTCAATGCGCGATCTAAACGCATCGTTAGGCGTGGACGCGCTCGCACACGTTTGGCCTCCGGTCCTTCTGTACGCGTTCCCACCCCTGGCTCTAATACCCCCAACTCTGGCCAGAGTGAGAAAACAACGCCAAACACTGATCCTAATAGCTCCGCACTGGCCTGCATTGTACTGGCTGGCGGAGATATATCAGCTGCTGTGCGAGCAGCCGTGGCAGCTCCCGTTACGCAGGGACATACTATCTCAGGCGGGGGGGACGATCTTTCACCCACACCCAGAGCGCTTAGCACTATGGGCCTGGCCCATGAGTGTTATAATTTGAGTACAGCGGGGCTTCCTCAGAAGGTGATAAACACTATTCAGAGTGCAAGGGCTTCCTCCACCAGGTCTCTCTATGACTGTAAGTGGACAGTGTTTGAGGAGTGGTGCCTTCAAAAGGGACACATCTCTTTTCAATGTCCTGTCGGTGTGATTCTATCATTTCTACAGGACCTGATTGATAAACACAGAGCTTTCTCTACGTTTAAAGTGTACCTGGCTGCTATTGCTGCATGCCATGTGGGCTTTGAGGGAAAGACGGTTAGCAAACATCCCTTGGTCTGCCGTTTTATGAAAGGGGCTCGCAGGCTCCTCCCTGTTTCCAGGTCACTGGTGCCCTTATGGGACTTGGCAGTGGTTTTAGATGGGCTCACTCGACCTCCATTTGAACCCCTGGAAGAAGCTGACATAAAACACCTGTCACTAAAGACAGTGTTGTTACTGGCTCTGGCATCTGCCAAGCGAGTCAGTGACATTCACACGCTCTCTGTACATCCTTCATGCACTCAGTTTGCCCCGGGGCAAACGAGAGTGTTGCTGAAGCCCAACCCTGCCTTTGTGCCCAAGGTGGTTGGCTCATGCACCCACTTTGACCTTGAGGCATTTCCTTCACCGCTATGTTCCTCTGAAGAACAGCGGCCGAATTTGCTGTGCCCAGTTTGTGCTTTGCGCACCTATATGGACAGGTCAAAAGAGTTTCGATGCAATGACCAACTCTTTGTATCCTGGGCTAACCCTCATAAGGGCAAGCCCGTTACCAGGCAACGGCTCTCCCACTGGATTGTGGAAGCGATAGCTCTGGCTTATACGAGTCAAGGATTGCAGGCAGCAACGGGCCTGCATGCTCATTCTACTCGTGGACTGGCTACATCCTGGGCTTTGTTCAAAGGTGTTTCCATCCAGGACATTTGTGCAGCAGCGAGCTGGTCTTCACCGCTCACTTTTGTCCGCTTTTACAGACTAGACGTCTCTGCTCCAAGTGTGGCCCGTGCAGTGCTGACCCCCGTGTTGGGACAGGGTTCTACCTGTTAAGTACTGTTTTGTTTTGGTGATTTTCGAGATAAGCATGTCTAGCAATACGGGAGTCTCAATATCCCATAGTGAGACATCGAACGGAGTGTTATGAATGAGAACTATAGGTTACTAACGTAATGAGATTGATGCTTCTGATGTATACGCGGTGAGGCGCATCCCATAGTGAGACATCTCGCTTCATGTTACTCTGAGAACTGGGGTTACGTTACTAACCTATAGTTCTGGTAACAGTCTAGCACCCATTCCAATGCGTCATTTAATGTTGTTGGATAGCTTGAGTCTGTTTCCGAGGAGGTGGAATGTCCGCTTGCAACTGCTGCTTCGCCATTTAATTCACTGATACTGCCTGAACACTGAGGAAAAGACATGTCTTCATACGCATATTCCTCCTCACTGCTTAGCTCATTCATGTTATGTATACCCTGAAGAAAATACATTTCTATATCTGTTAAATCATCCATGTTTGACCGTTTATGAAATCATCCCCCGTAAAAAAATTAAAAGAATCAAAAATAGATGTGGCACCACTGAAGAAACATTTCACACCGCTTTTACATTTATGGACATAAAGCCAACATACCATTCGGATACATCAGTAGCAGTTTGAGACCCTCCAGCTTATTCAGGTGGTGTGACCAAAAAGTTGACCGTAACAGCAGCGGGGGCTCCTCTTGATAATAGGGGTAGCTCTATAGAGAAAAAAGACAGAGAAATAAAAAAGAGGCATAAGTATTTTTGAAAACACAGGATTATACATTTAACGAAACAAATCATTTAGCAATCATCTTATAAAATAACCATAAAAAGCATTTACCGGTATGATAACTCGTCAGGAGTGTGTCTGGGATGAGTTCAATATCGACCTGATTCTCAAGCAGAGTCTGTGTTGAGGGGTCGACCCAGACCTGATGAAGAGGCGCTGTGTCTGTCCGACTCGTTAGGGATGTGTATGAATCAGTCACTGGTGACCACACTGAGACCAGACAAGAGGTAGGATGTGTGTAAAACTCCAGAAAGGGAAGGTTATCACGCTGTCTCTGTCCTCTTGAGGGTTTTGCTGAGGGTTTTGCTGATGACTGGCTCACGCGGCAAATTCAACACCTTTTAACAAATGAGTAAGTATATAAAAACGTTATTCTGGATACTTTACACATAAAAAAACATATTTGATTTTTAAAAATAAGCTAAATACACATATAGTTTTTTAAATACTCATATAGTTTTAAATATACTCACTTTCCACAGGGATTGAATCATCTGGGGGTCCGCCAAAAATAGGTAATTCTCTTTAATATTCCAATTCGTATTTGTTTCAGAGTTCCCTGAACTGAGACACAAACAAAAGATTTGGTTAGAACACACTCAAAATTCTTCAAAAGATTATTTCCGCGGCACACCTTCATATGATCATTATAGTTATACAAACAATAAGAGAATAAATGAAAAACAGGTATGAAATAGCCTACTATACAGTATGTCAGTAAAACAAGAATAACAAATTAGCTAAATTAGCATTACAAAAATTAACAAATTAGCATTACATTTTTTTTTTGTTTTTTTTTTCTGGCCGAGAAAATTCTTTTTAGGCTTATTCTATTCTTATATATAATACAGATGTAGCACTCAAGATAGGACTCACATGGGTGTGTCCCGGTCAAAAGCCCAGCGGATCCCAGTGGCTGGGGGTGTTGCCAAATTGCTAGAGGGCATTGACAAATTTCCCCATTTGTTTAATTACAGGATTTAACCATGAGATGGCGCTTCATTCACAAATACACAAAGACAACTGGGTGTTGTAGAACTTAGTCTGTTTGCAATGTTTGCAGCTCTGCAGTTGTGTTTGTTGAATACTGTAGCATTTAATCACTTATTTGTTATGGTTTTCACAGGCTACTATAATGAAAAAACATCAATATTTTAGATCAAATAAAGTATATAGTTTGCTTTATGAAGTATATTTTTTGTAATATTGTTGTGGTGTTTTTACACAGTACAGTAGATTGAAGTAAATCAATTTATACATTAAGATAAGATAAGATGGACCTTTATTAATCCCCGTGGGGAAATTCAGTAGTTCAAACAGCAACAGGGTAAGAGTGAAAAACAGGATAGCACAGATTCACACAGATTTATAAAAACAAAAATAAGATGAGCGACAAAAATAAAAATAATAATGAGAAACTATGAAATAAGAAAGCAATAAAACTAAAATATAATTATCATATCATATATTATAATGTATTGTATTATTAAGTAATATCATACATTAACCCCATTATAGCAGATGACACATTGAATGGATGAACACATGTATGCATCAATAATTACAACAGAGTATTTCTAAATACAAGTTGTAAAAATACTTATATGTATTTAATATGAATAACATAATGATTAATTTCAGATGATAATACTTTTCAGGGTTAGGTCCGGTCTGACAGCGCTTAGCTCTCTTCTGCGGAGAAGATCACTGCTCTAAACAAAGTCAAAAATCCTACATCCAAACGGAATAAATAATGAATTATTATTAATACGTTAAGTCTTGTTCATTGTTTTTCGCTTTTATTAAATGTTTGATATTTCCGGCGCAGACCCTTTCATACCGGCAATGTGTGATAGAAAAAACAGAAAGCGCGACAGTTTAAATATGCCAGTGTTCATTTCGTCAACGAAAACTATGACGAAAAATGTTTGTCAACAACCTTTTTTACATGACAAAGACGAGACGATGACGAGCTAAAAATAGATTCTTGATAATGAAAACTATGACGAAATGTATATTTAATTTTCGTTGACGAGACGAGACGGGACTAAGGTGTTAATCGTGCAATATCGGACATTCAAAATGCAGAATATTTCCCCCCAAGTGTCCATCTTGTCTGTCAAAATGCATCTTACGTTTCGAACTTGCAATATCATTATTTCCGATCTCCCTGTGTTTCTCTGTGTGCGGGGGACGGGGCCTAACAGACATGCTGCAGCGGACAGAGATCTGCCGCGGACGGAGCTTTCAGAGAGTATAGAGACACATTTTGACTAAAATGTAATTTTTCATCGACTAAAAGTTGACTAAAACGTTTTGAGTTTTCGTCGACTAAAACTAGACTAAAACTACAAAGGATAGGAATGACTAAAATGTGACTAAAACTAATAACCATTTTCGTCTAAAGACTAAGACTAAATCAAAAACAGCTGCCAAAATTAACACTGAAATATGCGAACACATACCTACAGACTGGGGGTTGGGAGATCACAGGAGGGGGGGAGAGCTGTGGAATGTGACCATCCCCCTTGGGAGACTTACTCCACACATTCCGATGGCCAATTAGTTTTAAACAAAGAGTTTGCATACATACAGCATAGGCAACATGGGGGGTGGGGGCTTCTCAAAAGAGAAAATGCAGATATAATTCACTCTCTCGACTCGCTGGTATCTTGAGCTGAGCGCTCATTGGTGGTTTGTACCCCGTGCTGCTGGTGAAACTCTCCATTGGCTCTGCAAAAGTTTGTTGTTGTTTTGTGTCAGTTTTACGTTGCCACTTCCATTCACATTTTTCATCAATGTTCCACAATGTTTATCATGAAATTAATATCCATATATTGTTATACTATACTTGCACTGCTTACCGTTTTCATACTTTATATATCTTAGCATATTCATACACACTGTTAATACTACTCACAGGCTGCTGTGTATATCTAGTGTATTCATACCCCTCACTGTTTATTCATCATTCTATATTTTATTCTGTAGATCGTGTACATAACTTTTCACTTTACTGCTTGTTGCACCGTTAGAAGCTAAACTGCATTTCGTTGTCTCAGTACCTGTAATCTGTGCAATAACAATAAAGCAGGCATCTTTATTGTAGCCTCAACAATCAAATTCTAAGTAGTGCAATATGAAATAAAAACAACTACACTCTTTTGGCAGTGTTGTGGTGCCGAGAGATGGGAGTCGGAGGCGGGGTATCAAAGGTAAAAGCTAGACTTTTATTTAGCATCTGAAAACCATTGTAAACAACTTCATGCCCGAGAAGCGAAGACCGGCGGAAACAGGAAGTCCGGTTCACTAAAATGTCCGTGCAGAACAATACCCCAACCCAGGGGTCGGCAACCCACGGCCCTCGAGCCGCATGCGGCCCTTTAAGCCCTCTGCTCTGGCTCCCTTGAGCTTAGACAAAAATAAGAAGGACATAAAATAAAAGTATTTGTAGGACTATTTATATTTTGTTGCATGGTTTAAAATGTTTCGTATCTTGTATTTTGAGGTGATACTGTCACACATAAATAAAAAACAAA
This sequence comes from Notothenia rossii, assembly GCF_949606895.1. Taxonomy (NCBI): domain Eukaryota; kingdom Metazoa; phylum Chordata; class Actinopteri; order Perciformes; family Nototheniidae; genus Notothenia; species Notothenia rossii. The sequence continues at coordinate 53,062,791 of NC_136909.1, forward strand.
ACTGTTTTAATTAGGTCAACTAAAATATGCGTCAGATCCTGCTACGGTCCTACCCCAGCGCCTTTTTCTGCGGGTGAATAACCTGACCCCCGGCTCGATGAGCGAACTATGGATAAATCAAAGAAAAGTACCGGAGGAACACAGGATTTAATTCTGCCTGGACAGAGTTATATGCTTTCACAGCAAACGATGCTGGTTTACCGGTATGTTTGATATGTAGAGAGAAGTTGTCAACGGTGCTGCAGCCTTTACGTATCGAGGAACAACACGGGAGAGGAAGACAGCTGACAATCTTCAGTCATAATTCAATGGGGTATGTCATTTATTTCAGAAAACACTTTTTGTTATATTCCATGGAATGCTCTTAACATCCCGATAGCAATGAATATATTAAATGCTTTGACAATAAATACATACAGAAATTAATATCTGGAAGCCGTAGCGCTGTAAAAAGCACGACCAATCATCTGAGCCGGCCCGGCTAAAGTAACTGGATGGCCTACCTGCCTGTCAGCCTTCCATCTGTGCACAAACTTATCTCGTGCCCTCATTGGTCCTGTGCGCGTTCGTGTGTGTTGGAGGAGGGGCTCTGTAAGGAAGTCTGAAGGAAGAGGCCTATTTTTTCCGGTTGTGTATTTTCCCATTCTAGCGCACTCGAGCTGGTTTCTCCATTCTTACCTACCCCACCGTTAACTCTTTTTAGGGTGCAGCTATATGTTTTATTTATTTCAAAGTGGGCACATTTTAATTATATATTTGTTTCCTTCAAATGTGCAGAGGACTCCCCAACTGCTGTGTTTAATTTATTTTAAAGTAGGCCTGTGTATTATTTTGTATTCTCCCTATAGGAGTTCTTTGTTTCTTATTAGAGGTTAACAGTTTTATACTTAATAGTTTTATATAACGTAATAAATAGCCTAATAAATGCAAACAAAATGTAGTTTTTGTCTGATATAACAATAAATACAACTTTATTAGCTATCAAGCTATGAAATATGTTTTGCGGCTCCAGACAATTTTTTTTGGGGAAAAAGGAGCAAAATGGCTCTTTTGGTCAGAAAGGTTGCAGACCCCTGCTCCAACCCATAGATCCGTGGGTGAATAATGTCAATCGCCACAGTGTACACAATAACAACAACTACACTATTTTGGCAGTGTAACAATTAAACAAGAACTACACTCTTTTGGCAGTAACAATTAGACAAATAATAAACTGTCAGACTGACACTGAAGACAAACAAACTATTTTCAGCAATCGATCTGTTTAGTTGACTCTGGGTGACATGTGGCGATTTAAAAAAATCGTTTTTTGGCTGTTTAGATGGTGTTGCTCCATCTGGGTCACTGCCGGTGGTTGAGACGGTGGGGTCTTTGGCGACTAGTTTTATAGCCCCATGTACATTAGTTAGGTGCTTCAGGAGATTGGCATTGCTGTTATTCAATGTGGACAATGCTTTCTGTCCTGCACACAGTTTACAATTGACTATAATATTTTGTGCGTCCTTTATCCCCACAAATTGAAAATAGTGGTTATATCTCCAAGTTGTAAATGCGCTGCTGCTCTCGCTGATACTTGCATCTGCCATAGTGTGTGTGCTGGTGGTGGGTGTTGCCGTGTATGTGTGTGTGTTAACAAGTGTTTGTGTGTCTGTGTATTTTCCCCATAAGGCAAGACCCGCCCAACTCTGTCTCTGATTGGCTTACCCTGAAATGTTACCCCACATTAGACAATCATCACTCCTCTCTGGTCACTTTCACTTTTCCATGGTACTGTGAGAGGACATCGCTGTATTCAACTGTAAATTACATCCGCAGGGATATTTGGTTCCGTTGGATCACATAATGTAACGCAGTGTAACCAATTTAAATCACAGTAACTATAACGGAGTTACTGAATGGGAATAGGTAACTAGTAACGTTATTAGTTACCACAAAAGGTAGTTGCGTTACAGTAATGCGTTAGTTTGTAACGCGTTAGTCCCAACACTGGTAAAAACACACACCTGATCACCTGAGAGCTACCGTTTCATTCAGACCGTTTAAAAAAAAACAACGGTCTGATTTTAACAACTCAATCTGTGATTGTTATAGCAGTAATATTAGACACTAATAATACAGTAAACTATTAACACTGTACATATTTTTGTATTGCAAGCTCACATAATTAACCTCTCCATAAAACAGGGAAAAGTACCCAAAGACTTCAAAATTGCAAGAGTAACCCCCCTGCACAAAAAGGGCAGCAAATTGGAACCAGGCAGCTACCGCCCTGTTTCTATACTTACCTCCGTCTCGAAAGTCATGGAAAAAATAGTATATGAACAGGTCGAAAAGTACCTCGCGGACAAGAAACTAATCTATGAATTTCAATCTGGCTTTCGAACATCCCACTCCACTGACACATGCCTTCTTTATTTGAACGACCACATCAAACAAGAGGTGGACGAGGGCAAATACTGTGGCATGGTGATGCTGGACCTGCAAAAGGCTTTCGACACTGTCAATCACCCCATTCTGATTGACAAGCTAAAAGCAATTGGTTTTGATCAACTATCGGTGAGCTGGATGCAATCCTACCTGGAGGGGAGAGAATAGATGGTGGAGGTAAACGGTACTCTGTCCCCCCCCCCCCCCCCTCCCAGTGAGCTGTGGTGTTCCACAAGGAAGCATATTAGGTCCGTTACTGTTCCTAATTTATGCAAATGACATGTCATCAGCATGTGACTGCAACTTGTTCCTGTTCGCGGACGACTCAGCCCTGCTGGTCTCTGACAGGAGCAGATTGCAGGTTGAAAAAACCCTTAGCTCCGAGCTCGGCAGAATCTGCACCTGGCTCGCCGATAATAAATTATCATTACACCTGGGTAAAACAGAGTCCATTCTCTTCGGTTCGAAACATAATCTCAGCAAATCCGACGACTTCTCAGTTGCAGTGGGTGACATTATTGTCACAAGTAAGAAGGAAATTACATACCTAGGATCTATTCTTGAGGCAAACCTCTCCTGTGACAAAATGGCATCCAATGTAATAAAAAAAGTCAATCAAAGAACTAGATTCCTATACCGGATCTCCTCTCTGGTAAACAAAAACACCCTGAAAACTCTGGCAGGAGCACTCATTCAAGGGTACTATGACTAAGCTTGCACGTCATGGTACCATAGCACCTCCAAGGCGCTAAAAATAAAACTTCAAACATCACAAAATAAACTGGTCAGATTACTGCTTGACCTTTCATCTAGAACCCACCTCACCTCTGCCCACTTTGACAACCTAGGATGGCTTAGAGTAGACGACAGAGTACAGCTACTTGCAATGGGCCTGGTCTACAAGATACACTACACCTTTATGGTACCCATGTACATGTCAAAATTCTTCCCAAAGGTCAAGGAACACCATGATCATAACACCAGAGGGAGCTCCACAAATCATGTAAAATCCAGATTTGTCACAAAAAAGGGGGAATACACGTTTCGCAATTATGCCACATCAAGGTGGAACGCTCTTCCCACTAGTGTAAAGGAAAGTAAAACTATACTTACCTTCAAAACCTCTCTTAAAGAGCACCTTCGGGGGAGAGCATTGCAAAACTGGCTCCGGTAATGGTACAAATCTCAACCTGTCGTACAATGGACAGCTTCCCCCCCTATCTATGTATATACTCGCATTTTAGACTCTGTTACTAACTGTATATCTGTAGACTTGGTATGTCTTAAATGTCCGGTTAGGATGTATTAGAACGAAATCTAAAATGAAAATTGTAAATAAGCCATCTGTATGTAAAAAAACACCTGTATGTAAATTGTAAATAAGCCATCTGTATGTCAAATATGTCTTATATGTCTTAAATGATATGATGAATTGGAAATGGGGGACCCTGATGTAAACAAGACGAAAGTCTTTCTCTGGTCTGCATCCCCTTAACAATTGTATGTTTTGAGCTGTACTGTACTGTACCCAATATACAAGCTGTTAATAAACTTTTCAATCAATCAATCAATCAATGCCCGTGGGATTAGGATTATCGGTAGTGAGAGACGTGCTGCATTTTTCTCCGGTCGGATGTGATATAAGAACAAAGCGATTATTTTTGTTGTTGTAAACTCACGTGGATTAAACTACATTTCAATTTGCGAACATATGATATATTAAATGATCGTGAGGATGATGATTGAAAATCGTTTGTTTGAGCCGGGCCAGTGTTAATTTCGTCAACGAAAACTATGACGAAAAATGTTCGTCAACGACCTTTTTTACATGACTAAGACGAGACGATGACGAGCTAAAAATAGATTATTGATAACGAAAACTTTGACAAAATGCATATTTAGTTTTCGTTGACAAGACGAGACGGGACTAAGGTGTTAATGGTGGACTAACGGACATTCAAAATGCAGGGTATTTTCCCCCAATTGTCCGTCTTGTCTGTCAAAATGCATCTTACGTTTCTAACTTGCAATATCATTATTTCCGCCCTCTTCACCCCAGAAGAGCGATCTCCCTGTGTCTCTCTGTGTGCGGGGGGCGGGGCCTAACAGACATGCTGCAGCGGCACACAGAGATCTGCCTGGGACGGAGCGTTCAGAAGGGAGCAGGGGCGGATCTAGACACATATTCATGGGGTGGCAAGAGGGTGGCAGGAGAATTTCCGGGGTGGCATCCCCTGGCAGAAGTATATGCTGATTTAATATCAATTAATGTTAACTTGGAAAGCCACAATATTTATTTTAATTCAATAACATTTGGTGACATTATTGTGGCACATCAGTAAAGCCATAAATAGAAATATATAAGGTGGCAGACTTAATTGAATGAATTTTAACTGAACAATAACGGAATGAGTTTGTCTCACTCTTAGACCAGCAGGGGTATCAAATCTATGAAGACTGCTGCAATAAGTACATTCATTAACTGTCTCGTCGATGTTTGTCTAAATGAATATGATACTATTAACAATCATATTATTCCTATCAGCTGGAAATCACTGTTATGATTCACATATTCAGTGTTATTATTAAATAAACTATATTTTTTGGAGGAGTTCTCCTAAGCCCCAAGCCTGTTTTTCAGGTTTCAGGCTCGAAAAGGACCATATCTTCCCTTCTAAAAGGGTTAAATTAATAATATTTGTTCTCAAAGTAATGATAAACCTTTGAGTTGGATGTAGAAATCAATATAGATGTTTTTTATTTTAAAGAAAATTCAGATTGAACATGAACAACTGTAAATTATAGTGTCCGTACAAAAAATATGTTGTACTTATAGTTAAAACTAACCTTGGATGATGGGTTAGTAGACTAAAAGCTTTAGGAATCCAAAGTACAATATATAATAAGTACCCTGTATGAAGATTGACGCAAAACAAGTGATATTTGACCTTTTTAGACAGATTTAGCAAGAAAAACCTCTTCTGGGGCCATTTGGGTGGATTTTTCTTATCTCTGGTCCCCCTTCTTCGATTTTGACATGTGAAATCTCTTTCTGACCGTTAGAGCCAATAGAATCGAAGGGAAATCGTCCCGCACACACTCATGTTAAAAAGAAAAGGTGACGTCTTCCCGCATTCAATGAAGCTAGAAGTAGGAATGACCTGCTCTACTATTTTAAAACGGAATTGCAGTTTTATTACTTATAGATTATCAGAACATTTCAAAGGGGAAACAGACACATTGGATATTAACCTATGGATTAACTACATCATCGTTGTTATCGTTTTAATGCCATTGAAGACCAGTTTAGACCAGACAAAGACGAAGGTAAGCCATGTTAGCGTTGTGGGCTACCTCGCGCCACTTGTTTTGATGTACGTTTTTGTTGATAACGAGTTTGTATCTTTCAGTGTTGAGGTGGGCACCGTTAGATTCTGTGTCTTTACGATCATAAACGATGTGTCCGATGTGCAGCTAGGATAAGTAATAAGGGAGCTAGGAGTGATTTTCGGTGCAGTAATAGGTTAGGATTTTTCGCTCTGGGCTAATTCAGAGGCTCACTGTTAGCATTCTGTGTTTTTTTGGAGAAAATAAAATGAAAAAGATCAGTTAAATTAGTTTTTTCCCGTTATATGCATATAACATATTCATAGTTTATTAAATATTAAGGTTCCTTAGACTTTGTTTCCCTGCAAATGACGCAATTTCGGCCCCGGAACCTAGTCCGTGGGGCTTAAGAGGTTTTTAATGATGAATGTTCCTCAAGATGCTTGCTCAAATCAAGTAATTACTATCATAAATCAAAATAATCAAAAGAACAGTTAAGCGCCCCACAACTTCATTGCAAACACTTACAACCTTGACTTTACATCAGAAAGAACAAACATTAAAGAAGTGACTAACTGCATCAGTTAGGGTTAAAAAAAAACGTGTATTCAACTAAAACATATACATCAGTGCAGTTATTATCCAGTGGAAAGTCCTTACCTACTGGCCTAGTTAAATCAAAGTGGTTACTTTTTTTTGGCTGGGCAGTGTAGTTTTACACACCGTCTTATCTGACTTTCTCAGGACTTCAAACTGTTTTTTGGGGGTAGATCCCCACAAAGAAGAAAAATATATTTATACACGTAAGGTCATCGTCTTAACAGTTTATTATTCTCATCGAGTCATCCGTGAGCAGAGCATCAAGTTGGCATGCCTATAACAGCTGAATGTGGCGATTACCATCTTGTTCAGCAAAATGCCTCACAAACTTATTAAGATTTAAAGCTATGGTGCATTTTGATTCAATGCTGAGTACAGCCTGAAGAACATATCAAGGATTAAAAAATTAATGTCACACAGGACTTAGAAAAGCTTGTCCATGCTTTTATCTTTAGTAGACTCGACGACTGCAATAGTGTATTCACAGGACTGACAACAAAATCCATCAGAAATCTGCAGCTGATCCAGAACGCAGCTGCACGTGTCCTCACTAACATTAAAAGAGTGGATCACATCAGTCCGGTTCTGAAATCTCTACATTGGCTTCCAGTCGGCCAAATAATTGATTTTAAAGTACTATTGCTAGTTTTTAAATCATTACATGGTTTTGGACCAAAGTATATTGTTGAAGTCCTACATAATTACGAGCCATCAAGGTGCCTCAGGTCTTCTGGGACGGGTCTGCTATCGGTTCCGAGAGTAAAAACAAAACATGGAGAGGTAGCATTTTTGCTATTATGCCACGACAATGTGGAACAAACTATACAAATCATGCACGTCCGCAGAAACGCTTACTATTTTTAAATCGAGACTAAAAACATATCTCTTTGGCTGCTTTTATTTTATTAAGCTGCTCATATTTGCACTACAGTATGCCAGTAGTAAGATTCATCCCGCTTTCGTCTCATTAGAATGCATAGAAAGTGACAGGTGCTGTGAGAGGTCAAACCTCTACCTACTTATGCTAATTAACTAAGTCCCGCCTCCCCTTTGTTCGAGGTGTGAAATCTCAAGTAGGTGTGATATCCCAAGTAGGTGTGAGATCCGTCGATAGGAGGGGGTTGATGTGTATTCACAGGTGTGAAAAGCCCCCACTGTTGCGCATTATGGTGTATCATAAAAAATGTTTCAATCACATTAGTATGCATAAAAAGTAACAGGTGGGCCCGCCCCCCAAGTGTGTGTGTGTGTGTGTGTGTGTGTGTGTGTGTGTGTGTGTGTGTGTGTGTGTGTGTGTGTGTGTGTGTGTGTGTGTGTGTGTGGGCAGACCTTCACTCCAGAGCTATAGGTGCCTGTCTTAACACCCCATGGCCCTGCAGTCGGCCAGAGGCTGTAAAAAGTCCTGGAAAGCAGGCAGGCACCTCGTTTGAGAGATGACTGTGTGTGTATTAGAGAGCCTGAGGAGACACATTTTTACCGCCCATGCTTGACTGTTTATCTGTGCACTTTTCAACTGTATACAATACAACACAAAAATGCCCAGTGCTGCTAAGAAATAAGTTCAGAAAGCTCTGAAAGCTCTAACAAAAGTAACTCTCCAGGTATTTCAGACAGAGTATGCGGATTCGGTCTGATCAGAACAAAGAAAACACCTTTTGCCTTCCTAATGTCACACTTTCCTCTTTTCTATGGCCTGTCTGTAGAGTTGGGGGAGACTTCCTCACCCCTTCCTTCCATCTCTCTCTCTCTCTGTTTCTGCTGATGTGTAAAATATACAAAATAACGTTTTATATACCTACTCTCTTGTTAAAAGGCGATGAAGTTTGCAGCGTATGCCAGCCATCAGTGTTCTAGTTTTAAGGCTTTGCATAACTCAATGTGTGTCTAAAAGTATCTTGGCAAGAGAAAAAAAAAAAAAAAAGCAAAAATTCGCCTAGGCCATTTAAAAGAAACCGAATTGCTGCTAAGAAATAAGTTCAGAAAGCTATGACTCCAGTGGAACACTGTTAGAGTCAATAGTAACTCTCAATGTATTCAGACAGAGTATGCAGATTGGGGCTGATCAGAACAAAGAAAGCACATTCCTCGTCAAAAGTTAGTCACACAACCCCTTACTGTCACCCTTACCTCGTCCTATGGCTGTCAGGCCTTTTGGTGTGTGTGTGTGTGTGTGTGTGTGTGTGTGTGTGTGTGTGTGTGTGTGTGTGTGTGTGTGTGTGTGTGTGTGTGTGTGTGTGTGTGTGTGTGTGTGTGTGTGTGTGTGTGTGTGTGTGTGTGTGTGTGTGTGTGTGTGTGTGTGTGTGTGTGTGTGTGTGTGTGTGTGTGTGTGTGTGTGTGTGTGTGTGTGTGTGTGTGTGTGAGCCTGGCCCTGCCCCCTCCTCCCCCCTTCCTGCCATCTTATCACTAGACAGAGGGGGGATGGGTTCTCTCTAAAACAAAGTGTATGTTAAGGTGCCTGCCATCTCTCTCTCTCTGTTTCTGCTGATACTTACTCTCTTGTTAAAAGGCGATGAAGTTTGCAGCGTATGCCAGCCATCAGTGTTCTAGTTTTAAGGTTTTGCATACCTCAAAGTGTGTCTAAAAGTATCTTGGCAAGAGAAAAAAAGCCAAAATCCGCCTAGGCCATTAAAAAGAAACCGAATACCACGTTTTACAAATGAACAGACACAAATGCAGACTTGACTACTTGGCAGTTGATTAAAGCAGATGTGTCCTTTTTCATCTCTCAAAGGTTTGGGTCCTGTTCAACACTGGGTACAGAAATATATTCAATATACAGTCATTTGTACGTAAAGATGTTTTAAGTTGTAAGCACTTAGAAATATACATTGATTGCATTTAAAGTGGCTGTAGACAACTTATCATAATGAAGTAATTGATTGCACAAATTTGTAATGGATGTAAAATAAAGACGACATTAGCATTTAAATTGGCTCCCTATAAGACTCGCTTTCTCTATGAAATTATGTCTGGTTCTGAGTAGTGGTCTCCCTTTCACAATAAAAATCCCAAACACAATACTTTCTGAATCACTGCAGGAAGTAATGTGCTAAAATGCAAATACAAATAGCTTACAGTAGCTCCCAATTAGTTGAACAATTGGAAAACAGCAAGGACTGTGGAAACACCTACTGGCAAAGGATTGTGGATGCAAATTATGCAAAGAGGAAGAAAAAACATTCTATCTAAAGCGAGATAACACAATCTATGTATTGACAGTATGAGTACAACAAAAACAGTATGCATGTTGATGCAAACGACGATGTTCAGTAAACGATCAATCAAAATCGAAGGATCAAATGTATTTTTAAATGGAGCAGAAATAGAACTAGGCTCCCAGTGCAAGTATCTTGAACAGGGAGTGTCATATTGGACTCGCACTTGACTTTTTAAGAAACATATCCAGAAAGTATCCAATACCATTAAATTCAACTTGCAACATTTTAAACAAATTAGACCTTTTTCTTAACTGTCAATGCTGCAAAGTCATACCTCCACTGTATGATTCTATCCCACATTGAATACTGTTTTACAAACTGGTCGTTTGCTTGTGCCACACACCTGAAACCCATAAAACAGCTGTTCAAGAGAGCTATCCAGGTGTTTGACAGAAAGCCACAGTCATACCACCACTGTACCATCCTTGAAAATCACAATTTCTTGAGTTTTTGACATTTTTATGTCTTTTAAAAGTATGTGTTTTTAAAAAAATATATATATTTACATGGGCTGGCCCCCCTCCCCTTGGGGGAATTCATCCACAGAAAACACACTGGACGCAGCACTAGGTCAGAAACCAGAGGAGACTGTGAAGTCCACCACAGACGGACCACCTTTGGACAAAATGTCCTCTCCATTAAAGGCAGCTCATTGTGGAATAGCCCCCCAACTGAGATACGGGATTGTCCCACTCTCAATAGCTTTAAAGGTCAACTTAAAGAATGGTTGAGCAACAAACAGACGTGTAATCACCGCTAAATAAATGCACTTTAACACAGGGGTATCTCCTCTTGCACTTTATGTAGCGCTTTTATCTTATCTTGCACTTTATATATCATAGCTGCTACATTGTACTGCCATGTGGTAAATGCTTGTATGCTGCTCATGCTCTTTCTGCATATCATGTATTTTATTTTTGCTGTATATATATAAATGTCATGTTTTTATATGCTGTATGTGACGGGGCTACAGATGGAAATTAGCTCAGAGCTAAAATCCGGCTCATTTACACTTGTAGGCATTATTTTTGTTTTAAAGTGTTCATCAATGTGCACTACGGTAGCCCTGAAGAAGATTAAACATTAAAATATGTTATCGATGTCCCCATTCCCAGTTTGTTTTGGGAATAATTGCGATGTTTACTATGTTTTGGTAGCTCTTAACAAAACAGAATTTTTGTAAAAGACTGCGACTCTAAAAGGCAAGTTTGTGATTTTAACACTGTTTCGATGAAACAATACATTATACAATATTACGACTTTTTGCCATATTTTTAACACAATATACTTGTACCTTTTTTTTTTTTTTTTTGTGGTTGTAGGGCTTCAAGATATTTTGCATGTCATGCATAAACACGGTGGCATCTTTTCCTTCAAACTGACGTGCTGCCCGTTTTACAAAACAAGTTATTTTTCTGCTTCTTCATCCTCTGAATTTTCCTCCCCCGTCCTTCTTCCTTCAGCCAGCACAACAAGAATCAAGGTGGATCTGTGAAATGAAACACCTCTTCCCAAAGCGTGACTTCCCTATTGAGAGCATGCGTCTTCGGCAGTAGGGTCTAAACCAATTGGCCAGATAAACTAACATGCAGAACGTACGGTATGTTTGAAGACTAACCATTTATCCAGTTCAAGCTGTCTTTAAGATGTGACATTGCGCTCTGACTATTTCCCGTAAAATGGTGAAAAACTATTACTTATTCTTAAATTTGACCTCTTGCTGCTTGGTTGAAAATGATAGTTGAAAAATAACTTTAAAAAAAAAAAAGACTCAAACAGCGAGGGACATTATACTGGTGAAAAAACTCTCAATTCTACAGATGACTCCCCCCACTCAATGCAATAAGTCCCTCCCTCCACTCAGCAAAGCATCTAAAACTAAGGACCCCACTAAGACGACAGTTTGAAAACTAGCTATGGATCTGAGAAAAACAAAGTCTCCCCCCGTGAGTTGCAGCCAGGAACAAACTCCTGGACTACCATCATCACCACCATTATGGACACCCGAATCTTGCAGTACTACTGCTGCTTATTTTGCTCCTTGGGCCAAGACGTCTCTGTTTATGGACCCAGTGAAATCAGTGTTGGTTGATATTGTGGAGGGGGTGATACATCGGTACAGAGAAGAAATATGCAACGGATGCCGAGTCATTCACCCCGGCCAGAGGCAACACGATTGTGTGAATGACATGCCCGATTTTTTCTTCAGAAACAATTACAACACGTTAATGAAAAGACTCTGGCTCACCGACTTCATTACTGAGATCGACCAGACTCTTATTGATAAAGAAATGTTCACGGATGATTGGATGATCCAAGGCGCTTCGGAGGCTTTTCTGCACAATCTCAAAAATTGTAGACGCCTCAAGGAGGGACTTGAAAAGATCCATGCCGAGTTGGATGGAGAAGAAGAAGACTAATAACCTGCGGTTGGTTGAAGCCAGGGATTTTTTCTTTTTCGATACATTGACTTTTTCTTTAAAGTAAAATAAGAATGGGGAACTACTATGCAAAACGCTCGGTATAAATTGATCAGAATGTAGTCAATACCCTTTTAATAAGTGTGGTGATGAGGACGATTGAAAACAGAGTGAATAGTGATCCCCGTGTAAACAGAATGGCTGAAGTTTGTAAACTAGAAGACATTTTGGATATCGTTCATTCTGGCAGTACTATTCCTGGTCATTGGGAAACGATTGTAAAGGAAACATTTAAAGTGGTCCTGGAATCTTCATTTTCCGAAACATTCTGTAACATTACCGAAGAAATGAAACAAACATCAAAAGTGTATCATGTGCTCTCATTGTATGCTCTGTTTGTAGATGTAATGCATCTTTGTGTCAAAAACAGCATACACATGAATATTTTGACTGAAGTGAAAAAACTCCATCATGATATTTCCAGTAATCTGGGGAATTCTAAGCTGGAGACGATCCTGGGGATGTTACAATCAGTATAACTATTGATTTTGTGTGTGAAAATGTTTAAATGTAAATAGGACATTTTTTATTTTTTTTTAAATAAAAAACTGTGTTTTTTACATTTTAAAAACTGTTGTCTTCATTATAGCAAGGGGAGCGTGTCTGATACATGTGTATTACAGTCCTTCACATGCACTGTTGTCTTCATTGTAACAAGGGGAGGGTAACAGTGAAGATGTATGATACATGTGTATTGAAACGTGCGTATTATACCCCCACAGAAACACAGAAACATAGAAACACAAAAACACAGAGAAACACAGAAACACAGAAACACAAAAACACAAAAACACTGAAACACCGACACACCGAGACACAGAAACACAAAAACACAAAAACACTGAAACACCGACACACCGAGACACAGAGACACAGAACCACAGAACCACACAAACACAGAAACACAAAAACACAGAAACACAGAAACACAAAAACACAGACACAAAGAAAACACAGAAACACAGAAACACAGAAACACAGAACCACAGAACCACAGAAAACACAGAAAACACAGAAAAACAGATTTCTGTGTAGTTTCTGTGTTTTTGTGTTTCTGTGTTTCTGTGTTTTTGTGTTTCTGTGTTTGTGTGGTTCTGTGGTTCTGTGTCTCGGTGTGTCGGTGTTTCAGTGTTTTTGTGTTTTTGTGTTTCTGTGTTTCTGTGGTTCTGTGTCTCGGTGTGTCGGTGTTTCAGTGTTTTTGTGTTTCTGTGTTTCTGTGTTTCTCTGTGTTTTTGTGTTTCTATGTTTCTGTGTTTCTGTGGTTCTGTGTCTCGGTGTGTCGGTGTTTCAGTGTTTTTGTGTTTTTGTGTTTTTGTGTTTCTGTGTTTCTCTGTGTTTTTGTGTTTCTATGTTTCTGTGTTTCTGTGGGGGTATAATACGCACGTTTCAATACACATGTATCATACATCTTCACTGTTACCCTCCCCTTGTTACAATGAAGACAACAGTGCATGTGAAGGACTGTAATACACACATCAGACACGCTCCCCTTGCTATAATGAAGACAACAGTTTTTAAAATGTAAAAAACACAGTTTTTTATTTAAAAAAAAATAAAAAATGTCCTATTTACATTTAAACATTTTCACACACAAAATCAATAGTTATACTGATTGTAACATCCCCAGGATCGTCTCCAGCTTAGAATTGCCCAGATTACTGGAAATATCATGATGGAGTTTTTTCACTTCAGTCAAAATATTCATGTGTATGCTGTTTTTGACACAAAGATGCATTACATCTACAAACAGAGCATAAAATGAGAGCACATGATACACTTTTGATGTTTGTTTCATTTCTTCGGTAATGTTACAGAATGTTTCGGAAAATGAAGATTCCAGGACCACTTTAAATGTTTCATTTACAATCGTTTCCCAATGACCAGGAATAGTACTGCCAGAACGAACGATATCCAAAATGTCTTCTAGTTTACAAACTTCAGCCATTCTGTTTACACGGGGATCACTATTCACTCTGTTTTCAATCGTCCTCATCACCACACTTATTAAAAGGGTATTGACTACATTCTGATCAATATATACAGAGCGTTTTGCATAGTAGTTCCCCATTTGTATTTTACTTTAAAGAAAAAGTCAATGTATCGAAAAAGAAAAAATCCCTGGCTTCAACCAACCGCAGGTTATTAGTCTTCTTCTTCTCCATCCAACTCGGCATGGATCTTTTCAAGTCCCTCCTTGAGGCGTCTACAATTTTTGAGATTGTGCAGAAAAGCCTCCGAAGCGCCTTGGATCATCCAATCATCCGTGAACATTTCTTTATCAATAAGAGTCTGGTCGATCTCAGTAATGAAGTCGGTGAGCCAGAGTCTTTTCATCAACGTGTTGTAATTGTTTCTGAAGAAAATATCAGGCATGTCATTCACACAATCGTGTTGCCTCTGGCCGGGGTGAATGACTCGGCATCCGTTGCATATTTCTTCTCTGTACCGATGTATCACCCCCTCCACAATATCAACCAACACTGATTTCACTGTGTCCATAAACAGAGACGTCTTGGCCCAAGGAGCAAAATAAGCAGCAGTAGTACTGCAAGATTTGGGTGTCCAGAATGGTGTTGATGATGGTAGTCCAGGAGTTTGTTCCTGGCTGCAACTCACGGGGGAAGACTTGGTTTTTCTCAGATCCATAGCTAGTTTTCAAACTGTCGTCTTAGTGGGGTCCTTAGTTTTAGATGCTTTGCTGAGTGGAGGGAGGGACTTATTGCGTTGAGTGGGGGGAGTCATCTGTAGAATTGAGAGTTTTTTTCACCAGTATAATGTCCCTGGCTGTTTGAGTCTTTTTTTTTTTTTAAGTTATTTTTCAACTATCATTTTCAACCAAGCAGCAAGAGGTCAAATTTAAGAATAAGTAATAGTTTTTCACCATTTTACGGGAAATAGTCAGAGCACAATGTCACATCTTAAAGACAGCTTGAACTGGATAAATGGTTAGTCTTCAAACATACCGTACGTTCTGCATGTTAGATTATCTGGCCAATTGGTTTAGACCCTACTGCCCTAGATGCATACTCTCAATAGGGAAGTCACGCTTTGGGAAGAGGTGTTTCATTTCACAGATCCACCTTGATTCTTGTTGTGCTGGCTGAAGGAAGAGGGACGGGGGAGGAAAATTCAGAGGATGAAGAAGCAGAAAAATAACTTGTTTTGTAAAACGGGCAGCACGTCAGTTTGAAGGAAAAGATGACACCGTGTTTATCCATGACATGCAAAATATCTTGAAGCCCTACAACCACAAAAAAAAAAAAAAGGTACAAGTATATTGTGTTAAAAATATGGCAAAAAATCGTAATATTGTATAATGTATTGTTTCATCGAAACAGTGTTAAAATCACAAACTTGCCTTTTAGAGTCGCAGTCTTTTACAAAAATTCTGTTTTGTTAAGAGCTACCAAAACATAGTAAACATCGCAATTATTCCCAAAACAAACTGGGAATGGGGACATCGATAACATATTTTAATGTTTAATTTTCTTCAGGGCTACCGTAGTGCACATTGATGAACACTTTAAAACAAAAATAATGCCTACAAGTGTAAATGAGCCGGATTTTAGCTCTGAGCTAATTTCCATCTGTAGCCCCGTCACATACAGCATAAAGGAACATGAAATGTATCTATATACAGCAAAAATAAAATACATGATATGCAGAAAGAGCATGAGCAGCATACAAGCATTTACCACATGGCAGTACAATGTAGCAGCTATGATATATAAAGTGCAAGATAAGATAAAAGCGCTACATAAAGTGCAAGAGGAGATACCCCTGTGTTAAAGTGCATTTATTTAGCGTTGATTACACGTCTGTTTGTTGCTCAACCATTCTTTAAGTTGACCTTTAAAACTATTGAGAGTGGGACAATCCCGTATCTCAGTTGGGGGGCTATTCCACAATGAGCTGCCTTTAATGGAGAGGACATTTTGTCCAAAGGTGGTCCGTCTGTGGTGGACTTCACAGTCTCCTCTGGTTTCTGACCTAGTGCTGCGTCCAGTGTGTTTTCTGTGGATGAATTCCCCCAAGGGGAGGGGGGCCAGCCCATGTAAATATTATTTTTTTAAAAACACATACTTTTAAAAGACATAAAAATGTCAAAAACTCAAGAAATTGTGATTTTCAAGGATGGTACAGTGGTGGTATGACTGTGGCTTTCTGTCAAACACCTGGATAGCTCTCTTGAACAGCTGTTCTATGGGTTTCAGGTGTGTGGCACAAGCAAACGACCAGTTTGTAAAACCGTATTCAATGTGGGATAGAATCATACAGTGGAGGTATGACTTTGCAGCATTGACAGTTAAGAAAAAGCTCTAATTTGTTTAAAATGTTGCAAGTTGAATTTAATGGTATTGGATACTTTCTGGATATGTTTCTTAAAAAGTCAAGTGCGAGTCCAATATGACACTCCCTGTTCAAGATACTTGCACTGGGAGACTAGTTCTATTTCTGCTCCATTTAAAAATACATTTGATCCTTCGATTTTGATTGATCGTTTACTGAACATCGTCGTTTGCATCAACATGCATACTGTTTTTGTTGTACTCATACTGTCAATACGTAGATTGTGTTATCTAGCTTTAGATAGAATGTTTTTTCTTCCTCTTTGCATAATTTGCATCCAAAATCCTTTGCCAGTAGGTGTTTCCACAGTCCTTGCGGTTTTCCAATTGTTCAACTAATTGGGAGCTACTGTAAGCTATTTGTATTTGCATTTTAGCACATTACTTCCTGCAGTGATTCAGAAAGTATTGTGTTTGGGCTTTTTATTGTGAAAGGGAGACCACTACTCAGAACCAGACATAATTTCATAGCGAAAGCGAGTCTTATAGGGAGCCAATTTAAATGCTAATGTCGTCTTTATTTTACATCCATTACAAATTTGTGCAATCAATTACTTCATTATGATAAGTTGTCTACAGCCACTTTAAATGCAATCAATGTATATTTCTAAGTGCTTACAACTTAAAAAATCTTTAAATTGAATATATTTCTGTACCCAGTGTTGAACAGGACCCAAACCTTTGAGAGATGAAAAAGGACACATCTGCTTTAATCAACTGCCAAGTAGTCAAGTCTGCATTTGTGTCTGTTCATTTGTAAAACGTGGTATTCGGTTTCTTTTTAATGACCTAGGCGGATTTTGGCTTTTTTTCTCTTGCCAAGATACTTTTAGACACACTTTGAGGTATGCAAAACCTTAAAACTAGAACACTGATGGCTGGCATACGCTGCAAACTTCATCGCCTTTTAACAAGAGAGTAAGTATCAGCAGAAACAGAGAGAGAGAGATGGCAGGCACCTTAACATACACTTTGTTTTAGAGAGAACCCATCCCCCCTCTGTCTAGTGATAAGATGGCAGGAAGGGGGGAGGAGGGGGCAGGGCCAGGCTCACACACACACACACACACACACACACACACACACACACACACACACACACACACACACACACACACACACACACACACACACACACACACACACACACACCAAAAGGCCTGACAGCCATAGGACGAGGTAAGGGTGACAGTAAGGGATTGTGTGACTAACTTTTGACGAGGAAGGTGCTTTCTTTGTTCTTATCGGCCCCAATCTGCATACTCTGTCTGAATACATTGAGAGTTACTTTTGACTCTAACAGTGTTCCACTGAAGTCATAGTTTTCTGAACTTATTTCTTAGCAGCAATTCGGTTTCTTTTAAATGGCCTAGGCAAATTTTTTTTTTTTTTTTTTTTTTCTCTTGCCAAGATACTTATAGACACACTTTGAGGTATGCAAAGCCTTAAAACTAGAACATTGATGGCTGGCATACGCTGCAAACTTCATCGCCTTTTAACAAGAGAATAGGCATATAAAACGTTATTTTGTATGGTTTACACATCAGCAGAAACAGAGAGAGAGAGAGATGGAAGGAAGGGTTGAGGAAGTCTCCCCCAACTCTACAGACAGGCCATAGAAAAGAGGAAAGTGTGACATTAGGAAGGCAAAAGGTGTTTTCTTTGTTCTGATCAGACCGAATCCGCATACTCTGTCTGAAATACCTGGAGAGTTACTTTTGTTAGAGCTTTCAGAGCTTTCTGAACTTATTTCTTAGCAGCACTGGGCATTTTTGTGTTGTATTGTATACAGTTGAAAAGTGCACAGATAAACAGTCAAGCATGGGCGGTAAAAATGTGTCTCCTCAGGCTCTCTAATACACACACAGTCATCTCTCAAACGAGGTGCCTGCCTGCTTTCCAGGACTTTTTACAGCCTCTGGCCGACTGCAGGGCCATGGGGTGTTAAGACAGGCACCTATAGCTCTGGAGTGAAGGTCTGCCCACACACACACACACACACACACACACACACACACACACACACACACACACACACACACACACACACACACACACACACACACACACACACACACACACACACACACACACACACACACACACACTTGGGGGGCGGGCCCACCTGTCATTCTTTATGCATACTAATGTGATTGAAACATTTGTTATGATACACCATAAGGCGCAGCAGTGGGGGCTTTTCACACCTATGAATACACATCAACCCCCTCCTATCGACGGATCTCACACCTACTTGGGATATCACACCTACTTGAGATCTCACACCTCGAACAAAGGGGAGGCGGGACTTAGCTCATTAGCATAAGTAGGTAGAGGTGTGACCTGTCACAGCACCTGTCACTTTCTATGCATACTAATGAGACGAAAGCGGGATGAATCTTACTACTTATGCCTTTTAAACATGTATTGTATACCTGTGGTGTCTTTTTTTATTATTTTATTATCTTTGCTTTGTAATGCCCGTTGTAAAATGCCATTATATATGTGTTTTTACTGTATGTATTCCTAAAAAGTCTTTTAATTTGTTTTGTAAAGCACTTTGAATTGTCGCGTACAGAAAAGTGCTATATAAATAAACTTGCCTTGCCTTGCAGCCAAACTTGACAGGCTCTTCTCTGTCATTGTAGACCGCAAATACCTAATTCCTTCCGTCTACTTTGATCCGAAATGCTTCTCATTTTGCGCTGTCCCCCCCGTTCAAATGAAATCGCCACCAATCATATTTCCAGGCTCGCGCCAGGGCCGGGGGAGGGGTTACAAGGCTTGCATCTTGTGCTGCATTCACTTGCACTCGGACATTAGAGATTTTCTCTCATAAATGTCCGATGAGCCACAACTTTTCTTTCAAAACAAAGCTGCCAACTGGGGTGGCAGCTGGGGTGGCAAGGCATTTTTCTGAGGTGGCAGCTGCCACCCCATGCCACCCCGTAAAACCGCCACTGGAAGGCAGTGGGACACATGTCCTTCAAGTTTGAACGACTTTGTATACGGCAGGGTAGCTTGTGAATTGACTCCAGGTGGAACTAAAGTCTGATTTAACACTTGATTAGATTTCACATCATGCATCCACATCTGTAAAGTAACTAACGGCCAGTTTGGCGAAGATTAAAAATCTTCTACGTCACCCCATTCAAGTGAATGGGCGAAGCTTTGAAAGATTTATTTGATGCCTGTGTGTGGACGGGCCGTAAAAGGTATTAAATACATGTTGTGGAGTAGAAACACAGTTGCAACACATTTAAATACTCCAGTAAAGTACAAGTACCTCAACATTGTACTCAAGTACAGTACAATATTTTAACATAATTATATATATTTCATTTATTTCACATTTTAAATAAAGCAATTAATTTGGTTAACAATTTGTTAGTTTTTCCCTTTAAAAAATAACAAAAAGTAAATACAAGATTACGTTAAAGTACCGGATCGATAAGCAGTATCGATAAGACTAGTAGTGCCGTAGAAAACCTTAACGATACCCATCCCTAGATATTACACAAGTAAAGTGTTAAGAGAGTGAAATGTTGCTTTACGAATTTCAACACTTGATACTGTCACATTGATTCCAATTTCAGATAGGCCTACCTGTATTTGCCTAACTGAATTGGTTTAAAGAGAGAAAACATTTTGACTAAAAGTTGACTAAAATGTAATTTTTCATCGACTAAAAGTAGACTAAAACGTTTTGAGTTTTCGTCGACTAAAACTAGACTAAAACTATGAAGGATAGGAATGACTAAAATGTGACTGAAACTAATAACCATTTTCGTCTAAAGACTAAGACTAAGACTAAATCAAAAACAGCTGCAAAAATTAACACTGAGCCGGGCTGCATTTCCTGATGAAAAAACATTGCGATGGTTTTGTACTTACGCCAACGTGAATTAAACAACATTATTTTGTTAAATAAAAACATGGTGATGTTTTGTAAATGATTTCATGTCTCTTATTTAGCACAGAATATGATCCTATCCGTGACATATGGATCTTAACAAATATCCGCTATATCAGATACCTGTAGATCTATCAGCTGTTTATTTGACATGAGTTCCAGTGTGGCAGCTTTTCAAGGCTCCCCCTGGTGGATCCATGATCCATTGCAGCTGGTTTCATTAAAATTACATTTATTTATCAAGGGGGCATATCAAGTCCTGCGGGGAGGTTTTCCTTTTCAGCAGGGGCCCACCCCTTGCAGATCACGGACCCGCACAGGTAGGCGTCTAAAATGAAGCGCTACATCTGTATACACATTACAAATATGTACATACACATTACAAACATGTAGATAGTAGATAAATACTAAAACATAATTGTATAGCCTTTCTGTGTTCTGATCAGGTCTACTGAATCTGCATACTATGTCTGGATACATTGGCACCCCAGAGTCTCCTCTCAATCCCCCTGCCTGCTTTTCTGTACTTCTACAGCCTCTGGCAGACTGCAGGACCATGAGGTCTTAAGAGACAGGAACCTGCAGCTTAATGTGAAGACAGCACACACACACACACACACACACACACACACACACACACACACACACACACACACACACACACACACACACACACACACACACACACACACACACACACACACACACACACACACACACACACACACACACACACACACACACACACACACACACACACACACACACACACACACACACACACACACACACACACACACACACACACACACACACACACACACTACCTAGACAGCAAAAGGCCTGACAGCCACAGGAAGGGGAAAGTGTGACGGTAAGGGAGTGTGTGCTGACTAACTTAATCAACACTTTTGGCTAGGAAGGCAAAAGGTGCTGTCTTTGTTCTGATCAGACTGAATCCGCATACTCTGTCTGAATACAATGAGAGTTACTTTTGAATCTAACGGTGTTCCACTGGGAGTCAGAGCTTTCTGAATTTCTTAGCAGCACGGGGCATTTTTGTGTTGTATTGTGTACAGTTGAAAGTGCACAGATAAACAGTCAGGCATGGGCGGTAAAATGTGTCTCTTCAGGCTCTCTAATACAGAGTCACCTCTCTACCCCCTGCCTGCTTTTCTGTACTTTTACAGCCTCAAGCCGATTGCAGGACCATGCGCTTAAGAGCCTAACAGGCACCTGTAGCTCCGTGTGAGGACAGCAGTGAAGTTCCCCCCACACACACACACGCACGTACGCACGCACGCACGCACGCACGCACACACTTGGGGGTGGGCACCTGTCACTTTTTATGCATACTAATGTATTGAAACAGCATTTTCTTGATTAGGCACCATAAGGCGCTACAGTGGGGGCATTTCACACCTGTGAATACACATCACCCCTCCTGTCAACGGATCTCACACCTACTTGGGATATCACACCTACTTGGGATATCACACCTCGAACAAATGGGAGGCGGGACTTAGCTCTTTTGCACAATTGGGGACGGGCCCACCTGTCACTTTTTTATGCATACTAATGTGATGGATGCAGCATGAATAATACTACTAATATGGTTTTCAAACAGAAGTAAGGGAAACTTCTGCAGCAATGGAGAGTCAGGACTCAGAGAGACACAAGGAGAGTTGGAGCTTTTATGTCAAACACTGGTGGTTTATTACAAGTATCGGCCGGAGAATTTCACATCACAAGTCAAAACAGACAGAGGTTCTGACTGCACGGGTGGGTTGCCACATTAATTCTGACCAGCCTCTCTCTCGATAGACCTTTTTAACTAGTTTACAGAGAGTTAATCAACATATTGGGGGAGATAACGTGAACATCTGGGAACACTGGAGATAGCCCCAACATCTGGAGACACTGAATCACTTGTCTGACTCTTAGGCTCTGTGACCGAGAGTTGACCGGTCATAAACTGAGAATATCCACATATAAGTGCAGCAGCACATTCCTTAAAGGAGATAACAGAGTCAGGGTTGGTCATAAACGTCAACAGGCAGGAAAGTTAAATAGTTTAGTAGTAAGGGAGAATTATTCTCTAACATGTATCATAGCTAATCTCAATGAATCTGGGAGTGAATTTTTTTGATAAAACTCTATGGGAAACCCGTCTGGTCCGGGTGCTTTACCGCTGTTGATATTCCCTATAGCTTCACAAAGGTTGGCTATTGTCAATTGACTATCTAGTTTTGCTTTTTCATCATCTGTATGAAGTATGAGTATGAAACTGTCGCCTATCAAGGAAATTGCTCTGAGCTTCCCTGTTTTCTGTGTATTCTGATTTGTACATACTGATTTATAAAAGTCTCTAAAATGATTATTTATCTCTTTTGGGTCTACAGTTAAGTTGCCAGATACTGATTTTATACCATTGATTATTCTTTCTGCTTGCATTTTCTTTACTCTCCAGGCCAGTAGTTTACCCGCTTTTCCCCCTTGATTGTAATACGTTTGTTTAGTCCACATTAGGCTTATAGCCACTCTGTCACTTGTTAACTTATCGTAACTAGCTCTCATGACGGATGGAAAGTTTAAAACTTGCTTCAATTTAGCCAATTTTCTCATTCCCCGGACGCTTCAGCTTGTAACTTTAATATCCAAACTACTGCCCTGACTTGCTCTCTCCATAGACATTCATCTCAGCATTATAAAGTAACAAAACTGTACATATTTTTACAAAATGATTAATATGGTGCAAGTGACCCCCCTCCAAATGAAACACATACACACACACACACACGAACATACCCCAGAACAGGCACACCCTCAACTCTAGCATTTCCCCAACTGAAATACATACCCCACCCCTTTTGTAGAAACATTGATGGACGTTGATCCACAATATGCGAGGAGCAACCAGTCAGTGTAACTCGACCCAAGCTCACAAAACAAAACAAAAAATCGGTGCCCAACAACTACACATTTAAACCTTGTCAAGTAATATATCCCTTCAGGACATAACACAATACCATCTAAACATATTAAAACAATGTCTGCTGGTCTAATGAAACATACAAAAGACATATGAACACAATGTCATCCTTATTATATAGGTCTGCTCTCGAAATGAATCATATTTCAATGGGCTTTCTCTTAAGAAGGAGAGAGAGAGGAATAAAAGAAACCTCCATATACACACAGGCGTATAAAGAAAATGTAAATGTTTGCAACTGTAACTCAACTCACAATGCCTGATATCTTCCGATGCAAGCTCATTGTGGTGTTATTCCCACACAACGCACACCAGAGGCTATTGTTTGATGCTTTTGTAGAACTTTTCGGCTTCTTGTGGCGTTGTGAAGAGATTCATCTTGCCGTTGTGTAGCACTCTGAGTTTGCAGGGGTTGTGTTGGAATCCACGAAAGGCGTTGATGTCAACAAACAACTTTGTAGCGGCGTTAAATCCCTGTCGTATCCGGACCGTTTCTGCAGATAAATCCTGCGCGAATGATATCTGGCCCCATCATCTGTGATGTCTCGACGTCTTGATTCACGGTAGATAAACTGCTTCTCCTGAAACTTTAAGAAGCAGACGATGACCACTATGTGTTGGTTGGGTTTCCCTGACGCTAGCGTGCAATGAACCCGCTCCAGCCATCGTGTCAGCATGTCGTTAACGAAGTTGAGGAGTGTTTGTTGGCCCTCGGCTCCTCCTCGTATACCAAACAGCCGTAGATTCTTTCTTCTCCAGGTCGTCTGTCTTTGACTCAAAATGTGGCGAATGTGAAGTATTTCGGTTTTAGCCTACGTGGGCTTATGACTTCTGGTCATTTGAGCTTTACAGTAATGGCCACGTGTCTGAGCTCTATCAGTCATACATATAGCTCAGTGGTAGAGCATTAGACTGCAGATCAAAAGGTCCCCAGTTCAAATCTGGGTGTCTCTGTGGAGGCTATTTTCATATAACATTAGAAAGACTGATTCTTATTATTACATTATAAGCTTATTGTGCTCATTTATGTGGCTGTGACTTTGGAATAAATAGACTCAATCACCCCCCCAAGTTTAGATGGGGAGGATAGGAATGAAGGGAAAAGTCACATGAGAAAGTGTTTAGCTTGCAATATTGAAAGTAGCAAGGTCAGGTGCAGAGACCGAGAGAATACAAAGAGGTAGTCAGAACAGCACATCGCACCGGCCTTGAGTTGTATGGGAGCCGCACTCCCACGCAAAGCTAGGAAGCAACATTATGGTTTTCCACTATATCTGAAGAAACGTTAGCAAAAACAAATTACGTATGATGGTGCCAGAGTAGGGAGGGACTTCCACAGGCCGGCCGAATACTGATTGGAAGGCCGTGTTGACTCTATCTGAGTCAGCGCACCAACCAAAGAGAACCAAGTCTAAACCATGGTATCTCTTCATCTAGTCTTGACCAATCATAAATGTACGGGCAACGCCCTGTGTAATAAAATGTATTGTCGCACAAGGTTCAAGGCTCTTTACGGATTTGGTGGTTACAGATTACAGCTTTGCTGCCTGTGATTTCCAAGACGTGATGAGTCCTTGGCCAAGTAGAATATATATATATATATATATATATATGTTGCTCTCTTTACAATAAATAGTTAAACTTAAAGTTGTCTTTCTTTTCTGGAATTCTGAACCCAACAAAATGGTGCCCCACGAAGTGATTCCAAAAAGACGATTGGGAACTCCCGACTTTGAGTCAGAGGGACTAGCAAGCTACATGTAAAGCTGGCTGCTAACTGTTTGCTAAATTAAGCATGTTCTAACAAACTCTTCATACATGGAAATGTTACAGACTCACATTTTCTACAACATATTAATGTTACACAGATCAATAGTATCCAAAGCAAAAGCGTAATAATAAAGGAACTCTGCAGCACCGGGAGTCGACTGCATGTCCTGACACATCCTAGGTACCACAAAAGAACACAGGGGGGCAGTATAAACAATTAAAATCAACCTTAATGATGTATATTGAACAGTTTTACTTTGAAACTAATATTCATCTTCCAAGAAAGGCAACACACTCCCCGCTTGGTATAATACCATTGTACCACTACCAATACAACATACTCTAAAAACAAGCCTTAGGCTTCAACATACTCAGCCCTTTCTGTAGGTTTCTTCGGAAATAAGGACCACAATCTCTGATATTGGCCTCAGAAACACCTTTGTAGTCCCTTCCCTATCTTCACCTCTACCTTACGGACTCTCTTGTCGCTGCTCGGCAGAGTTTTCACAACCAGTCCCACTGGCCATTCATTCCTGTTTTGACGTTCGACTTCTCATCTGTCCATTTCCTGCGGCTCTGTAGTGTGGACAGATATTGTCTTCTCCATCTCTTCCAAAACGTGTCTGCAAGACACTGGAATTGCTTCCACTGCTTGCCATGCAGTTCAGCGATGTCAAACCTTCCAGAAGGGGCTGAAATAGCACTCATCTTCTGAGTAAGGAGCATTGCTGGGGTGAGGACTGCTGGCATGTCTGAGTCCGCTCACACAGGGACCAAAGGTCTTGCATTTATGATAGCCATGACTTCTCCCATCAGAGTGCTCAAAACTTCATGTGTGAGGCGAGTAGGTCCTGTCTGAAGTAACATAGCGTCCAGAATACGCCTGGCTACACCAATGAGCCTCTCCCATGCTCCAACCATGTGGGATGAGTGGGGGGGGGGGGGGGTTAAACACCCATGTACACCATTTATCCTGGAGATAGTTTCTAACTACTGCATGGTCTGTGTTAATGTCTAACTCCTTGCAAGCACCTACAAAGTTAGTCCCTCTGTCAGAGCGTAGAAGTTTTGCTGGACCACGGATAGAGAAAAACCTCCTCAGAACATTGATGAAGCTGGATGTTGACATTGACTCAATCAACTTGATGTGCACAGCTCTTGTGTAAACAGCACAGCCCAGCGTTTGCTGTCCGCGCTACCTCCTCTTGTATGACGCGTCATGATGGTCCATGTACCAAAGACGTTGAGTCCGACACTGGTTAATGATGGTTGTGGAGTGAGTCTGTCGGCTGGCAAGTCTGCCATCTTCTGGCCTTCTAACCTCCCTCTTAGCTTGCGGCAGATGACACACTTGTGGATAACAGACGAAACCAGACGCTTGCTGCCAATTATCCAGTGTCCCGCAGCTCGGACGGCTCCTCCCGTAATGTGCCGTCCTTGATGTGCCACTTGCTCAAGATAGTATCTCATGAGTAATGTGGCAATATGATGAGTTTGTGGGATGATCAGAGGGAGTTTTTCTTCTTTCGGCAGTTCTGAAGATCCGAGGCGACCTCCAACTCGAAGTAGACCATCTTCGTGCAGAACAGGGTTGAGCTTCTTGAGTAGGCTTTGCTTAGGGGATGTCTTTCCCTTTTCAAGACATTTGAGCTTGTCATTAAAGGCGTCGTACTGGGCGGAGCGAATGATGACGTCTTTAGCCTGTGAAAGCTTACTTGTGCTGAACGATTCTTTGAAACACTTCCAGCCCATGTGTTCTGCATTCTCCGCATGGAAGGATGTTTGTGGCTGCGCTCCCCACTTTCATTCTCCTCAGCTTCTTCATACACTGCAGCTTCAGCTGAGGCAGCAGCGGCAGCTTTCTGGCTTTGGATAATGTGGAGACTGGCCTCTTGGTTAGCTTTCTGCTTAATCAATTCTACAAAGGCTAGTTTAGCATGGGTAGCTCTAGCCTCAGCCTGTGCTTTGGTGGCTGAAGACGTTGATGACTCTTTGCTTGAGTTCCGTGATGACTTTGAAGATACTTTTGAGGACTTTGATTTTCTGTCAAATGCTCTAATACCTCATTCACACCAACGCAATCCGGTTCAAGCTACGTGTTAGAGCTTTTCAGGTTCAGAACCGGTTGTTCCGTTTAGCTCTGGCTCTTTTCACACCGCCCAGAGTCCGACTGGTAATGCGTCATTGCGTCATTGTTTAAGTCATGACGTAACCGTTTGCGTGCCTGCTTCATAAAGCCAAACCGCGCGGACGAAATCAGTTGCATTCATTTCTTATGGCTCTATCTGCAGCTTTTCCGGAGTCAATCTGTGGTTTAGACTATATTCTTATAAAAAAGTGTACTCGTGTCAATAAAGTTTTTTTTAAAACACAACTGCTTCCGAGGTCGGTCTTATTTAACCTTGACCCAGGTATGTAACAGCTGTTCTCAAATGAACACGTGAAGTAAAGTTTAATATTTATAGTTTTATAGATTTATAATGCGTTATAATGAGAGGTGATCAACGTGAATGCTCAGGTTCAACCTTGACACGCAGACACGTTGCTTCACCATGAGCAGAAACCTTTATATATACAGTCTATGGCAGAAACACTGAAACTCTGAAACTCTTGTTAAGTTTCTCCATCGTTGTGTACAAACTGGATAAAACGCGGGCTTTTTGTTGTTGTTCAGGAGTTGATCCTGCCCCTGCCCTCGCCTCGACGTAAGCGTGACGTATGTAGTGCTTTTGCTCTGGCCGGACAATTTTTTGGTGCTTGAAACGAACCGGATTCCGGAGCTAAGAGGCTGCTCTGCTGCGGTGTGACACGAAAACCCGGTGCTTTTCAAGCTCCAGCTCCGAACCGGTCCTGAAACACTGTTGGTGTGAATGAGGTATAAGACACTCATACTTCTCTGTTGGCTGCTCTGTTTCACCACTTAATTATTGCTGCATACTGGTGTGACTGTCCTCCTTAATATACTTTCCTCCTGACCGTAGACTCATGGTTGTTGAGTGTTCGCTTTGTGTGCTTGAGCTCGCTGTGCTGTGATCTGTTCACTGTTCTGCCCTCGCAGTGTGCGGCTATGCAAAGCTAGATAGGTAGCTAGCAGCTTGAATCCTCCAATAATCACAAGGCTTTGGCTTTTATTGATGTTTACTGTACAATTCTAATTGTGAAACTAGAAATACAACACAGAAATAAAGCATACATTAGTACACATATAACTGATATACACACATGAATTCAATTAGTCTGCGTCTCATACATACACTGTCAGGATTTGAGTTTCATATGTTAAGTTTTGGGTTTATTTTGCTGTTCTGTGTTCCCTGTCTCCTGTTTTCCTCCTTGTGTCTTGTCTGGTCCTGTGTGTGCCTTCCTGTCATTAGTTTCCCTGGTCTGTCTGATTGTCTCAACGGGCCCTTCTCACTTCGGTTAAATGGATTCCTTGCGTCCCTCACTTGCGTCGTTTCCCTGCGACTAGTCCCTCCCACCAGGGAAGCATGGAGATATGCAAGGAAACCACGAGAAGCAGGGAAATGAGTTTTAAGAGCAATGGGAAGTCCTTTCCTCCGGAGCTTCACGTGAAGTGACGTCCGTTTGTGATGACGCTGCACAGCTGATCTTCTGACAGCAGCCAGCTCTGTCCCCGTTGTTTCCACACACACCCCCGCCTCTGTTAGTACACATTTACTGACACAAACATTTGTATCATCTGTTGTAGACCCAAATAAATAAAATAAAATAAGAACTAATTCTCAAAAAACATAAACGCCATTCTTAAAATGTATAAACAAATAATAGTTTGATTAATATTGATTAGATTTCACAAAATAAATAAAATAATTCAGAGAAGAAAAAGAGATATGTTATCTATCAAAACCCAGTTAGATTAACATTCATTGGATTGAACACTTTGCTTATTTGGATATGTAGCAAATTAACATTTTAAATAGCACTTAATGAGTGACTGAATGGAAATGACAATAAATGAAAATGTAAATCGAAAAAAGCGATCATGAAAATGTTTCCAAAAAATGAATAAAATGATTTTTGACCACTTTGTTGTTCAGATATATCACATATTTGTAACTAAATGATACATGAATTGAAAAAAAACATGGTATAAACTGAGGAGTGACTCCCGTGAGGTTCATGTATTTTCTTCACTCCCCTGGGAAACTGCTCTCATGTCAAGAAGCATCAGATCAGTGCATGCGCTGCATCGTCCAATCAGTGAGCGATACAAAGTAGGGGGCTGGACGAGTGTCTGAGGATTTCATCGGAGGATGGTCTCACGGTTCCTCGGTTATCGCTCCTCCATTATCGCTCCTCGCTCCTCCGGCAAAAATAAGGCCATTGGGACGCTACTCAAGATGGCGAAGACAAATCAACTTCCGGTGAGACCGAGACCGAGGAGCGAGGAAATGAAAAATAAGAGAAGTGAGAAGGTCCCATTGTGTTCACCTGTTGCCCTTGTGTTTCTCCCTCCTTTACCCGGCTGTTTCTTGTCCCGTGATTACCCCTCTCTGTATTTAGTCTTGTCTTTCCCTGTGTTCCCCGGTTCATTGTTTGTCTTTCCCTTCACGTCACGCTCCATGTTTGTCCCTGAAGTTTTGATCCTGGAATCTTTACTCGTGCTCCCCTGAGTTGGTAATGTTAAGTAATGGTAATGTTTTCTTTTGTCATCGGCTTTTGTTAAATAAAGCTCGCTTTTTGTTATCCATTAAAACCCGCTTATCCTTAATACTACATTTGGGTCATACCTTTTCCACACATTGTGACATACACTCATACATGTACACAGCATCTGTATGTATGTAATGCTACTAATTAAACCAATTTAACCAAACAAATACAATTCACCATTGATTTTACCATCAAAGGCATATGAAAACAACAGCTTACTGTAAATGTAAGTGCAATAAACACACCAACATTAATAATGCAATAAGCCTAAACATACTGGATTGACAATAATGCTACGACTAGCAAGCTACATGTAAAGCTAAATTAAGCATGTTCTAACAAACAGGGAAATACAGGGAAAATGTTACAGACTCACATTTTCTACAAAATATTAATGTTACACAGGTTATACATTATGTTCTGGTACTTGCAGATCAATAGTATCCAAAGCAAAATCGTAATAATAAAGGAACTCTGCAGCACCGGGAGTCAACTGCATGTCGTGACGTCAACTGAAGAAATTCCCTATTACATGCACACATCCTAGGTACCACAAACTAACACAGGGGGGCAGTATAAACAATGCAAATCAACCTTAATGATGTATATTGAACAGTTTTACTTTGAAACTAATATTCATCTTCCAAGAAAGGCAACACAAACTTACTATATTATCCTAAAAATTGTGGCAGGGACAGCTTAGGACTTTTGAACAGAAATATATAGCATTTGGTTGTTAAAATACTAAGATTTGTACGTTGTTTTGGTGTAAAAGAACAGAAAATAGATGAGAAAGTTTGAAAAAAGTGTATGTGAGTGAAAAATGGGAATCAGAGGTATTGTGGCTGAAGTGAAGCTCATTCCTGGTCAGGTGCTGTCATCTGGTCGCTCAAAAAGAAACGGAGACAAATGGTAAATTATGGTTTGCCTCCATCTGCTGGACATATTGTATATTATCTTAGTCAGAACTAGAAACAATGTGTTCAAATTTAGAACTATTACATTTAACACATATTTGTATATTTAAAGCATTACACATAAATAATTTTGATCAAAAGTACAAAAGGGATTAGTAATTAATCCATAATCATTTAAATAATCTTTAGAGTGTAAACAGATAGGGAAAAAGACATATTTACACTCAAACAATTTGCATGTCTGGATTATGGACAGGGCATTTAGATAATACGAATAAGTGTTCACTAAAAGTGATAATATTAATAATTATAATAAAAAGAAAACATAGGCCTCTTGAGTCAATTTACATTGTTGTGATCTGTTAGTATGCTCTCTGCTGGTTTTTACTGTTGTTCTAAGTAACAGTGGGATTTAAACTGGGAATATATGGAGATGTTCTTTTTATAGTGTGTGGAGATATGGTGACATGTGAGTATTTCAATTTATAGGAGAAAATGGTTTACTGAAAGAGCTATGTTGAGTAAATACAAATGGTGGAAATAACTTTTAAAAAAGAGTTCTGTGAGTACAAAGACGCCTGAGCAAACAAAGACCTAACCCAAGCAGGAGACTGCTGCTTCTCCATCGAACAGACAGAGAACCAGAGCTGAACCAACAACAACAAGACTGCATCCAGAACTGCATCCAGAACAATCTCCACCTGAGGCATCCAGAACCAAAGCTCCATAAAACAGCAAAGAGACTGTAAAGGAGGAGATGAAATGCAAAGCAGTACAAGAACAGTGGCATGATAGGGGCTGCAGATGTAACTGGGCAGATGGCTGCCTCAAAGAGTTACAGCGGATGGATTCAAGAGCTGATGGACAAAGGGGGAGAAGTCAGAATCAGAGGAGTTGGTCGAGCAGAATGTGAGGAGGCCGGGGTCACAGCTTGAGATAAACCAGAGGAGACGGGAAGGGAATCAATCGAAATGAGTGAGTTTGCACGTAAACACACTTATTCACAAACGCACATAAAAAGAACCAAATTTAAAGAAATCAAATCGACTTGATGAATAAGTAAAGATAAAAAGTTGTATTACCCATTAATCAATCAATTGGTAAATAAAAAATTGCAGTAAAGAGGAAACTATTAAAGTAAAATGAGGAAATATTCCTAAACACACTGAAGGTACTGTGGGATAAAGGGGGAGGCACATGACGGAAATATTCGCTACACTTTAAGCAGTGGGTGTTTTGGAGTTAGGAGTACAGAGTAGAACATATTCTTCAATCTTTTCATCATGTTTACAAATTATTCTTTTAGAGTTTGTATTCATGTGTGAATTTGGTAGTGTTTTAATTTGTTAAAGTATTAATCTACAGTTTAAAGGGAGAGTTTCAGTAACCACTCTATAAAATCAGACAAATATTTATTTATATAGGTCATGTTCAAGGGAAAGCTAGTTCTAAACAAAATATAGTATTAATGGCAGTTTGCGATTTGAGGCTATTCAGTGTAACAAGGCCGTTTTGAACATTTAACAGATTTATGCTTAATTCTCTCAAAAAGTTACTGAACGATACACTTTTGCGTTTAAAAGCTGACCACTAGATAATGAAGTGCTTTGTTTTAATATATTTTGTTAAGAATGTGACTCTTAATGGCAGCTTATGATTTTGAGGCTATTTCAGTGAAACAAGGCCGTTTTGAACATTTGACAGATTTATGCTTAATTCTCTCAAAATGTTAATGAAAGATACACTTTTGTGGATAAAAGCTGAACATTGTAGCATATATTATTTAATATAATAACTGTTGTTTGTAGTCCAAAAAGTAGAGTTTAAAATAAAAATAAAAAACAGCACATTTAATTTTGAAAAAGCATTATAATTGGAAGAAATGTGGGGCCTTGGATCACCCTTTGTAAAGGTGCATATTATTGACAACCAATAAGGAGAATGGGTCACTCAACCCACCCTGCAGTGGTTTTTAAAATCTTACTTGCAGCTTCACAGGGAGCGCACAGCATCAGATTATGAGTTTAAAAGACAACCTTCTAATGGACATCCATTTAATAAGTGATGACCTGAAATTTAGAGATGTTAAAAAGTAAAATCATACCTGCCATAAGTGATAACTCCTAAATTAAACTACAAACCATTGATGAAATTACTTCTGTTTTTAAATCCTTGATAAAGGAAGGAGTAATTATTACATGTCCGGACACCCATGGTTCCACGCACTGCTAGGGAGCTTAAACAATTTTTTTTCTTTAAGTGGACCAGAGTTGAAGATAAATGAATATAATAAGATATGAAATACATGGCAGAGTTTTGCAGATCCTAATAATGTTTTGACTCAAAAAATAGTTATGTGCACAAGTTTCTGAAATAGATTACAGATTACAGCTTTGCTGCCTGTGATTTCCAAGACGTGATGAGTCCTTGGCCAAGTGTGATATATATCTTTTGCTCTCTTTACAATAAATAGTTAAACTTAGAAGTTGTCTTTTCTGGAATTCTGAACCCAACACCCCCTTTGTAATTGCCTTCAAAATGGTACGTTTGCAATACTCTGAGAACTATAGTGGCCGTGATCGTATAGTGGTTAGTACTCTGCGTTGTGGCCGCAGCAATCCCGGTTCGAAACCGGGTCACGGCAGCAGGTCTGCTTTTATGTTTTTGCTTCAACCTACCTATTACATTTTTTGTTCATTTGCTACAGAAGCAAGAACAAAGTGGTGCAATGCATATCGTGTCTGACTACAGATCAGAAAATTCCAGGTTCGGCTCCTGGCTAGCTCGTCTCACTTTAGTAAACACAGTGGTCCCTCCTTTGTCTTCCACAAGCACCCTTTCTTCCTTGTCTGTGGTCCCTCCTTCGTCTTGCACCAGCACCCTGTCCTCCCTGTCTGTGGTCCCTCCTTCAGCTTCCACCAGCACCCTGTCCTTACTGTCTGTGGTCCCTCCTTCAGCTTCCACCAGCACCCTGTCCTCACTGTCTGTGGTCCCTCGTTCGTCTTCCACCAGCACCCTGTCTTCACAGTCTGTGGTCCCTACATCAACAGTGCCACCTCCATCCACCAGCACCCAGTCCTCACAACAATCCACCTCAGTCGATGTAAGGACCAATTTACCTTTCTTATATTTATGTACATGCTTGTAACACAATCTGGGTTGTGTCAGCTACAATATCGAGGGGTATGGAGCCGTTCAGGAGCTGCCAGAGTTTTTGTTTGGTCTCCGAGAACACCTACTTGCCTTAAGTGGAGATAAGTGCACCAAAATAATCACTCTATGGCAGGCACTGGGGCATTTCGACAAGAGGAAGACCAGCTATCCACCCCGTCACAAAAACACACTGAAGCAGGGCAACAAAAAAGATTGTGGCACCAGGGAGCAATCTGGATCAGGAAAGATGTCTGTCAAAAAGACAGACGCCATCATTTGTAAAAACTGCAACAAAGACAGGAAGCCACCAGCCCACTTAGAGTACTTTGGCAATTGGTACTGTAAAGAATCGGAGACCCAGCCCTATGAGGACTGGAGGGTATGGGAAAAAAAGAGAGGGGATGCACCTTAAATCACCAAATGTTGTGAGCAGGTGGGTCATTTTGTTATCTATTTGACACTTTATTTCTTTACATTTTATGGCGCTGTTTAATTATTTATGTTATGTTATATATGGTACACTTTTATTATTATTATTATTATTATTATTATTGTTTATATTGGTATTACAATGTTGTTGTGACCTCATAGCACGTATAAAACAGTTTTGGATGTTTCTGTGTTTTTAACTTCTTCTAAATATTTGTTATTTATTTTGCAACTTTTTCACTTTAATATATTTTTCACTTTGTTATATTTTGCACTCTTTTTTACACTGGTGGTCTTGTCATTAGTATTTATTTTACAATTTACTATACATATTGTAAGAATTGTTGTTTTTATTATTACTGTTGTTTTAAATATATAAATAAATATAAAACAAGGTTGGATGTTTCTGTTTTCAATATTTCATCATCATATTTCACTTTCATTATTGTTATATTTACTTAATACTTTGTTCTTAAGTTTTAATGCATTTATTAAAAGGTGTAATAATAATAAATGCACCAAATAACAATAATCCTCATATTTGTCATATTATTTATATTCTAAGAACTATTCTATATTAAGTACATCTATTGAAGTACTGTACAATTATGAACTTACTTGCATGCTCCTTAATACTTCAACTTCACTACATTTCAGAAGCTCATATTTTACTCTAAACCTCATTGATTTGATAACATGAGTTACTTTGAAGATTTAGATTCTGTTAGAAAGTACAATAATATAAACATACAATGAATCACGGATGATTATGGTGCAGAACTTAAATGACCCATTGATTTTATTCACAACCTACCCAAAAGTATGGTAAAATAATAAATAAGTTCCACCTTTACATTTAAGCATGTTCTGACATACAAGGGATTGAGCGGGATTCGAAACCGCGCTCGCAGGGCGTATTTCGGCTACTTCACGGTTATCAAACATAGACTAACGCGCTATGTCTTTGGCGCAGGGACACCTCGGTAGCACTTGGGCTGCAGTCAAATAGTCCAAAGATCAGCTCCTAAGTTCTAACCCTATCGTCTATCCCTTGACCTCTGAGTGAAACGTCACGGGGTTAAGGGATAGTGGATAGGAGAATTCAAAAGGATTTAGGAGAAGAGATTGCAGTACTTTAGAGAATCCGAATGCGGGACAACAGAGAAACATATGACCAAATTCGGAATTGAAATAAAAAAGGAAAGTGAAACAAATGCTCGTCACCCTCTCCCTCCGGTCCACATTAATAAAAAAGGTCCCAATACATATTATTGTATGAAAATATCTTAAAATCAA
The DNA here is from genome assembly GCF_949606895.1 of Notothenia rossii. NCBI lineage: Eukaryota > Metazoa > Chordata > Actinopteri > Perciformes > Nototheniidae > Notothenia > Notothenia rossii. Next base: position 53,098,336 of record NC_136909.1, read on the forward strand.
TACAAATATATTTATTATAAATGTTAGTCCTTAACATCTATCACTGTGTATATCACCATTCAAACATCTTTTAAAAGTTGAACAAACCCCACACAGCTCAGTAAAGACTGTGAAATGTTGACTTTTTTTTATCTTTTCAGTAAAAACTAACATTCATATTTCTCTTTTTGATTATAATACTGATGAACGTTCAGAACAAAGCACTTTGGCAACTTACCACATACGTTTTAAAATGCTTAATAAGCACTGTAACTTTCATGATATAATTTCTCGGTCATAATCGCTTGTTTCCGTGAACGGCCGACTGTTGTGTGATGGCGAATGCTGCGGCTGCAAGGCATTGTGGGGCAGCATTTTCTCCTCTCCTTTCGTCAAGGGAGTTCCAGTGGTTCCTAAGCTAAAGGAGGTTATAAAGGAAGTTTGAAACCTCCTTTCCTATCATCTAGAGAATTGGAACGGCACTTATCATGGCTGCCACTGAGGGACTTCCGGGTCATTTCACTCCGTTAGGAAGGTTCCTAAGCTAAATGGACTATTCGACTACTGCCTTGGTCTTGCCGGGACTTGAACTGGTGACCTTCAAATTGTCAAGCCAAGTCCCTATGGACTTCACCAACAGCGCCCTTATTTAATTTGGTGACGATCCGAACTTCATGCTGCTACTCTGGTTCAAACTGCATCCAACAAACAATATGATTTACCTTTCTCCGACTCCCCAAAATAACCAAAATCTGACTCAGTGTGAAATGTATTTTCTTAGATGTTCTGTCGGCATTTCCTGCGATCTTCTTCATGCAGTCAGTCTAAATTAATATACGGGGCGTTTCTTTCGCTATTTATAGTCAAATATGGGTTACGTGAAGCCCGCAAAAGCTGCGCACAGAACAAGACTGAGTGATGAACATTTAAATGACTCTATTAGAGTAAACCTAAGTGCACACACTCCAGCATATATGGTGGAGTGCAGTGACAGTCATCTCACTAACTGTAAAAAAGAGTGAATGCACTTATTCTACACATGTGCCATAAGATGCTTGTAAGGTGGTGATTAAGGTGATATATTTACTATGTGGGCCATAATAAGACGTGAACATTTTAATTTTTTTCTTGGACATTTTTGTGAATTTTCAGTGATGTACTTACTATGTGGGCCATAATAATATGTGAGAAATTGTCGTTTTTCTTGGACCTTGATTTGAAGTTAATATTTTTGATAAGCTTTGGGTATTGCAATTTCACGCGTGAAAATGTTGCTTAATTCAAGTGCTATGCGCTATGTGAATAAATGTAAGCGATGTGATGCAAGTAGCTCTTGGCCACTTAAATTTTTTCAAAGTAGGTCTCAGATGAAGAAAGGTGATCAAGAAAATAAAAATACAATGACAAGTTTTACAAAGAAAATATGGACAAAAATGATTTTTTTTGGTCGGATCCTATGGAAAACAGCGAGCACTTCCTTACAAAGAAACTGAAGTCCTGATACACAACTATTTTCTTAGCACCCCCACTTATTGGTCTAGCCCCGCCTTAGCACCAGGAGAAATAAAATCCTGGCGCCGTGCCTGTGAGAAGTTGAACGTGTATCTCACTGCAGTCAAGCTGGCAACACTTCATGAGGGAACTTCAGGAAAAAAACAAAACACCTTGGACAAAATAAAAAGAGCAAAAATTACTTTAATTTTAATTTAACTATTAAATCACATGTGTGTTTATTAACCAAGGCGTTGGTGGTTTGATGTGTGTGCTTTTATTTTATTGTGTTTAAGTTCTATCTTCTCTCTCTGACCTAAATCAATTTTCAAAGATTGTACAAGGTGCTCTTACAGAATACATTTAAATATGTGCACTGTTGCTCAGAATGATAATAATCGTGTTCATTCACAAAAGAACAGGAGAATATATATTTTTTAATGGAACCTTGAACTCATAATCTCATTAAAAACAGGGCAAATGCTGTTGTTTTTTCTCAAGTGAATGTTTTACGCCGCTGAAGGATTGATTTTGAAAATATTATAGATAGGCCCTAGTTATTATTTTTGTTTTTTAGCAACTAATCGATTCTTCCAACTACTGACACAAGACACATATGGCACCGTTATACTCAGGCCGTGATGCACACAGAGGTGCTGTAACGTATCCACACACTGATCATGTCCAGCAGGTGGCCCTCACCATGTTAGTGGTGAGCTCAGGGCCGTCAGATTGTTCTGTGTGCACTGGGGGCCCTGGATTTTATCCTAGTAGTATTGTGCAACACATCTCCACCTGAGGCCTGAAGTCCCCTGACATCCATTGTTTTTTAATTGAGAAAAAATACAGCCTAATAAATGAAACGTATAAAATGTTTTAATCTGCACTGTCGATTTGCAGAATACGATTTGACATAATAAAGTAGAGCTACATTTCAAATCATTTGACAAAAAAATCTTACCTAAAGTATGCTTACTAGGTTTTAAGATCATCTTGAACCATTTGAACAAGATTAGAAACCTCCTCCCGACACATCCAGCGGGTTGAATTCAGTCAGTGGACCACAGCTGCATCCCAACACTAAAACTTTCATTTCATCTTTTTTTATTTCAAGGAACTTTGCTTCATACAAAAGGTTTAATGTAGAAATAACGGCAGACTTCAAAGTCTCACCAAGAAACATAAAATCAGGCGAACAGACATCTCTGAATCCAAAGAGCCAAAGGAAGTGTTCCAGCTCTGCTGCACGTGAACTGTCAACATGTTCAATACTGTTGATCATAGAAATGTGTCTTTTCAACAAACCCCACAGTTTATATCAAATATTAAAAATCAACAACAAAATAACACAAGTATCTAAAAGTACTAATTAGTCTACATGCACATACATTATCAGAACATGCAAACATTTTTTTTATTTTCTCATCAAAAAGCCACATCTACACTGCCAATGGGAGGCAAAGTAAGAGCGATTGGATCGCTCCTAATGTTTGGCCGCCGGTTGTTCCAGACTTGGGCACAAATACATTCTTTAAACTCAATACAGAGGTCTCATACAAGGTACACATATTTTTAACAATTTTTTGGTGTGAGAAGTGAGAAATCTCTTAAGTAATGAATCTATCTGCAAAAGAAGCGCTGAAAGGAAAGTGAGAAAAAAAAGACATTTTAGGATCCATTTGCTAATAGTGATGCCCGGTCAATTTCCTTTTTCATTTTAGCACATTACTGTCATGTCTTGGTGACAAACGATATATTGTGTTGAGAGTTTAAGTATTATTTGACTTATTTGAAGTATTAAAGTAACGTGTTATGGCAGGAAAGTTCAATCTGGTATATTCATTTTAATGTCACCTTATATAGAATGTGTGTTAAACTTGTGATTTCTGCATTGAGTGAATTCTGCCGAGCAGATACCAAGAAGAGGCCCCTAGGGTCTTTCTGTTAATTATCAATAGTCCTTGCAATTAACAGGGGAATTCCCAGATACATTTTTCAGATATAAGGCAGTTCAAGTCTTGTAGAATTAATGATTTACCTCCTACAGACCCCAAAAGAGGCCTTGAGACTTGGGTCACCCAGCAGTAAACGAGATAAAGGTCCTTTTGAGCTTATCAATAAAATGTATTCATTCCTAGTAAGTTGACTTCAAGGTGAAAGGAAGTTCACAGAAGCCATTAAGCGACAAGAACAATTAACTTCTGTTAAGGATACATGATAGGATGTTTGTGTGTGTTGAAGATGTTTAGGGGGAATGAGTATGTGTCCTGTCAAAGAGTCCTCTTTCATGACTCCAAATCATTGATTGGGGGATCTGCCTAAGGGCAGAGGGACAAACACACACACACACACGCGCACAGAAGCAACAGATGGAATCAACAAACTGCTGACTCACTACCTGGGGTCCCGCCCAGAAGTGAAACCGACCAATGGAACACTGCCAATTCACTGGCTAGCTCGCTCAGAAGTGAACTCGCCAATAACAAATAGCTAGGGAAGATCAAGCGATAAAACTCCTCCCCACCTGTGTATACATGTTGTGATCATTTTGTTGCTCGGCGCTCACCGTTCCTGAGACGTGTCTCACACGGTGGTAGAACCTGAGCCTGGAGTACTCTGCAGAGTGCTTCGTGATTAGGTGATTGGGTGATGTATTGTATGTTTTTGCCATTAAAGCAGATTATTGTTTAACCCTTATCCTGGTGCTTTGACTTTTCCTTCTTTTAAAACAAACTCATAGAGGAACGGCGCGAAGCAGAGATTCTGCCTCAACAGAGTGCATGTGAGAAAAGATGAATGCTTTTAGTTCTTTTCAGATGATGTGGCTGGAAGGAATATTTTAATGAAAAACACATTCATCTTTTTCCACCTGTTCTCCCAGATGATAAAAAACAACTCATGTTGTGAAGTAAAAAACACAGAAGAGAAAACAGCTTGGATCAAGACTGAGAAAATGCCTTTTTTTTTTCTCACTTGCCTCACAGCTTTTCTGTAAGAATATGTCTACGTGAAAATAATATTTTCTTTCAAATAAATGAATCACTTTGAAGGGATCACAGTTCATAAAATCTTTTTTTATTGTGATCTAAAAAGACATACTCCCATTCCGAGCAATGATGTTTCCCTTTGATATTGTCGTACATGTTATGCATGCAAATATATGTATAAAGTTGTTGAAATCCTCAATATTTTATCTGTTCCTTGTTTACATTGTGTGCCTTTATTCATTTTAAGTCCTCGTTGTTTGCATGTTGTTTTCATAGCATTTTCTACAAAGCATTTGGTCACAATCATGCTGAAGCCTGGATCTGAAGAGACAGCATGTAAAGCTACAGAAAGGATGGGAATGGGTTTCTCTTGTTGCATAGCCCTACTCTCCTGTCTTCAGGTGTGACGGGCCCTGGAGTGTGTTACTGTGCTTCAACAGTAACACACTGAGAAATAAATACCTGCTCAGTGTTTCTCAACAAACCAATCAGCTGCTGCAGAGGTTCAATTTACAAGTATTTATCTTCAAAGTGGAAGCAGAGATCCTTTGGTAGCAGGTCTGCCAGTAGGACCACTCAAAGGCTCCCTCAAACATCAGTTTGTCCACCAGAGAGCCTGATGATACTGAGTCCTACCCTGCAACATGTCCTGTTCAGTACGTCATACATATACGGAAGACTATTAGAGCCAGGCATAAGGGGCAAAACAATTAAATGCACCATTTTTTTTTTTTTTTTTTTGCAAGAATCAAGTTACAATTTTCAGAATTGTGCGATTCTCAATTATATAATAATGTCAAACTTTCAGGATATAATTTATTCCCAAAGGTTCAACTTTGATCTTGAAATGTGAAATTCATTTTCAATTTCTTGACTTTATTCTCAAAATGTAAAAAAACAAAAACAATGGTTCTCCTCTATTTTTCCTTTAGTCTGACATTTTAACTTTATTCTTGACATTCCGACACATTAAAATATGAATTAAATTCAACTCAATGTTTTCTTAATGCCTGGCCCTTATACCATTTCTTACAATTACATTTAACTAGTCCTAACCTCACAAATCAGTATCCAGCCCTATATTATTTTTCAGATAATAATAATAATAAATAGATGTGCTTTATCATTTTTCTCTGTTAGGAAATTATGATATGCTTAAGCTACAATTAAACACCTCTTTACCAATGTACTTCCTTTTGCTTCTTCAGCTTCTTTAGGCATCATCACTGAACACAGTCATAATTTGCTTCTAAATTATCTTACTGTAAATAAGATAAAGTTCTTTTTTTTTTAAGAAAGTTGATTGATATTATATGCAGAGGCCAAGACAACAGCTTTTTGTAACTCTGTGCACCTTAAGTGCCATCGTGTGCAAAGTATTGTCCATCAGCACACCAAAAAGTCAAGCACATTTCCTTCCATTATCACATCTTTAAGTTATCTTTCTGTGAATATACCAACACATACCATCTGCCTTCGTATGCAGTATGGAATTGGGACAAAGCTAATGTTGCTAATGTATAATGGTTTGTTTTCTTCTACTAGTCACTCTCTTTGATGGTTCCTCTGTGTGGGAATGTCACAAACTGGTAGCTAGAGGAGAACACCTTTTCCATACTGACACCAAAGACTGATGTCTACACATGCTTGCAATATCGTAATAGTCCATCACAACATACATGTTTTGCCCGTAATCCACAAGTATGGAAAAAGACAAAAACACGACAAACAGGATCGCCAGTAAAATTGCATCAATCAGAGATGAACTATTTTAATAAACACACATACACAAACACACACACACACACGCACGCACGCACGCTAGGGGTTTCACAACTACCAATATTTACTAGTCAACACGTTTTTCAAAATAGCAGTCGACTAGTCGTTACGTCATAATAAAGACACACAAAGAGATGTTTACAACTGTATTTTCTATTGGAACTCATACAGTAACATTAAACACTGCATTTTAATTTGTGTTACATGGCTGAGTAAATAACAAACAGTAACTGGACTCACCAAAATCGACAGCAAGAAACTCTTGTTTACATACATGCCAAGTAAATCCAGTGCGCAACAGCGCATTGCGCAACACTTTATTCGCTGTCCTCCACGATAACGTCCACCTTTCCATATTTTTGGTTTGAACACCAACGCATCAACATGTAAGGGAAGGAGGCTTGACCGCTTTCGGGTGACAGTGTTGCCTGCGAGGGAAAAAACCCTCTCACTCGGGGTGCTTGTGGCTGGAATAGCCAGGTAGCTCCTCAAAAGCGGGGGAAGCGGTGCACGTTTTCTGCCCACCACTCCAGTGGATTATCCATTGTGGGGATATGCGGTGTCCGCTGGCAGTAATCCCGTAGCTCATCACCCGCATCACTGTTGACCCATGTTTTCTTGCTGTTCGTTTGCCTCTGTTCAGTGCTGACGCTGGTCCGTTGCTCACTGGTGCTAGCATTACTGCTAGTGCTAGCTGTCGGCAGCGGGTGTTTCATCTTCAGATGGTTGCGCATAGCAGATGCATTTGTATTGTACTTCAGTACAGCTGTACACAACTGACACTTCACTGTGGAGTTGGTTACATCTTCGTTGAAGTACTGCCATACATAAGAATGTCGGACGTGTTTTGTAGCATTTTGCAGCACCTCGTTTACCTCAATTTTTTCACGACTAGTTGACTAGGGCCTACAGCGCTGACTAGTGGTAAAGGTAGTCGACTAGTCGACTAGTCGATTAGTTGGTGAAACCCCTAACGCACGCACGCACGCACACACACAGGGCCCAACTTGAATCAAATAGCAGTAAAGAGATCACCCTCGGCTACTCTGGGTCTGAATCACAACGCACACTTCCTAAACCACACACGCTGACCCACACACTCAGCTAACCGACACATTCTTCAGTCCAGTGAAGCAGCTAGCTAGCACACCATGCTCACCAAGTCCCAGGCCTTTCATCTGAACATGCAGAGTGCGTTACTGGCACGTTACAATGAAGTTTAAAGTTTTTAATGCACGCATAATGTTTTCACAAAGCTGACTCTAACTCAGGGCCGGCTCTAGACAATGTGCTGCCCTAAGCGAGATTTTATCTGGCAGCTAGCACTAGATTCTAATAACAACAGCACTGTAACGATTCGCCCTCCCTCTCTCCCTAGCTCGCTCGCTCTCTCACTCGCACTCTGGCTGTGAGCTGCGGGTGCCAGATAAGCCAACATCCCCCACTTTCATCACTTACAGCACCCATCTTACAGGGCAAATGAAAAGTGTAACCGGGGTGAAAAGGGTGTTACATTTACTTAATTATGAATATTGTTACATCAAGGCCGAAAATTAGGATGAGCACCAACGGTCAAACATGTTTTTTTTACTACCAGAGCTACCAGCGCAGCGCCCCCCAGATCTGGCGCCCTAGGCGAACATCTATAACGCCAGTGCTACGGGCCGGCCCTGCTCTAACTCCTCCTCAGAAGCAAGATTTTGTGATTATTCAAAAACAAGAAAAACAATCTTCTTTCATCAGGTCATTTTTCCATTCCTGCCTTTGAAGCACACAGTAGCTAGAGTTCTTGTCTTGCAGATAAGGCTTTCTGTACAACATATTTTCCTGCACTGCTACATAAGGAATGAACAAAACATCTACTCAAGTGAGGATGCATTTGAAAACAGTTGACATTGCATCTTTTTTTCTACAGTATATCTAGAAGGATAGGCACTTTGTCTTAAAACATCGCAAAGAATGTTTGTAAGAAACATTTGATCTGAAACAATGGCAAACCTTAAGCAGTTCACATAAACCACACCTTTGTATTTTTCATGTAATATAAAAAATGTCCACAATGAAAAAAAAAAAAAATCTACAAGGACATTTTCATATAAAGCACATTTTCAGTCCTGTACGAAGCGTTGCTTCTCTCTTTGACAGACAAAACAATCAGCGCTGCCTGTACGACAGCATCTGTCTGTTCCACTGACCCAAAAGGAATGTCATAAAGGAATAGGCATCATCATGGAATGGTAAAGTTCTAAACTTAAGAACAACACAGCTGTTTGTACACTATCATGCTTTCATTCACTCAACTACTGATCATTCTGTCCTGTTTCCGTGACTTGCAGTTCCATTTCTTTAAGCTGAAACCCCCTTATCAACTCTCAAACGCTTTCAAACCTGCTGCTACAGCTAGAATCAATAAGGAACTCTTTAGCTTAATGCCTGTTACATGTGTTGTGCTATTGGCTGTCATTTTGAAGTTTGAGGAGGTGAAGTTCTAACCTGCCGATAGAGTTGGTGAGTATTTAGCCATATTCATATTATAATGCAAAGGTTATTTTTGCATGTGTCTCTACTCTCTTCCATGAAGATGTTTGTGGGGCACAGAGTGAAGCGGTGCTGCCACATGTTCTAAAGACCATTTGTGTCAGCAGTGATCTGACTGCAGTCATGTGCCACAATAATCTCATGTAGCATGTCATCTCATGTATGCATCTCTGCGCCTTAAGCTTTTTAAACTTTATAAAAACGTAATAATATGTCTATGTTGTATTCACAGGTTGCTTTGCTACCCCAAAATTGGAGGGGGAAAAAACAAATAATGCAGTTTTAGGTTTTTGAAAATTGTTGTATGTAAAATTGAGGCACCTCTCTTTACTGCTCAGTTATCACCAATTTGGTTTGCCTGGGATACAGAGTACATAATGAATGTGATCAGTAGATCTGGTAGTTAACACCAAACAAACATTTATTTAAATCCTCCGGTCTGTTTTCCAACATCAGAAGAATTCACCGTTGTACAGTCTGTGTTTATCTTATGCTGTTTGAGGGTCAATATGGTGGTGTCAACAAAACACTGAAGTCAAAGCAAAGGACAGCTGCTGTAAGACATCCAAACAGCCTACTCTTTCATAATGCTTTGTGTCTTTTCATAAAGATTACACTTTTTTTGTTCACATTAGAATATTAAAAACCTTTTTCCCTGTTTAGATGTTCTCCCTACCCTTTGCTCTCCAAGTTAGGATTAAAACACAGCATTGAACACACACATCGACAATGTAAACTGAAACCTCCAATGAAGATGATAAAACTCATCACAAATCCTCAAAGAAGCATTAAGAAGGTTGGGTTAAAGCCATGCTAGCACCATTCGTCCTCCTCTGCCTCCTGGTAATACCTGGGGACCCCAGAGCCAGGGCTGCTGCTGCCCCCGGAGCTGAAGTGGAACCCGTTGGGCACCCCGAGGTTCTGCTGCTGAGCAGGAAGTACGTCTCCTATCATGTTAGGAAGTGCGGTCCGAGATGAGCGTCCGGCACGGGGGCTGGGCGACGGTGACACCGCATCCTGAAAAACGTCCAGCTGGTCCCGAAGGCTGCCATAGAGGCTGTCGGGGGCCTCGCTGTGGCCCCCTCCCAGGAAGGGCTCAGAGCTGATGCGAGTGACGGGACAGGGGAGGTGGGGGGAGCCGCTGTGCCGCAGGGCGTTGTGCTCCGACAGGCCGCGGCTCAGCCGGCCGGACACAAATTGCACAGGAGAGGAGGCGGCAGTCTTGTAAGCCACCCCGGGCCGCGGGGTGAGGGGGGTCTGAGGGAGAAGCCGGCGTCCACGGCCTGACGTTCTAGAACTGGAACTCAGTGCCACTGGGTCGCCTTTATTCCAACCACTGCCCTAGATGAAAATTTAACAAGCAATTTGAAGTGATAGAACGATGAGGAAATCATGTAGGATGGAAAAGAAAAAAGAGACAGGGCCGCGAGGGCCGCGAGGGCCGGAGGAAGGAAAGGAAAAACACCAACGTGTGATGTGTGATGACACGAACAATGACGGAGAAAATCATGAGAAGACAGAAGGAAAGAAAAAGCACTAATAGAAAGGCAATGACAGACAGACAAATTGTAAGGAAAATGATGAAAAGAGAAAGAGGGGAAAATAAGGGAAAGCCATGAGAGACTGCACTGAGCAGGAAGCAGCAGAGCAGGAAACTATAGGTTACTTACGTAACCCCAGTTCTCAGAGTAACATGAAGTGAGATGTCTCACTATGGGATGCGCCTCAACGCATATGCACCAGAAGCATCAATCTCATTACGCCAATCCTGATTGGCTGGTGATCTTGACGCCAACGTCAGGGAATCCACCAACCCTATAAGTAGCTTGCGCCACGACGCAGGCGTCATTCAAAATAAGCACCTCTTCTCGCTTCGCCTCAGCAAGAAGGGCCGTCAGGTGAGACATCTCACTTCATGTTACTCTGAGAACTGGGGTTACGTAAGTAACCTATAGTTCTCATTCATAACACTCCGTTCGATGTCTCACTATGGGATATTGAGACTCCCGCATTGCCAGACATGCTTATCTCGAAAATCACCAACACAAAAACAGAACTTAACAGGTAGAACCCTGTCCCAATACGGGGCCCAGCACTGCGCGGGCCACACTTGGAGCAGAAACATCTAGCCTGTAAAAGCGGACAAAAGTGAGCGGCGAGGACCAGCTCGCTGCTGCACAAATGTCTTGAATGGAAACACCCTTGAACAAAGCCCAGGATGTAGCCAATCCACGAGTAGAATGAGCGCGCAGGCCCGTTGGTGCCTGCAAACCCTGCTCGTATAAGCCAGAGCAATCGTCTCCACAATCCAGTGGGAGAGCCGTTGCCTGGTAACGGGCTTGCCCTTATGAGGGTTAGCCCAAGATACAAAGAGTTGGTCATTGCACCGAAACTCTTTCGACCTGTCCATATAAGTGCGCAAAGCACGAACCGGGCAAAGCAAATTCGGCCGCTGTTCCCCAGAGGAACCTAGCGGTGAAGGAAATGCCTCAAGGTCAATGGGAGTGCATGAGCCAACCACCTTAGGCACAAAGGCCGGGTTGGGCTTCAGCAATACTCTCGTTTGCCCCGGGGCAAACTGAGTACACGAAGGATGCACAGAGAGCGCGTGAATATCACTGACTCGTTTGGCAGATGCCAGAGCCAGTAACAACACTGTCTTCAGTGACAGGTGCTTCATGTCAGCGTCTTCCAGGGGTTCAAATGGAGCTCGAGCGAGCCCATCTAAAACCACTGTCAAGTTCCACAGGGGCACCAATGACCTGGAAACGGGGAGGAGCCGGCGAGCCCCTTTCATAAAACGGCAGACCAAGGGATGTTGGCTAGCCGTCTTTCCCCCAAAGCCCACATGGCATGCGGCAATAGCAGCCAGGTACACTTTGATCGTGGAGAAAGCTCTGTGTTTATCAATCAGATCCTGTAGAAATGATAGAATCACACCGACAGGGCATTGAAAAGAGATGTGTTTCTTTTGAAGACACCACTCCTCAAACACCCTCCACTTACAGTCATAGAGACCCCTGGTGGAGGAAGCCCTTGCACTCTGAATAGTGTTTATCACTTCCTGAGGCAGCCCCACTGTACTCAGGTTATACCACTCACGGGCCAGGCCCATAGCGCCAGGTGCTCTGGGTGTGGGTGAAAAATCATCCCCCCCGCCTCAGATAGTATGTCCCTGCATAGCGGGAGCTGCCACGGCTGTCCGCACAGCAGCTGATATATCTCCGCCAGCCAGTACATTGCAGGCCAGTGTGGAGCTATCAGGATCAGTGTGTGGCGTTGTTCTCTCACTCTGGCCAGAGTTGGAGGTATTAGAGCCAGGGGTGGGAACGCGTACAGAAGGGCCGGGGGCCAAACGTGCGCGAGCGCGTCCACGCCTAACGGTGCATTTAGATCGCGCATTGAAAAGAACAGCTGACATTGAGCATTTTCTTTTGATGCGAACAGATCTACCGCGGCCCGGCCGTAACGCACCCACAGCTGACTCACAATCGTTGGATGTAGAGTCCAGTCTGCGTATAGTGGTGCACCTCTGGACAGCAGATCTGCCCCGAGGTTCATCACTCCCGGTACGTGTGTCGCTCTCAGAGAGAGGAGACGTCCGCAGCTCCATAAGATCAGTTTGCGTGCCAGCATGTGTAACTGTAGAGAACGCAAACCCCCTTGGCGGTTTATATACGATATTGTGGTCGTGTTGTCTGTCCTCACGAGGACATGATGTCCCCTGAGAAAAGGCAGAAAGCGTCTTAGGGTGAGAAACACCGCTAAGAGCTCCAGATAATTTATGTGTGACCGTTGGAGGTCTCTGCTCCAGAGACCCCTCACAGGTCGACCTTCGTATATGCCCCCCCAGCCCGTCAGACATGCGTCCGTGGTGACCACCTTCCGCGATAAGACAGCACCCATAGGCACGCCTCGCACCAGGAAAGTCGGGTGCAGCCAGTGGCGTAGCGCCGTTACGCAGTGCACAGTGACCATCACTCTCCGCGCGCCATGACGCGCGGGGTTTAGCCTGAGGGCAGCTACCCAGCGCTGAAATTCCCTCATGTGTAAGCGGCCCAGACGTACTACTAGGATGGCTGACGCCATGAGCCCCAGTACCGCAGACACGATCTGAAGAGAACATATTTGCGTGGCTGGAAACGAGCGAGGCAAGCCCTGAAGGCTCTCACTCTCTCCGCTGACAGGCGGGCTGTGAAGGGCACCGAGCTCAGGCGTAAGCCCAGGAAGAGCACCGACTGGGCTGGGGACAACATGCTCTTTTCTGTGTTTATTACAAAACCCAGGTCGAGCAGGTGTTTCATGAGGATATTCGTCTGCATAATAGCCTCCTGCTCCGACTGTGCCAGAAGGAGCCAGTCGTCTAAATAGGTTGCCAGGCGAATACCCTGTTGTCTTAACGGGGCTATCGCTGCCTCCGTACATCGCACAAACACCCGTGGGCTGAGAGACAGACCGAAGGGAAGCACTCTGTACTCGTAACAGACACCCTGAAAAGCGAACCTCAGATATTTCCTGTGTGGATAATATACTGGGATGTGAAAATACGCATCTTTCAGGTCGATTGATGTGAACCAATCGTCCTGACGCACGAGACGCAGTAGGGATGTGTGAGTGAGCATCCGGAATTTGTATTTTCTGAGATACCCGTTCAGAGCCCTTAAATCTAGGATGGGGCGAATTCCATTCCCTCCCCGTTTGGGAACGAGGAAATATTTGGAATAGAAGCCGCTCTGACTCCGTTTGGAGGGTACGATGGATATGGCTTTCTTTTCTAGTATCGAGAGAATCTCCTGCTCTAGAATGTGAGCCGACGCTCCCCGGGCATGTGATTGCACAATGCCCGAGAAGCGAGGGGGGGTGACAGCGAATTGGAGTCTGTAGCCCCGTGATATCGTCTTGAAAACCCAAGCAGAGCATGTGAGCATTTTCCACCTTTCGCTCCTCAGAGCGAGCGGGGATGTCACCATATCTCTGTTGTCTGCACCCTGTGACCGCATTGGTTGTGTTATGGCGCCCTCTAGTGTCTGAACACGGTGGCGCTCTAGGGTGACAACCTCGGTCGACACTGCGCATGCGCGCGGTGATGGTGCATTCACAGACCCGTCCACCGTCCGCATTCCGATAGAGGCGTTCATAGCCACTCTCAGAAGCGGGGCAGTCACCTGACTGTTTATTGACATTATTATTTGTCTTTTTAATATTTTCGACTGTGCCCTTGGCTTTAAGCCTGGAAGCAACAGTGGCAAACATTTTATTTTTAGACCCTTGTGTGTGTTTGTGTCACTTGAACGACTGGCAGGAACTGTTGTCAGTGTTGTGAAGTCTGCTTCCCTCATGGCGCGAACTGGAGGATGACGTGCAGTCATCACCCGAGGCGGCGGGAAGGCGGGAGCGTGGTTGTCCCCCGGAAACACATGGGTGCTGGATACGTGTGGAACACGATCCAGGGCTGAAAGAGAACAGGAAACCTCCAGCCCTTTCCCCGAGGGGGGGAGGGAAGGCTGTCAGGCTGCCCTCTTCTTCTTCCTCGCCTGGTGACTGAAAGTCTGGGTCGGCGGCGCCTGTGTGGCTGCTGCCGGGACCAGGGACTTTCTTGGCCAATTCGTCCGCGCCTCGCGTCTCGGTGGGAGACCGGGGGCGGGCTGTGGCTTCTGCCATCTCAGGACCTTGAACAGGGCCGAGTGCGGGGTAGCCTGAGTGAAGGTCTGTTGCAGGACCGTTGGGGGCGGCGGCTGGGCTTTCCGAGGGAGGCAAAGCTGGAGAGCTTCATCCTCCTTCTTCTTGGCCTCACACCGTTGTTGCATGGAGGCAAGAGCGGAGCCGAATATGCCCTCAGGGACGATTGGCATGTCCAACACGTCCTCCTTTTCCCGGTCGGGGAGGTTTGTCAGGTTCAGCCATCTGGCTCTCTCCTGCACCACCATCATCCCTAGCGATTTGCCTGTGGCCTGGACTGCACAGCGCTGTACGCGGAGGCAAATGTCTGTGATCGCCATGATCTCCTCCCACACGGCCGGTTCAGGCTTCACCGTCATGTCCGCACACAGCTCCGCTTGGTACGCGGTTAGCATGGAGGAGACATTCAGCGCCCTGACGGACAAAGCAGCTGCTTTGTAGGCCCGTTCAGTCATTGCGGACTGGAACCGGTCCGCCTTTGTCGGCAGTGTGGGGTTCCTGCTCGGGGCCGCCGACACCCGCGGTTGGAGGTGGGCTGCCACAAGCGGCTCCATAGGAGGCATGCGGAGTAACCCGAGCTTCTCCATGCCCTCACAGTCCAGAGAGGAGGCTCCCTGGATTGGGGCCTTGCTGCTGAAGGGGCGGTCTCTCCAGGAGACCGACACCTCGTCCAGCAGCTCTGGAAATACGGGGAGAAGTTGCCTGGTCAGCCTCGCGGCTTGGGGCAAGTTCTTTCCCTCGTATCTAGACCTGGAGGGCTCTCTGGCCGCTTCAGGCCAGGGGATGTCCAGCTTGGATGCAGCGCGTTGGCACACGGCCTGCAGGTCCATGCTGAGGCGGGGGAGCGGTGGCTCGCCTTCGCCCGGGGAGGCGGACATGGCCCCAGGCTTGGCAGCCTGGGCAGACGAGACAAAGATGTCATCTTCGCCCTCGTCTGAGTCGGAAAGAAGAAACTCCGGGGCGTATTCTTCTTCCTCCTCCTCATAGTCCAGCTCCAGGACATCCTCCGCGGGTGAGACCATGGTGAGGTCCAGTTGGGAGCCCCAGCTCGACACAGCACGGGGCCCCCTTCCCGCGGCTGTCGCCGCCACCGAGTCCCAGCTTGACACAGCGCGGGACCCGGCACCCGTGGCGGTTGCCACCATGCCCTGCTTGCCGGCCGGCGAGTTTACAGGCATGAGGAGGTCTCGGACCGGCATGCTAGCTTGGCGTGCTAGCCGTCGGCGGCGGCTTTTGGCGGTAAAGCGGGAACAATGCCCGCACGCGCCGGGGGTGTCGATAGCCTCCTGGGCATGTTGCAGCCCGAGGCAAGACGAGCAGACCTGGTGTGAGTCAGTACTCGATATCTTTAGCCCGCAGCCGCAGAGCCGAGCCTCCGACACTCCGTCTCCTCTGGTGTGAGGGAGGGAAGAGTCCATCCTAGCTAGCCTTGGTGCGGCGTAGAAGGGACAAACGAGCAACAGGCGTGTTACCGTTTGCGGGAAAAAATCCAAAAACCTTACCGTTATCCGTTGGAAAAAAACGGCAGGGTAGATTCTGATATTAACTGGAGTGTTAATAAAGGGAATTCCCGTGCGAAGCAAAAGTAGCTGGCGAGCGTCCGTCGACCGAAGGTTAGCTTCGTAAATCAGTCTGTGGACCGTTAAGCTAGCTAGCTACTGATCTTTCTCGAGATGTGCTCCGAAGCGAGAAGAGGTGTTTGAATGACGCCTGCGTCGTGGCGCAAGCTACTTATAGGGTTGGTGGATTCCCTGACGTTGGCGTCAAGATCACCAGCCAATCAGGATTGGCGTAATGAGATTGATGCTTCTGGTGCATATGCGTTGAGGCGCATCCCATAGTGAGACATCGAACGGAGTGTTATGAATGAGAACAGGAGCACAGTAACACTTCAACCATCATCATTCTCTGTCTCCTATTCTTCCTCCTCCACATTCAACACACTGTGGTGTGAAGCATTTGTAGTGCGGTGGTATAAGGAAACCTTTCATAGTCAGTGTCAGCAGTGGTTTAAAGTAACTAAGTACTGTACTTAAGTACAATTGTGACTTCATAGATTTGTATTTATATATATAATCAAGTGTTAAATCAGACTTTAGTTCCACCTGGAGTAAATTCACAAGCTACCCTGCAGTTTACAAAAGTCATTCAAACTAGCTGCACCTTTACCAGCTTTGAGAACACTTTAATGATCAATCATTATAAAACATATCATATATATTGTTCTAAATGGACCAATCTGCACAATGAATACTTTTACTTTTGGTACTTTAACTATATGTTGATGCCAATATTTGTCTACTTTTACTTAACTTACATTTTGATTTCAGGACTTTTACTTGAAACAAATTCCTCAACTCTGGTACTTCTACTTTTACTTAAGTGATTTGATCAAGTTCCACAAATGTCTGAAACAATATTTTCCTAATGTATATTATGTGTATATATATACACATAATTTGTACGGAGCCCTGGAGGGTTCATAGAGAGAAAAATAAATAAAACGTGGCTACGTTTTACTTTCTCGTTCGCACGAGCTACCTTCTCGTGTGCAAGCTTTAGTAACTCGTGCGCACGATTTAATAAAGCGTGCGCACGAGTTACTAAAGCGTGCACACGAGTTAATAAAGCGTGCGCACGAGTTACTAAAGCGTGCGCACGAGTTAATAAAGCGTGGCCTCGTTTTGTGTGTGCGCGCGCGTGTGTGTGTGTGGGGGGGGGGGGGGCGGCATTTGTTTATGATAGTATCGTTCGTTCCGGTGCACTCCGGCAGGACTATCACATCGAGATTAAGATTAAACGAATTTATTTCACTTGGGAATACACATATAACTATGGAGAACCAGATTTGTGTAAATTACTGTTCGTGGTCATTTGAAAACAAATGCCGGTGGTGTCGGACGCACACAAACACACCGAACACGCACGCAGAGCGGAGCGGAGCTGAGCACACACACACACACACACACACACACACACACACACACACACACACACACACACACACACACACACACACACACACACACACACACACACACACACACACACACACACACACACACACACACACACACACACACACACACACACACACACACACACACACACACACACACACACACACACACACACACACACACACACACACACACACACACACGCACGCACGCGAGCACACACACACACACACACACATCATGCGCCCCGGTGACAGGACATCTCCTTCATAAAACGAGGGGGAATGCTCTAGTAGTTCGATGTGTGTCTCGGTGTGTGTGGTTAAACGTAGCAGCCTCGATCTCTATTCAGCTGTTCTAATGAAGGGAAACGCAGTGAAGTAAACAGTAAAAGGCACAGCTATTTGCAGCTGGTGCTGCTCTTCTCAGATTCTGCTGAGTTACACGTTACTGCCTCCAGTGCCCTGTACGACGGAGCCAGTTCAACAGACCCTGGTTATGTTCGATTTACCCGGCTTAACTAACCCTAACAAACGCGATGTCGATAAGCGGTCCTACGAAGCCGGTTATCAACTCAGTAAATCAACCAGGGTTTCTCTGACCGGCTGAGAGCGCGTTCACGTGAAAGGGACGGGGTTAGCAACATTTGACCAATCACAAACATGGAGACGCGTGCTGACAGCGCAGCGTCATACTTCATGAATGAATAGTGTAAATAGCAAATCCTGCTTCGTAGTACAGGCCACTGGTGCCGCAAAGATTTCATAAAGTGAAGGAGGTTTTCCTTCTATAAAACAGCTGTGGGCAGCAGATACTGTGAGTCACGGACAGGAATCTCTCAATTTAAATAAAACGAGGCCACGCTTTATTAACTCGTGCGCACGCTTTATTAACTCGTGCACACGCTTTATTAACTCGTGCGAACGACAAAGTAAAAGTATTTCTTCTCTCAATGAACCCTCCAGAGCTCCGTATATTTGCATGCATATTTGCACACATATTTTTATATTTGTATATACAATCGTTTTTATATTCAGGATTGTGTGAAACGGTAATTCAATCTCTCTGTCTGCACACAAACTGGAAGATTGACAATAAAGTTGACTTTGAGCAGCTGCGATAGATGACTTTTAGAGTTCTTCAATCTTCAATAGTTTTCTACCATTCTGAGGGGGAGCAGTAGAGCTAGTGAACCCTGTCAGAGGAACTCCCCTGCCCATCGTGTAATGCTTGTCTATCACCTTGTCTGTCCCTGCTCTCCATGCCGATGCCCCCCCACCTGCTTGTTGCTGGTGTCCTGCCCCTCGCTGGGGGAGGCGGCACAGCTGGCGGTTGCAGATTTGGTTTGGCAGTGTTCCCGGCTGCAGTAGCGGTCGCAGGAGTAGTAGCGCTGCTTGTCAGCGGAGGAGTGGTGCTTCCTGTCATGGGAGCGTCCACGCTCGCGGGCTCGCTCCCTGGGGGGCGCCGGTTCAGACTCCTGCTCTCCTGCTGCCCCTGAGGAGGTCAATGTAGAGGAATATCATGTTTGGTTCTCAGTATTATGTTGGCCATCGTACCTTTACTGTTTTCACTTTGAGAATAGGATTAGGCACACGTAAGACGTTTTATACAGAATCAAACGGGGTATACATTTGATATGGAATTATCACCCAACATTTGTTTAATAACATATATGGTTGACTCGTCATATAGTTAATAGTTATAAAATATATAACTAGAGCCTAATATTAAAGTCACATAACTCAGCATCTGAACACTGAGGGTGCTGTGTTCAACAGAGCTGAGTCAGCAAACCCAGTCTAATCACATTGACTGGGTTGTTAGGCCTTCAATGTAAACATTTCAAAAAGAAATAGCATTCAGAACTTTGACAGAGAAACACAAGTTTATATAACTAGGAACTCCACCTCGTCTTCTACTTCTATTTACACACTGTTCTAAACACACTGTATTAATTTGAGGTGATACCACAGTCACAATCAGTTACTGCTGCCAAAACTGGGTCAGCACTAACATCTTTGGGCGTTCCTGAGAGAATGTTTTAATTAGGGCTGTCAAACGATTACAAATTTTAATCAGATTAATCAAAGCTTAAAAATTAATTAATCATGATTAATCACTATTCAAACTATGTCCAAAATATTCAATTTCTTTATATTGTTGTGGGAATGGAAAGATAAATGATAGAAGGCGGATATATCCATTTAACATACAGTATGTATGTTTATTATAACATTGTTCTGTGTGTCAAAATGAAAGACAGCCGAGCCCACACACTTATCAATCATCAAACCGTGGGGTCTTATTTCATTACGTGTTGATTTCTATCAACACGGGGGGGGGGAGGGATCGTGAACGTTGTGATCAGCTGTTTTAGCGCAGTTCTCCAGTGAAGGGGGGGAGTCTTTCTCCGCAGCCGGTTGACGGAGTTTTGGCACAATTCCGTTGTACAGACCGACGTTAACAGCAGCCCTGTCTGTGCACATGGAGACCGACTCTGTTGGTCAGAAGACATTATCAAAGATGTTCTATTGAGAAGACGATCACTACGTAACAAAAGTTTTCAAAACCGTTTCTGGTCTTCGGTATTTCCAGACAAGTGGCTACTGACATCAATCTTGCTAACTGCTGTCTGTGCAATTCTCGGCGCGAGTTGGCGGACTTTATTTTGCTTACTTTAACAACAGTATGGGGCGGGCCATTCTGCACATGCGTTAAATGCGTTAAATATTTTAACGCAATTAATTCAAAAAATTATTTATCGCTGTTAACGCGATAATTTTGACAGCATTAGTTTTAATATTTAGCTTCTGCTGCTGCAGTGTACGGAGCCCTGGAGGGTTCATAGAGAGAAAAATAAATAACTCGTGCGCACAAGTTAATAAAGCGTGCGCACGAGTTAATAAAGCATGGTTAGTTTTATGAAGAATATGTCCGGTCGCCAGGGCGTGTGTGTGTGTGTGTGTGTGTGTGTGTGTGTGTGTGTTGCAACAAGTCCTCCAACTAATACGACCAAATAGGTCGATTGTCTTGTTTTCCGACCCATTAATACGACCCAGAGCAGCGTTTTCAATCAACGGGTGCGTCAGCCTGTATACCTTTACGACCCACGGGCGCGTTTTAAATCAACGGGAGGCGGCGTAATGACGTACAACGTCCTCGACAACTTCTGTTAACAACCATCGTTTTTCAGACACGTACACTCTTCAAAAATCACGGCTGTCTGTCGTAGAACAAAACGTGATCCGTCTCTTAAATTTGTGTCGACCACAGACCTTATTTCAAGCTATTTTCCCAAATCCTATGGAGAAATCTCATTGGTTCTGAGGCGAGGGAACCGGAAGTGGTAAAATGCTAACTCACCGGGGTTTTGGACTCGTTACTGCATCACTGACAACATCCATTTATTTCCCAGACAAGCTAATAAACGTGAGTAGTCAGATATCAAAAATATATTCATTTGGGGATATGTATTATGTTGTTTTATTTTGTCTAGTATAGTGACAAAGATTACTATGTTTACCTAGGAATAATGATAGCAAAGCTAAATTAGCCAAAAGTAGAATCAGCTAACGTTAACGTGAGCATGGAAGTTATGTGATCCATCGGTTCATGCGGTTGATCCAA
Source organism: Notothenia rossii (assembly GCF_949606895.1). Taxonomy (NCBI): domain Eukaryota; kingdom Metazoa; phylum Chordata; class Actinopteri; order Perciformes; family Nototheniidae; genus Notothenia; species Notothenia rossii. The sequence goes on from NC_136909.1 coordinate 53,119,379, forward strand.
ATGTTATCACACGTCACATTCTTTATAACTATATTAAATACTATTTATCTATTAAGTGAAGAGTGACCAGGGGTGTAATACTGCCGGAACACCGCTCCGGCACCTAAAACGGGGATGGTTGTTAGCATCTGGTGCTAGCTAGCTATGATAACGGATAGGCTAAGAGGCTAATGTACCTAATAGTTAGGGAAAGTTAGGTATTTTTTTAGCCATATCGTGAAATAATTTATTACCAATAGCTTTTTTTACCATATGTTCCTATAGGTGTCTAGTAACACCTCCCGATTTATCCACAGCCAAATCCTCTGGGAATTGCCTTGAGAGCCAATCAAAGTTAGGGTGCCCATAGGGCGTGGGTAAAAATAGTGAAAAAAATGTTTCTACCAAAAGTGACTTTTGAGATGTCTAACTAGGGGTTTTTAGGGGTGCTGAATCTGTCCCAGTCATTGGTTTTGAGTAAAAATGACTCCAACTCCATAAACAATCCATAAAAAGTGGTTTTATTGAACAATTGCAAATCAAAACTAGCGTTATTAGTTGACATTTTAACAAACCTCATCAAACTCCCCTGCATCTCCCTCACTATTATTATCATCTGGCTGGTTGATGTTCTGGCAAGAGTTACCATGACAGTTCCCACAAGCAGAAATACATTTGACTCCTTGCTTTTTACAGCAGCACCTGAGAGTGCCACAGTCACCTGCGCAGTTGCAGCAGACTAACTTCAGAAGGTAATCTGGTGCCATGGGATCTGTTGTAGGGACTGGTTCATAACCATGTTTTCCTTGTTTCCATCCATACTCAAGGACATCCAAAGATGGACTTTGTAGCATTAGCCAATCTCTGGTCTGGAGATATGCCCGCAGTGAGTGCTGTGCTGCAGCTCCTGTAGTTGGAGGCAGTTTCTCAGGCTTGATGCTCCCAGCTGCCGCCCGCTTGCTGAAGATATCAAATCTTAAATCTTCCAAATCTCCAGATGGATTACCACGGAATATGTTCTTGAACAGTTCGCAGCCAGCTTCGATGATGTCACTTTTCTTGGCTCTGATGTCACAGAACACATCCATGGCCCGCTCTGATTTGTCAGTCTGGCAGAGCTTGCTGAGCAACGTTGGTTTGCTAAACCCAGAAATTGCTGATACAGTATCACAGCCAGAGAAGCTATGTAGGAATATAAGGTATTTACGGTACCTCTCCGGGAGTGCCTCTCGAATCTTTCTGACATCATAAGATGTATCTTTAGCTGTCGTGAGGAAGACCGGGTGGTTTGCCCTATGATGGACCAGCATAACCAGGACGTCTGTGTCCTCAGCCCTCACCTCAACAGAAGACTCTATTGCCTCATTTAGTGCTGCAGACACGATGGAGGTGTCAGCATCATCAGAGCATAGTTGAACACTGATCCTAGCTCTTTGGAAGGTCTCAGCAAGGAGCAGAATGAGCTGAGCCTTGTTGTTCTTGTTGTCAAGAAACCTTTCCCGCGGAATGATGTTTTTTAAGTCTGGACGAATCTGAATGTCACAGCATGCATTCTTGGTTCGTCTCAGGTGGTCATGGTCCTTGGTGGAGCTACCATATCCATCAAAGACCACAGTGATCCGGACGTGCTGGCTACCCATGGACATCACAAACCGGAGGTAGCTCTCAGTGATGTCCTTCCACGTGAGGTTAGCCTCCCATTTGACGCTGTGCAGGAGCCAACCGCCATCAACCACCAGGCTTGTGCAGGTTAGTTTTTCAACAGGCTCCACAAAAGCCTTCAGGAACTTTGCTAGGGCAGCCTTGTCTGGCTTTCGCAACTTCTGATTCTTGTCAAATAGAGACATTGGTGTTGGCGTCAACTCAAAGCGCAAAGCTTCTTTGGTCTTGACTTCACGCTCACTAATGATGATGAGGCGGTTGAAGAGCTTGAGTGAGTCAGTGATTAGCTTCTCTCCATTGATTTTAGGAGCAGATCTGAGGCTTGCCAATGACTTGACCTTGTGCTTGGTTTCCATTGCATCCAGAACAGTTTTCCCATCCATCTTGGCCTGTATGGCTCTGCCAACCTCCTCTGCCTGATCAGCATTGACTGAGTCCCCAGGAGTGCTGCTGAACCCCGTCGAGAAAGATACCAGGGTCTTACTGTCCCGTATGGAATCAAAGGGGTTGACTTCCTCCAACCATCCAACTATGGCATTAACAGAGTCATTGTCTTTCTCCATCTGGGCTTTTGTGATGTCTGTGTGGATAGGTACCCTACGTTTGTTCATTACTCCTTCAAGCTCCTGGTGAATGAATGAGAAGTGGTTGAGAGTCTGAACCCAACACTTGTGAGCAGATTTGTTCCGGAACCGCCCTCTGCTTAAACCACCTGAGGATTTGGCCTCACGCATGAGTGTGGTTTCTATTGTGATGTCAGTCCATGTGCCTGACCACTCATGGTCTGAGAACCGGACTACATGGTTGCCATACACAGTAAACTTGGACAGAGTTTCCTGGAACATGGGACAGTCCTGTCGCTGCTGCATTAGTTGTACATAGAGCCTTGCTCCCTTTGCGTACTGATGGTGCCCTGCTGCTGCAAAGGTGTTCAGCATTCCAATGATGCAGCTGAGGTGACCTGTGTGGTCTGGGACACGCTCACTCCTGATAAATACCTTGATTAGATCGATTCTGCCATAGTACCAGACCCAGAGTGCAGGTGTTCTTCCAGCCTTAGACAAAGTCTTCAACCTCTCCTCCATCCTCTCCTTGAACACAGTGACTATCCTTGGTGTGTCCATGGAACCTGTTAGAGATAGACAGTTTTAATTGTATTACTACATAATGAGAAAATATAATTCGGCATACTCCGAGATAGTTTGAGACACAGATTAGGGAAAGGTCAAATTACCTCTTTTCATTTCTTTTGCAGTCCTGATGAAGTTCTCCATGTCTTCATAGTCCTGCTCGCTGAACGCAACATCTTTCAGCAAAAACTTGGTAATTGCCGCTGATGCAAGAAGGTGGAACCGGATGGCCTTAGCATAAGCCCTGCCTGAGAGAATGTGTTCTGCAGTGTTGCTGCCTGGGTAAACTAGCTGTATCAGCTCTTGCAGCCCTGAGTCTGCCATAATAACCCCAATAGAGCCCAGGAAGCTTTTCAGGAGATGAAACCCTCCTAGTCTAGTGATGATGGGCAAGTCAGACTGGAGAACTATCTGAGTTGCTTTCAGCCATATTGGCATGTCAAATGTGATGACAGCAGGAGACTGACCGCTGCGTAGGCACTCCATTAGAGTAGTGTAGATGGTTCTGTACTCGTTTGGGTCACCCTCAATGATTGGAAGAAACTCAATGAGGGACTTTTTCCTGCATTCAGTTTGATGTATGGATTTCATGAAGCCATTCCAGTTCGGATGTTCAAATGTGGCGTTGTAATTCTTGATAGCCCATCCTGCCATCCAACCAATGTCCCCTGACTTCAAAACCGGAGGGTCTTGGTGGAGATCAGCTATGGGAACCAAACGGATGTCTGCCAATCCTGCTTTGTTTTTTGGTACAAAGGACAGTATTTTCACCTCTGTTGCTTTGAGAGTTGCTACCTTTTCCTCAACTGCCATGTTCCTCCTTGGTATGGTTGTGTGAAGCTCATGTTGTCTTGTTGCTGGAGCAGGAGAAGTTACTCTGATCATGCCCATTGCATGGAATGCTGTGTTTCCTTGTAGTGAGGCAATGTTGAGATCTATATTATCACCAACACATTGATGAACAGTGCTATCGGCAGGAACAAAGAGGGCAAATGTTTGCTGATTCTCTTCATGCATTCCAGAACCACTCTCCTCTTGCTCCTCTGGCTGTTCTGCAGATAGGACTGCATCGACCTCTGCTTCCTCATGCTCCACAACATCTATACCATCTTCATCTGTGATTATGGTATCCTGGTCCATGCTACCACATCCATTTTTCACGTTCAAGTAACAATACTTGTAGTGATGGAGCTCAACATATGATTCAGAGTATCCTAAGTGATGAATACGGTCAATCAACCACTTTGATCCAAACATGTGGTCAAGCTGAATTGTAAGTCCAAGTTGGGAGGGCATAACTCCTGATCGAGGGCGGTATGCTTTCAGCAGGTTCTGTCCCCACATTGCCACCTTTTCGTCAGTTTTTACAATTGCCTTCAGCAACTGCTTGAGGCTGTCAGGAATCAGAGCAAGTTGGCTCTGTGTATTGGTCATGCTGTCTACTGAGGGATACTGCTTTGTGTCGAGTGAAACTCTTGCCAAGTCTCCACAGATCAGATGAATGGCAGTGGAAATTATGAGGTCTTTAAGTGCAGAATCATCCATGGTTTGTGAGGGGTTGATGACCTGCTGATGGTAGTCTCGGAGGATTGCCTCTGTAGTGTCTTTTAGCCACACAATGAATCTTCCTCCCTCATCTAATGTGAAACAGAGAGACTCCTCATAATGTTCCTGAAGCTTTTTTTTAAGATACATCCGTCCATATGTGAGACTTTTGTCCTCCGTGGGGTCAAGTTCTTCCATCTTCATGTGGATCTCAGCGAGACTTGTTACACCATGCTCCACTTCTTCATCCATCCATTTGCACAGTTTCTCAAACAGCAACTGCCTCTCCTCATCTGTAGGCCGTCCGACCTGTGGGGGAAAAACAACTTTTAATTGAAATGATTGGCTTCAGAACCTTGTCTACAGAGTCTGGGACTTCTGGTCTTGAAAAAAATATATTACCCCAGAGTTTGTAACTGGGTTCTCGAACTGGGACCTGCACCGAAGATGATACAGTGCCTCTTCAGCTACCAAATCTATTATTCCAGACAGGCGACCAGCAACTTCAACTCCCCAGGCATCTCCTCGTCTCACAGCTGTCTCCAACAAATTCCTTTTCAGTCTGTCCTGGAAGCGATTGTCAGGTGCACGATACAACTTCCGGGCTGTGTCTGGGTTATAGCCACATATATGATTTACTAAAGAGAGTTTTAATTTGAAAAAAAAGAAAGACCTTTCAAACTCATTCATGAGAATGTAGAAGACAGGCAACTTACTAGGGTATTTTACAAGCATTTCAACATTGATGCTCTTATTGCAGAGGATACAAACATCACGGTAGACCAGGTGTGCTGATGGGGTTTGGAATGTGGAGCTACCAGCACTTGAAGTACTTGGCCCAGACAGTACGCTGCGTCTTTTCATCCTGTCTGATCGTTGGTCTTGAGCATCTTGTCCTTTGGATGGATGAAAGACAATTTCGTGAGCTTTTATTCATGCCACAAAATGTATTGGATTGAAATGATGAGTTGAACGGAATGATTGACAGAAAGTGGCAACAACATTGACATAATGAAAAAGAAAACCTCAACGTTTCGCAATGGATACACTTCTCGAACGATGGTACAACTCGGTTCTACAATCCAAATGGTACTTCAGCTTGGGGTCATCTCCATCATTCCAGTCCTCATGTAGTCTGTTGATCAGCATTGCATCATCTACGATCTCAGAATAAGATAATAGCTGCTGATAACCTTTGTGAGTGACTTTTGAGAGTTTTTGCATTTCAGTCCCAGGACCACCACAGATGAAGCACCTCAAACCATGACAATTTGTGGTATCAACTTCCATACTGTCCTAAAAAGACAAGACAGCTCGGTGAACAATTACTTTTTCTTTTTGTTTACTAGGCAAGGCAAGGCAAAGGCAAGACTTATCAAACATATCATGCAGAATGGGTCCACACAGCCACATTAATAGATTATGTGTAACTATGAACAATAATCTCACTTTGAATCATATAGTGAGCCCACTATAAAATGACACAATTTACAACACAATTAATGTTGATCAATGACACAGAGACTATTTATAATGGTTTATTTAGCTAAGGTACTAGATTTGATATTAGCCTAATGTTAGCTAACTTAAGCTGGATGCTAGCTAGCAACATTCATTTTAGGCTGTAACTAAGAGATAAAAATGATGCATGGGCCTATAAATAAATGTATAGCCAACTAAACTTTAGAAAGCAAAATTATTTACTTACCATGTCAGAAAGTAACTTTGTTGTGGGCGTGTTGGAGCAGTGGTTAGTGTCTTCGACTGGTATACGGGAGGCCTGGGTTCAATCTGCACGCTTTGAATAAAAGCAGCTGCAAAATACCTCTACCTTGATATTCTCCACGTGCAGAGAAGTAATTATACTGAGCACGTACCTAGCAGATGTCATTACTGTAGTGTCTTTTAAATTCAGAGTGGATTATTCAATGTGTAGAATACATTTTTCACCCCAAATCCATAGGTTAAATTTGACAGATCAATATTTCAGGGTTAAGGAGTCATTTTGACTCAAAACTAATGGCTGGGATAGATTCAGCACCCCTAAAAAACCATAGTTAGACATCTCAAAAGTCACTTTTGGTAGAAAAAATGTTTTCACTATTTTTACCCAGGCCCTCTGGGCACCCCAACTTTGATTGGCTCTCAAGGCGATTCCCAGAGGATTTGGCTGTGGATAAATTGGGAGATGTTACTAGACACCTATAGGGACATATGGTAAAAAAAGCTATTGGTAATAAATTATTTCACGATATGGCCAAAAAAATACCTAACTTTCCCTAACTATAATGTAATGTTTACACAGTTAACTTTAGTCTAAGTTATCTCAGTGGGTCTGAAACAGTTTGGTCACCATATATGGAAATACATATTTCCAAGGCACACTTTTATATTATTGTAATGTTTCCACAATAGGAGTCGGAAATTCAAGTTCTTAGGTTCAATAGCTCCTTTGGTAGTATACAAATACAGGTTCATAGGTCACAGGTTGCAGGTCGCAGGTTCAACGTCACACAGCACCCTAAAAAAAATCGAATGAATCTAAAACATCGATGAAATCATTACAATTCATACTATTGGACATACAACAAATGCATAAAAAAACAAAACAGTAAATAGTTAAATATGCACAAAGATACATTTAAAAAAAGTATTATTCTTATCTTTTTTTTTTTATTATTGAAATGTATACAGTTAAGTTTCATATGGGTGTTGACAGATGTATCCATAGATTTAGTTAATTTTGCCCTCAAAGTGCACAAGATTGATGCATTTAACTTCCCGGGGGCCTCCGGACCCCCCTAGAGGACATGAGGTCCACCCCCACTTAAAACATATTCACATGGATAGGATACTAAATAAATGTGCACACTTTTTATATGGTAACCTTTGTACCTCAGCAGGAGGGAGTTAGTTTATAAAGGTCCTTCACTGATCACTTAACTATCACGCAGCTGTGTGCAGCATTTACTGTAAGAATCACACATTTATTCAATAATGCAGACTTAATAAATGACCATTCTTTGTTGATTCTGGCTGGAGTGTTAATTGACAGTAGTTACATAAACTTCAAAACGAGCCACAACTGCGCGTGCACACATGCAGAACTTATAGAATTAGCAATACACCCCTGGTAATGATGATTTTAGTATTATTTTCTGTGATGATGGAGCATCAACTTTTGGATCAACCAGATATTGACAGATTAGGGTTGTCCATAACAGTCACTTTAAACATGTGACTGACTCTGTATAACATTGTTTTCCTTACTCTTGTGATTTTTGTTCATCCTATCTAAAAGATAAAAAAAACATGAGTTCATTGTTTTAACAAGATTTTTCACGATATAATAAAATACATGAATCCTGTAAACATTTGTAGTATAGTATTCTTATTTTTGGTATTCCCTGACATTATCTGTGTTTCTGTTACAGATGCCTACTCAAAAAGTGTGCCAGACATGCAGGGAAAGCATAGGAGTAGCAAGTAAAAAATGCAAACAATGTGGTGCCATCCAACCCTACAAAGAGAAACTCTCCAAGCAAAAAGAAAAGGTTGCACAGGAGTGGAAGGCCACGCAAAAGAAAAACCACAGTGTCAACAAAGTGTATGACTCGACACATTTACTGGTAAGCTTTTTTCTCTTGCAGATGTCAGTTATCATAAAAAAGTGTGTAAATAATCCCTGATCTTAATCTTTTTATACAAATTGTTAAATTACTTAATTGATTTATACTTTCCAACAGTCGCCCTCATTTACTTTTTAAAAATAATCCTAATTTCTTAATTAAGTTTATGTGAGAAGTACAGACTAGTGCACGATTACTGCACTTTAGGCTTGGGCGGTATTACGGTATACCAGGGTATTTCGAAATACCGTCGGTATGATTTTCAATACCGTGACGTCACAGACTGTGCGCCAAATCACAGATGCGTTTCATTCTATTACACTGACACGGAGTTTTGACAGGGACGACATTGATTGTAATGCACAGCACGCGCCAGCAGAGGGCAGGGGAGGGCAGTCCGTCTTTCCCGCTCTCAGAGCTCAGCACAGAGCTGAGCTGAGCAAGATGGCGGCAGCATTTGCCGGCCCCGAACTCGGACAACTAGTAAAAAAGAAAACTGCCTCTGCGCCTGTTTGGGACTATTTTGGGTTTACTCGTCGCCAGTGACTTCATCCAGCACAACGAAAGACAGAGGCACTTCTTTGGGAATGTTTAAGACGGGGTGAGTGAGTGTTGACATTTTTTAATCCTATGCAACTGGTTGATGGTTTTGTAGTCGAGGTCGGACGGTTTTAAAAACGAAAGGATTTACGTGCTAAACATTCACGCGAGTAATCCAATGAATCAAATGGAAATAAGGTTTTTAACACATGCACGGAATAATATTGCCAAACTAGTTAGTGAATATAGCTAACTTTATTCAATAAGTCAAGTATTTACTCCCGGAAAATGTTTATGTATGATGATATATTGTTAACTTAGCTCACTATGGAAACAACGTCGGACATCTACAAACGCGTCCTGTATCCGATCTCAAAATGTGCCATTTGCACAATGTGTCATGTATGCAGCCCTTGTTTTGCACTTGCGCGCACGTCGTGGCACTTTGCGAGCGTCTACCGGCTCGGGCTGCATTTTACACCGAACATATAATATACCGTTCGAAACATCTATTTGCCGCCGAACGCCACCTCACTCAAGTCGACCCAAGTCATACCGTCAGTGGCGGCTGGTGGAAAATATTTTTGGTGGGGCTGTTGATATAGTGAGTAAAAACAATTTTTGGGAGAGAAATTACCCCTTAAATTGGGACTGATACCGTCATATACCGTATACCACGGTATAATGTCAGCAAGGTATGACGGTATGAAAAAAATGATACCGCCCATGCCTACTGCACTTCATGTAATGTGTTAAGCAAAATTGTTGTCACCGTTGTATTTAAATCTGTAAAGGCATAACACATTTTTTCGAACTGATGTTAGATAGTGTTTGTACTTGCAAGCACCCAGTTTTAGTAAAACATTATTTCTTAACCAGAAGTAACATAGTTCAGGCCAGTGGTAATTCCTAGAATCAGAGCTTCAATGTACATGTTTTTCTAATTATATCTTACAAAAAAACCTGCATTTTGGTGTTTTATATTTTATTTTGGAACTTCATAGTATGGAAAACACATAATTATGTGACTATGGTTTCCAAAAGTAAAATAAATGAAATATCATATACATTTTTGAATAAATGGTAAAACCAAGAATGTCACAGAATCAAAACCAGCCCATATTAATATAGTGCTTGAAAGACAATCAAGACCTGGAAAGAGTTAGTATTAATAAAGAGGCCCTTAAAAGCACTTTCATTAAGCTTACCAGAGTCTCTGACTTTGAGCCGTGTTCGAACAGTCATTTCAAAATTCCCCTGTAACACCAGCTTTACATCTGAAGTGCTGTTAATGCAGAACTTTGAACCTGAAATGATATAGGTTATAGCTTGCTGACATGTTTCAAAGCTAAATGTAGCTTATTCAGATATCTGAATGTGAGAGTTAAATGGACCCATATTAGGGATGCCAGAAACTGACCATGATCAAAATCGGACAGCCCTGGCGAATATTAATCGATTATTCGCCGCCGAATTGAAACTAAGCCAGGAAAAAAAAGAAAAACATAAATAATAAAAAATATATATATAAATAAAATCGAATTTTAAAAATAATTTTCGATTATGGAGACTATAAAGAATATTCGAAAAATAGAATAATCGCTGGCATCCCTAACCCATATAAAAAGAACTATGCCCATGTAAAAAAAACTCAAAGTGAACCCGAGCTCGATAAACTTCTATTTTTTTACAGTTCTTTTTTAGGGGCTCCCCTAAAAGGGGTCTAAAATCACACCTGGTTAATTGTGGGGTGCCTTCCTCAATGTGCACACGTATCACATCAGTGCATTTTTCACTTATGCAAAATAAATGGAGTTATAATGGCTTTAGGTGTGTGAAAATGTTTAGAACTGTTGTGTACATAATATTTCTTGTTTTTTTGTGTCCATTGTGTTCCAGCTCCACAAATGGAAAATGTTAGATCGGCGTCCCATCCTCCTTCTTGCCAAGAGAGGCACAAATGGTTTTGCGGCCGATTGCATCTGTCCATGGCAAATCGAGACAGAAGATGGTAACAATGCACTTGTTACCATAAAGAGGATTTACGAAAGCCTTATTAATGGTAAAGTATACAAATCTGCATGCTATATTTCAGCAATGTATCTGTTAACATTTTTTGTAAATTAGTTGCTCAGTTATCTGGTTTTAAATGTAAAAAAATGTGAATCACTGTTTACCAAGTAGTAAAAATATGTCGTTATGTCTTGTTTTGTCAGTTAAAGGGCCCATGTCATGCTTTTCTGGTTATTACCCGTCCCCTTGTGTGTTATGAAGCTTTTCCTGCATGTAAACGGTCTGCAGAGTCACAAACCCTCAAAGTACACCCTGTAGCGAGTAAAACTCTAACACAGAAAATACCTGTCTATGCTGCTCTTTTTCAAAAAAAATTCTTCCTGAGTATAGTGACGTAACGGGCATAGTGACGTACCGGCTCACATACACACACTCACTCAGCCTTATCTTTTCTCAGCCGAGGCTCCGTGGATCTCCTCACGCACACACGCACTCACACTCACAGCCTGGATGTGAGTGTGTGTGTGTGTGTGCGCTCAGGCTGAGTTCCTCGCTGTCTCGCAGACCCCACGCAGCAACCAGGAAACAACACCAGTAATCCAGCTCACACTGTCTGCTCCTCGAGCCTCAAAGGGCGGAGCAGCGAGCCCCCCAACGTCCCGCCAACACGGCACCCAGACCCCACGCAGCATTCTCATCTGTTTGTCCTTACTGGTGTCATTTCCTGGTTGCTAACAAACGCCATTGTAACACAGAATCACTGATGTTCCGCTGTTTCATTTTTAGCTGTAATTACTCAGATTATAAATGTATATGGCGGATTATACTTGGTCATTTATTCACCATGCGTCTACTTTTTTTTCTTCTCAATAGTGACTTTGGCAGTTGAACCTGAGGGCCCTTCAACCACACAGGCAGAAATGGCCGCAGACCCAGGATCAGACTTGTCTGTACCTCTTACCACCGAGACTGACACTGAGTTCACTCTCTTCCTCACTCCTGTGTCATCCGGCCTGACTCCTGCTCTCTCCTCCGGGCTGACTCCTGCTCTCTCCTCCGGCCTGACTCCTGCTCTCTCCTCCGGGCTGACTCCTGCTCTCTCCTCCGGGCTGACTCCTGCTCTCTCCTCCGGGCTGACTCCTGCTCTCTCCTCCGGCCTGACTCCTGCTCTCTCCTCCGGCCTGACTCCTGCTCTCTCCTCCGGCCTGACTCCTGCTCTCTCCTCCGGGCTGACTCCTGCTCTCTCCTCAGTGTCTTCCTCACAGAAAAGAAGACCAACGAGGAATAAAGTGGCAATTAATGGTATGTGCGGGTTAATTAGTAATTATCTTATTTACATCGACTGAAACTGTGTTTGATTTTGCACATTGAATTAGTTAAAGAGAGAGAAAACAATCATCAGTACAATTAGAATACACCACCTTTTGTTTTGTTTAAGACTTTGCAGTATCAAAAGTCTCAGTGCCATTTTGAACAGTTTAATTGAGCACAATGTGATGTTAGGCAATGTTTAGGAGGTTATTGCTGAACTTCAACTTATTACCATCTTTTAATTCCTTGCAGAATGTCCCATTCATCAAGGGTCAGACACTTTCCCCTACAAAAAACTACTGAGGGAACGAATCAGGGAGGTTTGTTTAGAAAATATTTTTAAATAAATAAACAATGACAATAATGTTTCCGTGGAACCAAGTCTTATCTTATTGGATTTTCGTATACTTTGTTTAAAAGGAGTGTTTCAGTCTTAAGCATGACTGCTAATGTAAATATTGAAATTACAGTAACAATAATTTATTATTAATTTAAGGTTGAGGTACTTGTGTAATGCTTCATGTCGCATTAATGCATCATTTCCAGCCATTTATTTGTATATTACATTTTTTCTTGTAATCCTTTGTAGGTGAATTCCTATTCTTGGCAGTACAAATATTTTTTTAAATAATAATAGTATTCCAAAATATTAAACTGATGGGGAAAATGCTATTGACTATGTTACAGTCCTTCATATGTTTGAGTTAATCGTACCTACTATTATTTCAAATTATCATTTGATTTCACTGGACTTTTTGTATTTACATGTATGACATTTGAAAAAAAATGAAGTTTACCTAAAATCTGTGTTTCTTTACTCAGGGCCATACCGAGGTGTTGGTGCAGTGGCAGTCTTGCTCTGGATGGTATGTATCTAATCTGAAGTTTCCTTCAGTGTAGCTGATGGGTCTGGCAGAACAGGGGCCACAAAGTAGTCTTACCAACCAACTTCATCAACCCTGAGATCACTAACTTAAACATTTTGGGTTCCTCAGCAGTAAATTGAATTTAGTTGATCACATGGGGGTGGGGAGCCATGTCATCAATGGCTCTATCAGACGTTTGCGCCATAAAGTAAGACATCCAAGTTCTCTGCCCTTCGTCATTCAGACATCGCGCCCTAGAAACGCTGTCTGATTGTAACACATAAGCAGGGAAGTAGCCTACATTGAAATAGAAATTAAAATATACAATAGAGTTTATCATTGATCAATATCACTAAAGGTTAAATGATTGATATGTGAGGCTGGATGGTATTTGATCTCTTTTGTAATTACTGACTTGTTACATTTGTTCTTAACAATTATACTATAAGTATAGTTAGTAGTAATAAGTAGTATTATTTCTGTGTGCAGTCTTGCAGGCAGTTGTCTAAGTTTAGTGCTGTATGTTTGGGCATTGATAAGACAGCAAATTCAAAGAATTGGTCAAATGAAACATTGACTTTGAAATAAAAAATGTACCTTGTATTATATATGATGTACGTGTTATATATAAATATATACATTATACTGCACTTTCATCATGATATTTTTGAGTGACTTAGTATATCTTCTCATTTGAAATAGCATTGTCAACATACTGTAGAACTACATATTCCAAAAAGTAATACTTTTTGCTGTGTCAGTATTGTCATACTGATATTCTGTACAAACTGTGAAGTCCACTGAGACAAATGTAACATTTGTGATATTGGGCTATATAAATAAACATTGATTGATTGATTGACTGTTTCTGTTTTACAGTGGGGCGAAGTGGAAAAATTCCTGGGAGCCAAAGGAAAACTTTTCCAGTTAAATATGGCTGACTTTTTTTTTTCTACTTTGGAGTAATAAAATACATATAAAAAAAACATCTATGTAAGTGTTGTGCCTATTTGTGTTCTTATGTTATCAGTGAGCTGAAGCCAAGACAAATACGTTTTAAGTGTATCCATACAAACTCATTCTCTAAAACTGTCATGATTGGTCTGTTGTGAATGACACCCATGAGGAAAAAGGTCCTATACATTATATCACATCGGCAGGGCTGTGATGTGATGAGGCCCTCGCGAGCGTCGACGGGGGGGTGGTGTGTAAACCCTGGACACACCAAGCCGATTACAGCTAGTGGAGCCTCGCAGCAGAAACTGTGGCGCGCTCAATTGCGCCGCATTTGCGCATCAGATGAGGCTCCATCCACAAGATGAGGGCGAGAGGCAGACGCAGTCTGTGATCGGCGTGTATGGAGGGGCGGGCCTGCACATCGGCATATCACAGACTGGTGCATACATTGTACAGGCGGCAATTTGAAATGGAACGCAGCCCACACACGGCAGACAAACCCAAACACTTTTGGAACACGCCACCTCCAGACACATTAACATGCACTCCCCTAACTTTCCCCTAATCTGACATTGTATTTCATTCCATAACATATAAATATACTGTTCACCCATGTGAAACACACACACTGAAACCAAAATAATTTACAAACATGTAAAAATCTTTCATATGCGATGGAAACTTCTGAAGCAATGGAAACAGGAGTCAGAGAGACACGAGGAGAGCAGGAACTTTGATGGCAAACTGATGGTTTATTCACAAGACATGTGTGCCACGAATTGACACAAAAGATGCCAAACCAATTCTGAAGATCTCTACCCCAGACCCATATTTAGCTAGTTCTGAGAGAAGAATCAACATTGTGCATAACAAGATAAAACCAACACCTCTATCAGCTGACGCCAATAGGCAGGAACAGGGAGACAAAACACTGAGAGCACAGTAGCCAAGGCTACAGGTGCCTGTGCTCAGTCAGGACAAGACCTGGGGGGTATACCACGAAACTGGTTCAACCTAACCTGGATATGTTTGAGTTAGCCGGTTGGCCTAATCCAAAACATACGCCCTCTCGCTAAACGGCACTACGACTCGGGTTATCAAGTGGATCGCTCAAGCCAGCCGTGTCCTATCTAGTTAGGTGCGCGTTCACATAAAAGGGGTAGTATTTGGAGCATTCGACCAATCACAAACATGGAGAAGCGTACTGACAGCGCAGCGCGTCATACTTCCTGAATGAAAAGTCAACTATATAATTAGACAAATATGAAGACTTTAAACATCCATGACTCAAACACTTTATCCAGGATAAAAGCCACATAGCTCCACCTGCAAGGTGAATACAGCTGGTACAAGAAAAAGTGTTTGAATGCGTACATTAACAGGTTTATGATATGCCCCGTCTAAGACAAGATCTGACTTTAATTACATTTGACTCGAGTGTTTCGTAATGTGTTGCTTAAAATAATACTTCTGCATACAGTATGTGACACTGTAAGTGTTGCACGGCCAGATACGGCTCAGCTGACTCAGATAAGGAAATATATGATACATTATGATGTGATGCCGCGGACTGTACTGTTACTTTGATCCAGTTACTTATGTTGTGGCAGATATTTAATTAAGCTTTCTTAACGCTAATGTTATAATAGTCAGATTGCTCTGAAGATGGGAGGTGATATTCTATTAATGTTCACATTCACACGTGAACACGTTTGGTTCTATGCAAACTCAGTAATATCCATTGTGATACAGTTATAAGGCCTTCACAAGAGACTGTCAGTGGAGATTAAAGGGGATCAGGAGCTCACGTCTTCTCAGAGTCCTTGGTATCTGGCTTGATGATTGTCTCACATTTCTAAACTTCATGTCAATAACCTGCTTAAAAAGCTGAGGGTTAGGCTAGGTTTCTTCTACAGGAACAAGTCCTGTTTCTCTGCTTGAGGCCAGGAAAAGGCTAGTCACTGTGAACTTTTGACCTGTGCTGGACTATGGTGATTTGATCTATATGAATGCACCTGCCAATTGCCTGGTCAAGTTAGATGCTGCGTATCACAGTGCACTGAGATTTGTGACAAACTGTAAAGCATTAACCCATCACTGTACCCTGTATGCAAGGGCTGGTTTGCTTTCACTAACTGTACGGAGGCACTGGTACATTTATATATACAAAGCCATGTTAGGGAAACTTCCATCTTATATCTGCTCCCTGATCTCACGGAAAATTGTAAGTGGCTACTGCCTGAGATCGAATGCTGTGGTTTTATTAAATGTGCCAACTGCTAGGACTGTCTTAGGGAAGACAGCTTTTAGATGCGCAGCTCCTCTGTCTTGGAATAGTCTGCAAATTAAATGGAAACTGAGCAATCTGGTGCCACTAAATGTTTTTAAAGCTCGGTTGGATGCTACTCAATCGGAAGCTATTGGTACCTGTTTATGTGGATAGTTATGTAAATGATGCTGTATGATGTCCTTTTGTTGTTCTGTTTATGTTTTTATGTTTCATGTGGAACCTACTTGAGCAGGTCTCCCTTGAAAAAGAGATCAATGATCTCAATTTTTTTATTTATTTTATTTTTTATTTAACCTTTATTTAACCAGATAAAAAGCATTGAGATAAAATCTCATTTACAATGCTGACCTGGCCAAGAAGGCAGCAACGTTACACATAACACATAACACAAACATATAAAATAAAGAGAACATAACTAAGAAAACAAAAGACGAAAAAAAGCAGTTACTACATTGTGCACATTAGGACAGTAAGAAAGGCACTACTTATTACTGCATGAGCAGCTGGTGGTAAGGACTTCTGACAACTTCAATTTAAAACAGGCTATAGAAACAAGTGCCGTCAGTTTGAGGCGTGATTGAAGGTCATTCCAAGACCAAGGACCATAATAAAAGAGACTCCTTTTTCCAGCCTCAGTCCGCACAGCAGGAACCTGGAACCGTATCAAGGCACTGGATCTGAGGTTGTAAAAGTCACAAACTGGAGCAAATCTGGCACATATGTAGAGTGGAAGATTTCCTAAAATGGCTTTATACATTAATAAAAACCAATGCTGCATCCTACGCATAGTGAGTGAGGACCATCAAGTTAGGCTATACAGTGTGCAATGATGAGTCCTATAGGGTGCATTTGATATATAACGCAGTGCAGCATGGTAGAGTGGGTCAAGTTTGGCCAAGACAGTGGGACAGGCAAATCTATAAATGGTGTCACCGTAGTCCAGCTGGGACAGGAATAAGCCAGAGACCAACCTTTTACGGGATGAAGTTGAAAAACAACATTTAAGTCTGTAAAGGAAGCCAAGACTGAATTTCAATTTCTTTGTTAGAACTTCGATATGGTGTTTGAAGTTCAGATTACTGTCCAACCAAAAGCCAAGATATTTGTAGATATCAACAAACTCCACAGAGACGCCATCAAGGGTGTCAATGGAGAGGCAAGAGGACGCTGACTTGGGACCAAAAAGCATTGCTTTGGTTTTCTTACTGTTCAAAAGCAGTTTGGAATCAAGAAGTGCATGCTGCAGCGTGATAAAATCAGATTTTAAATTGGAAACGGCCATGTCCAGAGAAGGAGCACATGAATATACAATAGTATATTCATCAGCATACATATGATAGGTAGAAAATTGCATCTGATTACAAATATTGTTTACATATAATAAAAAGAGCAAAGGCCCCAAAATAGAGCCCTGTGGAACGCCCTTCTCCAAGGTGACAGGGTCAGAGACAGTGCTACCCAACCTGACGCATTGAGTACGGTCGGTTAGATAACTCTGAAACCAACAAATGGCATTATGACCGAAACGAGACACCAACATAACATTAGACATAATGTGGTGATCTACAGTATCAAATGCTTTGGCTAGGTCAATAAACAATGCAACACAAACAGATTTGTTATCCAAAGCAGCCTTGATATCATCTAAGACTTTCAGACTGGCAGTCACAGTACTGTGCTCTGATCTGAATCCAGATTGCATAGGGTTAAGGATGTTGTGTGAATTTATTTTTTTTTTTAGCTGAGTAGAAACTAGGGACTCAAGAATCTTTGATAACATAGAAAGATTTGAGATAGGACGATAATTATTTAACTCAGTGGGATCACCAGCTTTCAAGAGGGGCGATACCAGAGCTTGCTTCCACAGAGCTGGCAGTGTGTGAGTGGACAGGGAGAGATTAAAAATATCAGTTACTGGTTGTGCTATAATCTGAGCTGCAATTTTTAAAAAGAATGGGTCGAGGCCGTCAGGCCCGGCAGACTTTTTAGGATCAATTGAGTGCAAACCCTGTAAGACTTCAGAGACCGAGAAAGAAGCAAAATCAAAAACAGGGGAGCTCATCTCTTGACTAGGGCTGTGAGTACGACCATTTAGAGAGTCATGACTTTGCTCATCAAAAATGTGACCAGCCTTTTTGAAGTGAGCATTGAAAGCATTAGACATACCATCTGAATCTGAAATAAAATAATCACTGACCTTCAGTTTTTGTGGGAAACTAGAAACTTTCTTGTTCTGAAGTGATTTAATTGTTTTCCAGAACTTAGAATGGTCATTAAAACAATCAGTGGTTAAGCTCAGATAGTAATCAGTTTTAGCTTTTTTAATAAGGGCTGAACATTTATTTCTGAGGACACGAAAAAGAAGCCAGTCATCACTAGTGTTAGACTTTCTAGCTAAAGACCATCGCTTATTTCGATCATGAATTAGATCAGATAGTTCTCTAGTAAACCATGGAGTGTTCCTATTCTTGACTCTGAATTTTCTAAGGGGGGCATGTCTATTAATAATCGATAAAAAGTGATCAATAAAAAATTGGACGGCAACATCAACAGATGGAATTAACGCTATGAAGTGCCATTTAACCTCCGCCAGATCATGTAGGAAAGCCTGCTCAGAGAAGTGTTTGAAGCAGCGCCTGAGGACAATAAGGCCCTTGGCTTTGGGCAACTTAGTGCTCCTAACGCAAGCAATAGTGCAATGGTCACTGATATCATTAGGAAAAACACCAACAGACACATACTTATGAGCTGCATTTGTTAGAATGACATCTATAAGGGTATCGTTATTGGGTTTGGCAGGGTTTATTCTAGTGGGACTATCAATAAGCTGAGTTAAGTTCAAAGAATCACAAACCTGCTTAAACTGTGAAGATTTATCACTCAACCAGTCCCAATTTAAATCACCCATTAATATGATTTCAGAAGAAAACAGACAACAATTCAGTAAGGCTAGTAGTTGCATCCATGATGGCCGATGGAGGCCTATAACCAGGGGTGCACATAACTGGTACGCAGGTACGCATGCGCGGCAAAAATCTGAATTGCGTAACGTCACTTGTGTCACTACGCGCCTTTGCGTACCTCAAAACATCTAAACAAAACACATATTTCGTCTACACGAGTTTCTTGTCAACAGTCAATGGAGTAAACTACGAGACATGTTAAAAAAAAACAAAGACATTAAGCAGCTACGTTGCCGTTTCGCTCCCTGCAAAAAATCTTCGGACTTTCTGTGGCTGACTGAACTGGGTGCTGGCCGAGCCGCGCAGGACATAACCGACGGACCTGTGAAGCTTACAGGAGGCAGAGGCTTAGATCACCGGACTACAGAGTTGGTCGCCGTGTGACAGAAAGGGTTAACGTCGGTATGAACAACAGAATTGTGCCAAAACTCCGCCAACTGGCTGCAGTGGGAGACTCCTCTGTGCACATTCTGTGCCCCGCGCACACACTGGAGAACTGCGCAAAATCAGCTGATCACAACGTTCACGCTCTGTGGTCAAGCTGCTGCAATTTTATTTCCAACAAAGTGGAGTAAAACACACAGTTGCAAACTTACTCAGGGTGTTATGGAAGAGTTTTAAATCAGACAGAGGTGTAAGAAGTACTCAGATATTGTACTTGAGTAAAAGTAGAGTGTTACTCTGTTACAATAGAAGTCCTGCATTCAAAATGTTACTCAAGTAAAATTAGAAAAGTATTATCATCAAAATATAGTTCCCAAAGTACCAAAAGTAAAAGTAGTCAATGTGCAGATTGGTCGATTTCAGAATAATATATATGATATGTGTTGTAATGATTGATCATTAAAGTGTTCTCAAAGCTGGTTAAATTAGATCAAAGTCAAGTAAAGTACAAATATCTCAAAATTGTACTTAAGTAGAGTACTTGAAGAAGTGTAGGCTACTTAGTAACTTCCCACATCTGAAATCAGATATGACTTCAAGTCATGTGATCATTTCTTAGTATTTGATCCTTCCACTTGGCCTCAGGAAATGCTAGGACTTCACAGTTTTGGCAAGAAGTTTTGGAGAAAGCAAATCGGAGGCTTAAAAAGAGACAGGGAGGTGCATCTTCATCATCTAGCATGCAATAAGTGTAAATAGAGGACAGTGAAGGAGACACTGAGGAGGACCATGCTTCGTATGGGGTGAGTACCAAACGCTGTCTCCTGGTACTCATCTGAGTAACTCACAAAAAAAGTTATGTGCACCCCTGCCTATAACAGCCAATAACAGTGAGAGGAGCATTTGCTATAGTTATTTGGACTGCTAGCAACTCAAATTGCCTTGGAATTGAAATAGAGTGAAGGACTGAGCACTGTAGTTTCTCAGCAGTGTATATTGCAACACCACCAGCTCTGCCCTTACGATCCGTTCTGAATACATTATATCCATCAATGTGAATAACAGTGTCAGTGACAGACGGTTTTAACCAGGTTTCAGAAACTACAACAATATCAGGTTTAGCAACTAAAAACCAGGTCTTGAAAACATCTAATTTGGGCACTAGGCTTCTAGCATTAACATGCAGAAAACCCAATCCTTGCCTACAGCTAAACTCATTCGGAGTTGGCAAATTATGCAAGGAAGCAGAGAAACACTCAGGACCAGGGTTAATGTTAACGTTACCAGAGAGTAGTAGCAGTAACAATATTAACAGTCTGGAAGATGATTTTTTCACATGGGCTCTGGACGCGTCGCTCCTCGGGGGGGGGGCGGGGCTGCTCCAATCCTTCGATATTAGCGAGTCCAGATTAAATAGGGCAAACGGGAGAGCGCATTTCGTGCCATGAAACATCAGCTTTTGGTAAAAACTATCCGATGGAGTCAGCGCTCCAGAGGTTTCACCATCTGAAAGTCCGAAGTGAATAGAGATATTGCTGGGAGGCAACCAGTCAGTTTTGCCGACATGCGGTCTGACAATTAATCCCAGGAAGAAAGCGAACACAAGGGTAGCTTTAGGCAACATAGTGCCTTAACACACCCAATTCAGGATCCGCAGCTCAGGTGCATCAGCCCCCGACAGCACGGCAGGACAGACAGCAATCCAGAGTCCGAAGGAGCGAAAGCTCAGGCAGAGAGCAAACAATCCAGTCACAGCGAGGCACCGGCACAAAACAGCCCAAAAACTCAAGCTTTTAAAACGTTTTTAAAAGCGCAGCAGACCAATTTAAAAACGGGTCTAAAAAGCTAAATAAAAATTATAAAATGTCAGTATGCACAAGAAGAACGAGGATGAGACAAACACTAACAGAGACAGAAAACAAATCAACGTGCTGTCATCTTGGGAGGCGTGGCCACATTGCACTCAATGGGATACACCTGTATAAATAAAGGTTTGAAATTAAATGAAATGAGAGTCATCATCATCATCATGTTCTCTCCGCTGCTGCTGCTGCTGGCAGCTGGAAGTGAGTCAACACTTATTATACTGCTGTTTAACATGATAATCTGTCATATAACTTTGTTTTGTATTTGTACAGGTGTGAAGTGTGAACAGTTGACACAGCCAGCCTATGTGACTGTGCAGCCAGGTCAACGTCTGACCATCACCTGTCAGGTCTCTTATTCTGTTAGTTAATAATAATAATAAAATTCAATAACGCGCTTTAACCACTAGGTGCCCGTCTATCAGCTGTGCACCGTTATGGTGTAAATACTGCCTATCTACCAATTGGATCAAATATAAAAGTCAGCCGAATTACTGTTGATATTGCAAGGAGACATATTGTGTGAAAATAAATCTAAGATGTTGTTAAATGGCTGATATATTTGTGATCCACGTCACGTTTTCAGTTTTGGCGGCAGTTCTTCCTGTTTGGATAGAAGTCTTCTCATCAGGGCTCTATAAATAGATAACTACGGCAGATATGTAATATGTAATGCAGCCGAACCATGTATTACAATGCCGTTATGTGATTAGCTCCAAAGAGAAAAGCAAGCAAACTCGGAATAAAGTATTATTATTATTATTTTTTTAAATGTTTTCGGATTTCACATCGCATAAACACCATTTCCCAACGTGCATTGCGGCTAAACCATGAATCACCGAGCTGAGGATCTTGGTTATGGCTAGAAAGGATCCGTCTTGTGTAAAACTCTCGCGAGAGTTCGGCTGAATGTCACGTGGCTGAATGTTTACGTTTGGCAGGCAGCCTTTCAGTTAGGATCGTTAACATCAGTTGGCCACAGCAAATGATGGTGAGAAGCTAAACTATCTATTAATTATGTAAATGACAGGGAGTGTGATTGTTGAAAAGCGGTCTTGCTGGTGTTCAAAGAAGAATGACAACACTGTAGATCACCAACACTATGGTTTATTTTTTATTCACAGGCAAGTCAACGTTGTCGCAGTAAAAGTCCCAAGATAGCTCCTGGTGCAATAAAATGTTCCCTTGCAGTGTTTTACTATTATGTCTGATGTTTCTCTATTAATATTGCTGCTGCATTAATGTGGATGTTGCATCATGTTACTGCTGTAGATGTGTTTCCGAGCCGCTCCGATTACAACGAGAGTTACAACGAGAACGTGACGTCATATTTACAATAGAAGGATCCTTTCTAGCCATAACCGAGGATCTTGCCTACGTCTGTTTCCGGTATTGTTTTTGACGGATGTATTTTGTTATACACACATTCCTTCACATTTAAATTAAAATGTACATTAAAATATTTCGTGAGGCTTTCTAAAATGTTTTAAAATATAACTACGGTTCGAGTTGAAGAGTTTATAAATTAATATGAACCGAAGCTGTTGCCTGGTAACGCAATCGTGCAACGTCACGTCCGTTAATTCCACATCCACACACATCGATTTAATAAATGAATGTAGCCTTTGTATCTGCTAAAAGAGGTGCCGACCAGCTGGGGCAACAGAAAATTGGCGAAATTGAGTGTGACTATTACAAATGAAATCATTATTATATTAATATTGATAATAATAACCGACCGTCGGGGTAGCATTTGCTTGGCATTTCCGGGTATATCTCCACTGGTCGGGCCACGTTAACAATACTGTGTAATTGTCACGTTTGAAGGGACGAAATCGTGACAGCTTCACGTCTCCCATCATGGTAAATCGTCACATGTTCACGTCTTGCCGTGATACCGGGTTGTGCTGACCATGTCCATGCCTTTATGACAACAGTGTACCAATCTTCTGATGGCTACTTCCAGCAGGATAACTCACCGTGTCACAAAGCTCAAATATTCTCCAACTGGTTTCTTGAACATGACAATGAATTTTACTCAAATGTCACAGTCCACAGTCATCAGATCCAAATCCTACAGTGCACCATTGGGATGTGGTGAACCAGAGATTTGCGTCATGGATGTGCAGCCGACAAATCTGCAGCAACTGCGTGATGCGATCAGGTCAATATTGAGCAAAATCTCTGAGGAATGCTTCCAGTACCTTGTTTAATCTATGCCATGAAGACTTAACGCAGTTCTGAAAGCAGATGGGGGTCCAACCCATCCTAGCAAGGTGTACCTAATTAAGTGGCTCGTGAGTGTATTACTTAGCTCAATTTGTATTGTTAGTGTGTGTCTGTAGGAGTAAAGTCTAGACACATTCTTTGGATGTAAGCATTGGCTAATTCAACAGATCATGATTAAATGACATGATGATAATAAGGGTGATCACCAAAACCTTATACCAGGGGTGGGGAACCTCTGGCCCTCGAGGTAACTCGGATCTGAAGGTGACTGATAACTGCTAATGGCATTTACTTGAATACCAGACATAGTAAATGCAAAGCAGGATCATATAAAAAACAAGCTAATAAACAAGCCATTCAATCGTAATACTCGTTTTAATACGTTGACATGCATACAACACAATAGACTTGTTAAGTCCTGTTCGTTGTCCTGTTTGTTGTCCTCATCACCGTCCTGTTAGTTTTCCTCATCACCGTCCTCATCACCGTCTTGTTCGTTGTCCTCATCACCGTCTTGTTCGTTGTCCTCATCACCGTCTTGTTCGTTGTCCTCATCACCGTCCTCATCACCGTCCTGTTCGTCGTCCTCATTACCGTCTTCAATGTCTTCCTCCATCATGAGAAAAGACGAGTCCGAGCCAATACAGCTGTAGGTGCTGGTGACTCTGCTCAGTTTCTGCTCCAGAAGATATTGATGGCGTAAAATACAGCAGTGCAGTCCCCTGTATCCCTCTTCTGTTATATCGCTTGGAGAAACTAAAATAAAAAGACAAAATGACAGTCTATGTAAGGCAACTTTTAGTTAGCATTGATGTTGGTTCCATATAAGCAATTTGAATGTTTAACTCCGAGGCTGTATATTAGCTAAAAAGATTTGTGATTCAGAAAAAATGCAATCAATACAGATGTTATTCAGTGATAGACATTTGACACTGGGAGGGGGGCAGTGGCAAATGTTATAAATCGGTATTTGTGGAACATACTTTGGTTCCTGATGTCGTCTTTTGTCTGATGAAGGAGGTGGTCCAGTTTGTCCAGTGCCTGCCTCAGATTTTGACAATGCTGGGTCATCTCCTTCACAATGATGACTTTCTCCTCTTCCATACGCCTGACCAGCATAACCTGGTCAAAAAGTCGCCTCTTTGTGCGCAGGTTCACCACTATAATGGAAAAAACACAAAATATAACAACCACAATGGTAAGGCTAATAAAACAAATGATATCAGTTTGAATTCAATCTTTTTAAATTAAATTGACCAAAACCTTAAAATCTGGTAAAAAAAAATTCAACCTCGCCGCTTGCTGAATTTTTTCAATTCTGTCTATGTTGGCAGAATTACATTCAGTATGTCTTGAGATTCAACATTAGTATGCAGTTCAGGGTGGTCAGGAAGGGTTTTACTGTTTCCATAGATATGCCTGTCCCAGTGAGACTAGACTATTAAGACTTGATAGGGCAACATCATACAGACCTTTCAATATAATTATTTTAAAATGATTTGTTGTGATCATGATGATTTGTGACACCTATGTTGATAGCTCTGTGTTACATTGGTGATTGTATTCTAGTACTTCAACTGAATTTATGGAATATCTAGGGCAAACAAAAACAAGTTGTTTCTTACCATCTCCTTGCGCCTCCCAGGGCAGAATGACATCCTCAGACAGACCGCATGCTGCTTCTGTGTCAATTTTCTCTGAACAGGCATCAATGGTGTTGTACTGCAGTATCCTCTCTCTGAGTTTCTTCTTGAGCTCTGTCAGTCTTCTCCGTTTGCGTTGCCTTGTTTGGTTGCTGTCTGTAAAGTAAAACAAAATACAAATAAACTAATATTAATAATACAAACAACAACAACAAGAAACAAATATTGTTTCTAGATAACGTAATAATAAATACCATTTTGTCGATAGAGGTCGTGTTTCTTTCTTCGGAGGGAATAAATAATTTCATCTATTTCTCTCTGGAGCTCCTCTTGGCTACTCTGGGCTCCATGTTTCTCTTGAAAACAGAAACAACAAGGTGTAATCATAAAACATGAAGCCAAATGTTTGGAAATATGGAACCAAATCTATACCACAGTGATCATATAACATACCAGTGGCTGCCCATTGCTTGACCTCCAACACCCACTGCTCCGTGTCCTCCAGGGAGATGTTCAGCTCTTGCTTGAGACTCTCAAGATTGTCCACTTCAGTTTGTGCTCTCTGTGTAGTCTGGTTAGAATGTTTAAAAGGAAAACGTGAATATGCGTTCCAGTTGGTTGAGAAGGTTGTTTTTTACTGAATTCCTTTAGGCACATTAACTGACCAGACAACAACATGAAATGCTAAACACCTTCTCTTCAAGGTTGGCAAGTATCACCTTAGTGTCCCTTTTTTTTCAAGATCAAGCAGGATTAACATTATTATTATTATTATTATTATTATCCAGAAATTCCGATGAATCAACCTATAGTGCTTTATTAAAAACAAACAGAACAGAGACTCTCTTGGCAGAACAGTGTGCCATGGCAGCGCCATCATAATGAAATGATTGCAGAATACATTCAATTCAACAACATGTAGCTAAGGATGGTGTTAAATTACTACAACAACAAACTCGGATAGTCTTAATATACATTTTGAAATGCAGCATGGACGTCTTACTTTGACAAATCTCTTTGAGAGTGTCTTGTGGAGATTCTCCACCTTCCTGTGGTTCCATTGCATAGCCAGCACGGTTATCATATCTGCTCTAGCTGTAAACACAAAAACATGAAAATTCATATGAGCTTTACAATGTGGCACTACTTCAAACTATTTGTTTTCCTCTACCAACCTGATTTGGTCATGTATTTTGTTGTCAGAGCTGCCCTTGAGAGGAAGCTGTTAACCTGTTCCACTTCCTCGCCAACAGTATTTCCAGCACCTTCCTGGCTTCTGCCACCCCACTTCACCTGCTCAGAATCATAAACAATGAGATCTAGCTATTTAGTTCAATATTATAATTTCTTGTACTGTACATCTTTAGTTATCATCAGTGTCAGGAGCAATTTCAGAAAGTTAAAATGTTCTGATATTGAATTATGCTTTGAACTACAATGTCACAACTGCAGTTATTTGAAGCTCTATTCATTCATTATTTCTACAGTGCGGATATATTTACTAAAATAAACATAATGGGTTTTGGAAGCCTATCCTTGTGACAGTCTGTTTTGTAACAATTTTGTCAACATTTGTAACTATTACAATTATTCCACAGGCTTGAATAGAATATACTACATGATATTCTTATGTGCACTACAATTTCTAAAACATTTGAATCTAGTGACACAAATGTTTAACTTGCATACTGTACCTCGCATTTGCCTGTGTGGGCCTTGGCGTGCATTACAGAGAGAAAAGGTTTCATCTCTGTAAGTGGTTGGAGCTCAGGCAACTTTGCTGCCATCTTCTCCAAATAAGGCCAGTACCTGTAATGACAAAATTAATTAGCTTTTCCAGTTGCATGATGGCATAATAGTAAAAAGATAAACCAGGTCCTTAAAATTACCAGTACAATCCTTGTAACCAACATCAGCATTTATCCAAATGAATGCTTTTTTTGCTTTACATCTACTGGATGTGCAAGAATTAAATAGATAACACGTTTCCCACAAACACTTCCAATTTTGCAATAGTTATAACTACCTGCAGGCAACATCCATACAAAAGAATGTTGCATTCGCAACTTCAGCCAGCTCCTTCTGCAGGAACATTGGGTAGGCATATATTTCACCACGGTAGTGATTTAGGCCTTGTAGTAAGATGCCATGTCTGCACACAGCTATTTGCAGTCCTTCCTCATCCACCTTGGCCCTGGACTTGTGTGAGGTTTCTCTGCAAGCTGTGAATGTTGCCGGTCCACAAACATCACGGCCACTTTTCTGAAATAGACACAATCTGTTACATTTAACCCTGTGCTAAGAAAAATAAATAAAGGGTTAAGGGATTGAATAGATTCTTACAATCGTCATCTGGCTCCTGATTTTGTCGACAAAGGCAGACACTTTACTGTCCTGGGCAATGAACAGTCCATCAAATAGAGACGGTTCATCTGTCCTGCGAAATTTGAGAAAGACATTGTAAGCAACATTATCATACATACATAAGTTTGATTGTGTCCTCTATTTAATGTGGCCAATTTGCTTTTGCCATAACATTTTCATAAATGTGGAAAAGGTCTTTGTGAATTTGATCTGTCATTCTGTGTAAAGTCTTTTGTCACCATTATTTAACATTAGTGAAAAGTTTACTGACTTCTTGTAAAAAGGTAAAAATAAAAGTACATCCTTTATATTGCTGGGCATGTAATAGGGCAGAGGAAGGCATAGAAAAAGGTTCCTGGGCAATTTAATACATTTTTCATGAAGCGATTATATCCAAAACTGGTTCTTAGCTCCAACATATCCAACTAACGTCAACCATTTAACATTTTAAAGTTGAGTTAACTTTACAGGCGTCATATATAATAATGTTTATGAATTGGATTTATATAATTATGTGTAATTTCAAACCAACTATTGTTTTCTGATGGTCTACAAACTTTGGAAAAAGAAATTGCAGAGTTGGGGAAAGTTAAACATTTCAGCAAAGACATTCAGCTTAGTCAATAAAACAACAACTAAAATGAGAATATGATTTCACTGACCCTCTGGACTTCTTGAAGCGATAATGCTTTCTATTGCCATCTACAGCAATAGCCAGCATGTCAGGTGTGCATGCTGGGCATTTAAAGGGCTCCACCAGGCATAGATCTTCTTGTCTGTAATTACAGAAGGCAAACTCCCGAAAGACTCTGTGGAAGGTATCGCTACAGATTCTGCCTGTCTGGAAACAAGAATGGTATTCATTTGGTTAATTAAAAGTTTGGTATTCAAAAATCTTGAAAACCACATTTTATTCTTACCCTTCCTGTGGAAAACGATCGATGTTCAAGCATTTTTATAAATACTTGCTGGGATAATGCTGGGCTGGCCAATTTCATTTGCTCGAATGATGTGAACACATCAAACTTAAAAATAATTTTGCAGCTGTCGGTTGCTGGCCAGTATTTGTATCCCAGCAAGTCACCTATGCTCGGGGACCATTTGGCGGAACAAATTGGACAGCACACAGAAGGCAGACGAACGTTGTATGGACCTGAGAAAAAATATAAATGTGCAATTTGACAGCTATCTATGCAATGTAGGACAAAAGTATAATAGTAATCCTGTATTTCTGCTTGATCGTCTTCTGGTGGCAACAAACCATTGATAGTCACCAACACGGTCTGCTTTCCTGGGATGATGGTGAAATCTTGGCTTGGACCACAGAAGCAGATTTGGGATGGCGGAGGAATTGGAAGCAGACACACTGCAGCAAAGACAATTTCAGAGATTCATATGCATGTTAGGACATGTTAGGAAATGTAGTCAATACAAATTGAGACATTTTAACTGTTAAAGCAAACTTCCGACATGGTGAATATGATGCCGCTGTATATGTAGTGCACATTAGGAAACCATGGTAAGGGAATATGTAATACATTATTTGAACCCACCTTGTTCACAGAGTCCATATTGGCCACTTTCATCCACAACCACTAAGGATGTGGGAGGAATAGGTCTGTAAAACCCATCAAACATGGCTTCCCTGTCATGGAAGACATGTTTACCATGGATAATAGGGTCACATGCCGGACAAAGAAAGGGACTTCCTGGTGGAACACAGTCCAAGCACCGGACCACAGCATCAGCAGTTTTGCATTGGAGACAGGAACGTGTAGTGACAATCTCTGCAGCCAATTTCAAATTAAGGAGCTCTGGCATTGCAGCTCTGAATTTTTGTTCACGTTTCAACTGTCTTTGGCTCCATGTTGATGCAGTGGGTGTTTCTTCTGATGATGCAGGGACAGTGAGAGAACCCAACAGGTTTCTCAGTGTCTGAAGATGTTGATCTAAAATAACAAAATATAAAACAAATCATGGAATTTAGTTTCATTAAAAAAAGATATTCCATACATGGCTTTTCATTTTACAATGTATCATGAACAAAGCTATTACATACTACAAACAATTACCTACATTTCAAGTTGAAGGATAATTTAAGAATTCATTGTGCATACCAAGACTTGGGACCTGTAGAGGAATCTCATGTGTCTCCTCGACCTCTGGGGACTCCAGAGAGCTGGAAGGTTTAACTGCATAAAACAAAGTACGATGATATGGGAAACATTATTGAGGACCGACCAACGACATTAAAACTTAATGAAACACTAGAACTAGATTATATTTGACAGACCAGATCGATTCTTATTCCAATGTTGGGCTATAATGTTCCCATCCAGGTCCCTCTTCCTCCAGGAAACATTTGATCCTTGCGTTATTTTCTTTGGTATCTTCTGTATCTTCGGATTCTTTGGTTTCTTTGGTATCTTAATATATAAATATATAAAAGAGATTATATATTTCCCTTAATTGTTGCACACACATCTTTGTAATGTGTGTGTCTGTTATCATTTGAGTAAATGTTATAATACATTTTTGGATAATGTTGTACTTGCCTTATTTGCCAACTCATCTGCGAGGGCATTCCCTATCTCTAGCCATTCATTCAGTTGCTTGGATGCCATTTTTAAGTGAGGATAAAAAGGGCAACAACAAACAAAGGATGAACTGACATACAGGGAGGGAGAAAAACAAAACAAAAGACAAGAAAACGAGAGGGGTGAAAGAGAGTAGGAAGAGGAATATGGCTCTGAAAAGAACCGTTGATTTTTTTATGATAATAGGCTACTTCATATAATTGAATTGATAGATGACCTGAAAAAAACCAAACAGATGAACTCAGATTAGCTGTGCTACCATGTAATTTAATTGTTGCTTCATAAATAAGCATTTGCCAAAATAAAACTACAGGCACCAAAATCAATCAAGTCCCAGGTAAATCAGTAATTACAGGGAAATATATTTCTCTTTTTAACTAGATGTGATGCTTTCACAAAACTTAAGTTGAATTAGCGAATGTTTAAAGTAGTAAAACAACTATGACCTGATGATATTCAAGTGTTGAACTTACCCTAACTATCATTAATGCAACATGTTAGGGGACATTTCGAAGAAAAAAAAAGTGTGTGCATTATAAAAAGCGCCATGTAAATGTCAACTATTATTATTATTATTATTATTATTAAAGTGCCATTTCCTTTCGCATTGTTTACGTTCATATCATGTCCTGGTCTGGTTAGCTGAATATACATACTTTTGCCATTATGTGTTATGTCATGTGCTACCAAGCGTTTTGTTTTTAGGCAAGATTTTAGCTCCTTTTGTGCGAAGGAGAAAACTCTCCCTCCAACTTGTTGTAGATGAACCTTCTTATATTGCAATACATATCCGTTAGCGCATATAAGCTTAGCGCTAAGCTAAGCGCTAACCTTTACAGCCATGCTATTGCTAACAACATGCATTCGCCTATACTGCCTATGCCACGGGCCAGCCCTAAAACGTAAAACTGAAATATCGTGGTTAAACATGATTAGTAGAGAAACGACAGGATTAATTAAAAGCGTAAACAAATCAAATGAAATACAGAAATCAGATTTACCACTTGTAAAGCTCTGACGCTCTTTAACAATTCTTCTTCTTCTCCATCTTCTTCTTCATCTTCATCTTCTTGGCTCGTCGCACTTTTATTGATGCGCAAGGTTAAAGTTCACGGGATTACGATCGTGACAAAACGTGACAAAAGGTCGTAATAAACTGCTGCTAGAAATGAATAATGGGAAAGCTACATGGCTATGGGTCGTAATATCGTGATCAACACTGCTTAAACAATCGACCTATTTGGTCGTTTTTTGTAGGAGGACAGGCTGGTGTGTGTGTGTGTGGGGGTGTGTGTGGGCATTTGTTTATGATAGTATTGTTTGTTCCGGTGCACTCCGGCAGGACTATAGCACATCGAGATTAAGATTAAACAAATTTCTTTCACTTGGGAATACACATATAACTATGGAGAACCAGATTTGTGTAAATTAATTATTTGAAAACAAATGCCGGTGGTGTCGGACACAGACAAACACACCGAACACGCACACACAGAGCGGAGATGAGCACAAACAAACACACACACACACATGATGCGCCCCGGTGACAGGACATCTCCTTCATAAAACGAGGGGGAATACTCTGGTAGTTCGATGTGTGTAGAGGTGTGTGTGGTTAAACGTAGCAGCCTCAATCTCTATTCAGCTGTTCTAATGAAGGGAAACACAGTGAAGTAAACAGTAAAAGGCACAGCTCGTTGCAGCTGGTGCTGCTCGTCTCAGATTCTGCTGAGTTACACGTTACTGGCTCCAGTGCCCTGTCCGACGAAGCCAGTTCAACAGACCCTGGATATGTTTGATTTACCCGGCTTAACTAACCCTAACAAACGCGATGTCACTAAGCGGTCCTACAAAGCTGGTTATCAACTCAGTAAATCAACCAAGGTTTCTCTGTCCGGCTGAGAGCGCGTTCACGTGAAAGGGACGGGGTTAGCAACATTTGACCAATCATAAAATGGAGACGCGTGCTGACAGCGCAGCGTTATACTTCATGAATGAATAGTGTAAATAACAAATCCTGCTCCGTAGTACAGGCCACTGGTGCCGCAGAGATTTCATAAAGTGAAGGAGATTTTCCTTCTATAAAACAGCTGTGGGCAGCAGATACTGTGAGTCACGGACAGGAATCCCTCAATTTAAATAAAATGAGGCCACGCTTTATTAACTCGTGCGCACGCTTTATTAACTCGTGCGAACGAGAAAGTAAAACGTGGCCACGTTTTATTTATTTTTCTCTTTATGAACCCTCCAGGGCTCCGTAGCAGCATAAAATAAGATATATTTTATATTTTTTTCCGTTACAGCAACATAAGACATTGCACATGAATGAGACCAAAATAAAATAAAATCAAAGTAAACATACAATCAAATAAAAAACAATAAAGATACACACATGAACAGTAGAAGATAAAAGATAAACAACATATGCAAACCCGTAGACTTTGCTTCGGTAAAACATGTGGTCCTTTAAATAAGACACTATTGGATTAAAGATGGTGGGTTACTGCAATTAAATAGAATAAGAACAGGATGTGTTTGACCTGTCAGTGATCCTATCTCTAACTCATATTTATACATCAGACTATCATGAGGAACAGAATATGTATTGACAATGCATGTACTACAGGCTACATCTGTAATGAATCCCTAAAGGCACGGGCGGAGCTAGTGGGCTCTGGATGTTTGATGGAAAAGGGCAATAACAAGGCCCTTTTCTATATCTGGGTACTTCTTCCACCTCTGCATGCAATGTGGGACAGTCAGTTTAACCTGTTAACAATTTAACATGAGTTAATATTAATAATAAAAACGTAAAAATACAATACAGGGGGACAGGAATGCCAAACTCACGATGGCAAAAGATTAATCATCTGGGGACCCTGAGTCTCTGTGCTAAATACCCTAGCCAGAGGTGGTAGAAGTACTCCGATCGTGTACTTGTCACGGCTAGGCAAACCAGTATGAACCCAAAAGCACGACTCAACAAACAAAGTACAAATAAAAGTCTTTACTGAAAAAATAGTGACACTGTGAGCTCTCCGTAGAGGTAACAGGTTTCAATAACAAAAAACACTCTTACGAGGAAAAGGTTAACATAGTATCAAAAGTCAAAAAGATAAAGTAAATTCCAAAACCTCGGTTCTTAGCTCTTAGCAGATAACATGGACTTCATGGCAGTCAGGCACATGGGATGAAACGAACTGGCAACAAGACAAGGGAGACAGAAACTATATATAGGCAGGCTAAGGGGGAACAGGTGCAGACAATTAGGGTGGAGTCGACAATCACAGTGGAGGGAAAACACACAAAGGGAGGAAGTGAGGTTATCTGCAACAAGAAGGAAAGGTTACTACAAAATAAAACAGGATACAAGACTGAACCTAAAACATTAATTTAACAGATTTTACGAGATATCACAGTACTTATGTAAAAGAGTAGAAGTACCAGAGTGAAGGAATACTTTGTTACAAGTAAAAGTCCTGAAATCAAAATGTAAGTTAAGTAAAAGTAGAAAAGTATTGGCACCAAAATATAGTTAAAGTACCAAAAGTAAAAGTATTCATTGTGCAGATTGGTCCATTTAGAATAATATATATGATATGTTTTATAATGATTGATCATTAAAGTGTTCTCAAAGCTGGTAAAGGTGCAGCTAGTTTGAATGACTTTGCATACTGCAGGGTAGCTTGTGAATTTACTCAAGGTGGAACTAAAGTCTGATTTAACACTTGATTACATTTCACATCATTCATCCACATCTGTGAAGTAACTAAAGGTATTAAAAACATGTAGTGGAGTAAAAGTACACCATTTACCTCTGAATTGTAGTGGATTAGAAGTACAAAGTAGGAAATAATGAAAATACTCACGCAAAGTACAAGTATCTCAAAATTGTACCCCAGTACAGTACTTGAGTAAATGTACTTAGTTACTTTACATCACTGGTCATAGCAATCCATCACAATGTTAGATGTGTCAGTCTGGATCAAAATGGTGGACTCAGAGATCAACATTCTGATTGTACAGCAGCGCTGCTAGCTTGGCAGCAATGGCAGCATTGGGTTTCTTGCAGTATTACAGTGTATAAAGATCAATATACTGTGGACCTAGTGCCTGCATTTCCTTTTTGGTTTCTATTAGAATACTTTCATAATTATTTTTTAAAATATGTTTTTAATGAAGTAGGTGGACATCTGATTTCTGAAAACAAAAATTGTGTTTGCTCATATATTAAACTAAAACACTAAAGCTGAGCAAAAAGCCTGGAGCCTCTAGTCTGGCTCGGTCCAAATGACATGAAATATGGAAACATTGTGAATGTAAGGTTGTGTCTGTGTGCTGAACTCTCTACCGTGTGCGTTTACCAGCAGAGCCAGGGGGCTGTCCCCCCAGAGGGACATCCAGAGACCTCTGTCTCCTCTCTCTGTCTTTGTCTCTGTCCCTGTCTCTGCGGTGGTGGCAGCGGTGGTGGTGGTGGACCCGGTCCTGGCTGGGTTTTTCTAGGGTGTAGTCCCTCAGGTTGACCTCCTGGGGCCGCTGTGGGGCCACAGTGGAGGCGGAGCGCTTCAAAGGACTGGCATCAGGGACAGACTGAGGGATGGACAGACATTTATAAAATATCACTAAATCAACATTGTCAATACTGAGACTGGTCTGGTAAAAATAACTGTTGTTTCTTCAGTGTGGAAAGTCTGGCAGCAAGATGAAGGGGTGAACATATTGTGATATCTACTCTGCCTGATATAGATTTGTTTAGGTGTTTAAACATCCATAGCTGTACATTGCTTATATTTTGTACTTCTAATCATGTCATGATATAAGACATAATAACTGAAGAAGTCACAGTGCAGGGAGATATAGGGTCTTGTTATCAGACAATGCATCTGAAGTATCTTGTGAAGTCAAACACTCTTGAAAACATCTTATTTTGAATTGGATCTCAGAAGAATCATGTTTTTTTTGACAGGTCACAAGGTTTTTAAGCTACTGTGGTATTTGTAAACGATGGATCATCTTGTTTCACGAAATCAATCTAAATTAAAGCTGCAAGCAGCGTTGAGCAGGTCTTCGACGCTCCGCAGGCTGTTGTCCACACGTCGACGTCAGGCAGATGTCTTGATGAATCGGCCGTTGGCAAACGTGGGAAGTTTCAGTTCGATCGGACAACGTACATGGGAGTTACAGCAGTATCATAAACATTGTGTTTGATGGCGAGCGATCTGTCGCCATGGCAACAGAATTTGATTACATCCCATATTACGCTTAGATGTGTTGAGGGCTGCATCGTTATCAAACCTGTGAAGTTTTGGGCCGTTCGGAGCATGTTAACTGGAGTCATGAGAAAACCGTGTTTCACGGCGACCATTTTGTTACCATAGCAACAACATTTGACGAAATCTCAAAACTGACACATATATGTCTCGAGGGCTTGACCGTTAGCACACATGTGAAAAAAACCCAGGAGTTATAGCAATATCGTGCTTAACGGTGAGGTATGCATTGCCAAGGCAACAGCTTTTGAGGAAAAGTCACTATTGTCATATTGAGGTGTTGAGGGCCGGACCATTAACTGTCATCTGAAGTCTGGTGCCGTTTGGACCATTTTCCATTGAGTTAAGACAACACCATGTTTCATGGCGAGGGATCTGTCGCCATGGCAATGGCACATGATGACACCCCATAATTGACATAGAGCTATTGAGGGCCGGACCAGTAGCCATCATCTGAAGTCTGGTGCCGTTTGGACCATTTTCATTGGAGTAACGTCAACTTCGTGTTTTTTGGGGAGGGATATGTCGCCATGGAAACGGCATATGATGAAACCCCATAATTGGCGTAGAGCTGTTGAGGGCACTACCCATCATATGAAGTCTGTGTCACGCTCCTAAGTTCATGTCACATTTATAGTTTTCTAGGTTTGGGTGTTTTTGCTGGTTTCCATGTCATGTTTTCTCTGGGTTATTGTCTGGTCCTTTTCCCTGTGTTTTTCCTCTTGTCATTAGTTCCCTGGTGTGTCTAGTTATCTGATTGTGTTCACCTGTGGCCCTTGTGTTTCTCCTCCCCTGCCCAGCTGTTTCTTGTCCTGTGATTACCCTTCTGTGTATTTACTCTTGTCTCCTCCTGTGTTCAGTGTTGGTGCTTCTTTTGTGTGTGACCTAGTTCACCTATGTAGTGTTTTGTTTGTTCCAAAGTTTACTCTAGACCTTGAAATAAAGGTATTATCAAATGTTATCTGCGTTTCTGTCCTACCTGCTTCACTCATCGTATCAGAAAGCACCAACCTTGAAATGGGCCCAGCAAATCCGTTCGAACTGGAAGTATTGAACTTTTCCTTGTTTTTGGCTAACTGCTCGGATCGGTGGAAGAGAGCACCCGGAGTTCAGCACGAGAGGCTGTGTTATCGGAGGTGCGCCAGATGGCTAGAGAGAAACCAGGTTTGGTGAAGTTTTTACCTGGCTGGATTTCAAAGATCCTCCCGGTGTGTGATTCCCGGCCTGCTAGCCCCAGGCATGCTAGCTCCCTGTCTCCCAATTCCCAACCTGGTACCATACGCCTCGGTGGGTTCCGTCTGAAGTCAACCCATGCTTCTTCCCCAGTTCCTGCTCCTGTCCAGGAGTCGTATTCCAGAACTCGTTGGGCTTATGGAGGTCCATGGAGTATTCAGGCGGCTGCGAAGAGAAGGAGTCGCAAGGCCAGGCTAGCAGCCCGAGCCCCAGCAGACATGGTTCCGGCTACAGAACCGGCCCACACAGCCATGGTTCCAGCCCCAGTTCTGGCCCCAGCAGCCATGGCTCGGGCTCCAGTACAGGCCCCAGCAGCCATGGTTCCGGTTGCTGAACCGGCCCCAGAAACCATGGTCCCGACTCCAGTTTCGGCTATAGGACTGGCTGTCCGTCCGACGCCAGCTCCCCGTGTCCTGTCGGCATACCGGCCGACTCCAGCACCTCGTCTCCTGTTGGCTGTACGTCCGACGCCAGCTCCCCGTGTCCTGTTGGCTGTCCGTCCGACGCCAGCTCCCCATGTCCTGTCGGCATACCGGCCGACTCCAGCACCTCGTCTCCTGTTGGCTGTCCATCCGACGCCAGCTCCCCGTGTCCTGTTGGCTGTCCGTCCGACGCCAGCTCCCCGTGTCCTGTCGGCATACCGGCCGTCTCCAGCACCTCGTCTCCTGTTGGCTGTCCGTCCGACGCCAGCTCCCCATGTCCTGTCGGCATACCGGCCGACTCCAGCACCTCGTCTCCTGTTGGCTGTCCATCCGACGCCAGCTCCCCGTGTCCTGTTGGCTGTCCGTCCGACGCCAGCTCCCCGTGTCCTGTCGGCATACCGGCCGTCTCCAGCACCTCGTCTCCTGTTGGCTGTCCGTCCGACGCCAGCTCCCCGTGTCCTGTTGGCTGTCCGTCCGACGCCAGCTCCCCGTGTCCTGTCGGCATACCGGCCGACTCCAGCACCTCGTCTCCTGTTGGCTGTCCGTCCGACGCCAGCTCCCCGTCTCCTGTTGGCTGTCCGTCCGACGCCAGCTCCCCGTGTCCTGTCGGCATACCGGCCGACTCCAGCACCTCGTCTCCTGTTGGCTGTCCGTCCGACGCCAGCTCCCCGTGTCCTGTTGGCTGTCCGTTCGACGCCAGCTCCCCGTGTTCTGTTGGCGAACCAACCGTCTCAAGTCCCCTCTCCAGCCCTCTCTCAAGTTCCCTCTCAGGTCCCCTCTCGAGGCTCTTCTCGAGTCCCCTCTAAAGTCTCCTCTCAAGTCTCCTCTCGAGCGACCTCTCGAGTCCCCTCTCGAGTCCCATCTCGTGTCCCCTTTCAAGTCACCTCTCAATTCTCCTCTCAAGTCCCTGCTCAAGTCCCCTCTCCAGTCTCCTCTCAAGTTCCTACCCGAGTCCCCTCTCAAGTCACCTCTCAAGTATCCTCTCGAGTTCCCTCTCAAGTATCCTCCCAAGTCTCCTCTCCAGTCCCCTCTCAAGTCTCCTCTCAAGTTCCTACCCGAGTCCCCTCTCAAGTCACTTCTCAAGTCTCCCCCTCGAGTCCCCTCTCGAGTCCACTCTTGAGTCTCCTCTCGAGTCCCCTCTCGAGTCTCCTCTCAAGTTCGCTCTCAAGCCCTCTGTCAAGTCTCCTCTCGAGCTACCTCTCGAGTCACCTCTCAAGTCATCTCTCAAGTCAACTCTCAAGTTCCCTCTCGAGTCTCCTCTCGATTCCCCTCTCAAGTCCCCTCTCAAGTCTCCGTTCAAGTTCCCGCTCAAGATCCCTCTCAAGTCAACTCTCAAGTCAACTCTCAAGTTCCCTCTCAATTCCCCTCTCAAGCCTCCTCTCGAGTTCCCTCTAAAGCCCTCTCTCGAGTTCCCTCTCGAGTTCCCTCTCGAGTTCCCTCTCGAGTCCTCTCTCGAGTCCTCTCTCGAGTCACCTCTCGAGTCCACTCTCGAGTCACCTCTCAAGTCTCCGTTCATGTTCCCTCTCAAGATCCTTCTCAAGTCATCTATCAAGTCAACTCTCAAGTTTCCTCTCGAGTCTCCACTCAAGTACCTTGTCCTCCATGTCTTGTCCTGTTGGAGGTCCCGCAGACTGCTCTTCTGCCGGGGTTCCTGCCAACCCCATGTCCTGAGCCGTTGGAGGTCCCGCAGACTACTTTTCTGCCGGGGGTCCTGCCAACTCCATGTCTTGTCCCGTTGGAGGTTCCGCAGACTGCTCTTCTGCCGGGGGTCCTGCCAGCCCCATGTCCTGGGCCGTTGGAGGTTCCGCCGACTGCTCTCCTGCCGGCCCTGTGTCCTCTTCCGTGGGGGATCTTGCCGACACCGGCTCCTGCCCGGCCTCCGGAGCTGTCCGGTCTTCGCCCTCGAGCCCGGTCCCCTGAGTTCGCCCGCGGTGGTCTTCACCCCTCCTCGAACTTTGCCTTGCCCCCGGGCCGTCCGCCCGAGACCCCCTCCTCGAACTCTGCCTTGCCCCCGGGCCGTCCGCCCGAGTTCCCCTTTTTGGACTCTGCCTTGCCCCCGGGCCGTCCGCCCGAATTCCCCACTTTGGTCTCTGCCTTGACCCTGCGCCGACCGCCCGAGACCCGTCCTCCAGACCCCCTCCACCCACCCTGCTTGACTTTGTTTTTTTGGGACGTCTGGAATCCGTCCCTTGAGGGGGGGGTTATGTCACGCTCCTAAGTTCATGTCACGTTTATAGTTTTGTAGGTTTGGGTGTTTTTGCCGGTTTCCATGTCATGTTTTCTCTGGGTTATTGTCTGGTCCTTTTCCCTGTGTTTTTCCTCTTGTCATTAGTTCCCTGGTGTGTCTAGTAATCTGATTGTGTTCACCTATGGCCCTTGTGTTTCTCCTCCCCTGCCCAGCTGTTTCTTGTCCTGTAATTACCCTTCTGTGTATTTGGTTTTGTCTCCTCCTGTGTTCAGTGTTGGTGCTTCTTTTGTGTGTGACTTAGTTCACCGGAGAGTGTTCTGTCTGTTCCAAGTTTATGTTAGACCTTGAAATAAAGGTTATATCAAGTGTTATCTGCGTTTGGGTCCTACCTGCTTCACTCACCGTATCAGTCTGGTGTCGTTTAGCCATTTTTCCATTGAGTTAGGACAACACCGTGTTTCATGGCGAGGGATCTGTCACCATGGCAACGGCATATGATGACATCCCCTAATTGACATAGAGCTGTTGAGGGCCTGACCATTAATGATAGTCTGAAGTCTGGTGCAGTTTGGACCATTTTCATAGGAGTAACGGCAACATCGTGTTTATTGGCGAGGGATGCGTTATGTTTCGCAGGTTTATCGCTCGCTGCACGAGCGATTGCAATAGGGTCTTCGCCGACCTCAGGTCTCAGACCCTAATAAAATATGTATTTTTGTTAAATCTTTACGCCATTTTATTTTGTACTGTTCTTGGGTCCAACTCCCTGTCAAACCCTGATGGTATGTTTGTTCCTATCTTAGCATTATATAACTCTATACTCCATTCTCTATTATACTTTATCTTCAATTGTTTGTGATGCTGTAATATCCAAACTCAATAAAGGTTGTTGTGTTTCAAAATGTTTTGGGATGTTCTATTAGCATCTAAACAATGTAACACTTGTTTATTTCTGATTATTCTGTTATTTAAGCACCTGAAGTTTTCAATCGGAGGGGATTTTAAGTTGGCGGCATAGACAACTCCAGCTCAAGATTCTCAATTAGCTGGCCCGCAGTCATGGGGGGACATTAACGCATGAGCTGACGTTTGCATCTCACATTGAAACCGTCCTGCTGTTGTGGATTTAAGAGTTCACCTAGCCCCACCAGATAAATCGCTACAAATTCAAAGTGTGTGGCATGTGTGTGATGGTGTGTACATACAGCCAGTTGGATCCCTGGAGAATGGCGTGAGTGGCTCCGCTGTCAGGAGAAGAGAGATACAGTCCAGACATAGACAAAGAGAGAATGTAAGGAACAAGTGGAGGAACATTAGGCAGGATCAACAACAGCTACATTTAGCTGTGTCAGAAATATTCAAATCCTTTACAGAAAGCCACTTTGTATTGAGTTATTAAGCAAATGATAGTTTTTTGGGGGGGAAAGATTTTGAGTTGGTACAGGAGGTATTTAAGAATCATTGTCTATTATTATGTTTTTGATGATACAAGCATTGTTGTGTGCCAGTCAGAGATTTACTATAGCCCACACAAAGTGGCATTCAGTATTAGTTCATTATCTAAACATATTTTTATTTCACAGTACAGTGTTCATAAATCATTCTTCAAATAAAGGTCCTGCATTTATAGCAGCAAAATGTACTTGTATGTAGCAAATAGTACATTAACTGTGCATGTGTTTTAAACACCCCATTGTCTTTAGACTGTTTGATTATTGATAAGTAAACATGTAAGTAAGCAGAATATCCATTCAGATGAATGAGTGCAAGAGCATTATATTATTAACATTCCCCCCCCTGGATCTTCGTGATCCAGGGAGCTCTGTTAGGGTCCCCCAGGGCATGTGAGTGGGCCAAAAAGGAGAACAGTACTTTTCCCCAAACAGACAAACCAGCAGCCAGCGAGCGCCTGGGGTCAGGCAGTGCCATGCTGAGCAGAGTTAGTGAGGCAGGTTGAGCAGGACTAAATACATATGGTCAGGCCCACCGCATCGATTTGGGTCTGAAACCAAACACTTAGAGCGGGGCTGGACATTCTGGAGTTGCCCAGGGTTAAAGTACGGGCTGGGGCATACTCAAAAGCACCATTGTGTTAGATTTCTCTCTGGAGATGGAGAGGAACACCTTTATGCAATGAAGAGTCATTGAGGCGAACCCCACTGCAGTCAGCGTGTCATTGTGTCCCTGGGCAAGACACTTCACCCCAAATTGCTCCTGTGGGGATTGTCCACAGTATTGAGTATGTAGTGGCCAGGGTTAGGATCGGAATCCGTTAGGGGGAGCAGCCCCTGATAATTCAAATGGGGATCTGTATATACTGTTTTAAACAGGTAGGTGAATGTTCCTCATCAGCGGCTGAAAGAACTGATTGTGGACTCTAATGTTTGTGCACCATCACTTTCAACAAAGCAGGAGGAAAACTGAGGGTCTCTCTGAGGTTTAAGCATATTAGCCCCACACAAATAAGAAATTGGGACTACACGGTGCAGTTCCCATCAAACTCCTGAAATAGGAAGTTTCTGGCAATAATTGAATTAGCGTGAGGATTTCCTGCCTGCTATTCTAAAAGGTGAGAAACACAAGATAGCCAGTCAACAAGGCCAC
Organism: Notothenia rossii; assembly: GCF_949606895.1. Lineage (NCBI taxonomy): Eukaryota > Metazoa > Chordata > Actinopteri > Perciformes > Nototheniidae > Notothenia > Notothenia rossii. Next base: position 53,161,063 of record NC_136909.1, read on the forward strand.
CTTCCGCCCTGCCTCCTTACATCCTTTATTAATCCCCTCTCCAGACTGCCTTTCCTCTACGGTAACCAAATTACCCTGTGCCTCTCCCAGTGAATCTTGGGCCTAAAGCCATTTGGAGCCCCGATCATCATTTTGGTTGTCAGCAGGAGAAAGAAGATACTGGAAAAATGGCTGGCGGCCTGCCAGGATCTAATCAGATTACTTTTCCTCTGCAGAGAGACAGAGGGCTCTTCCAATTGGGCTGTGAAAGGAAAGGACCTTGAATTCATGAATCAATCAATATCACCCAGGAAATGAGGAGCTTATTTTGTTTCAAAGGATCTAGTAAAATAATGATGTAGATTTGTCAGCCATAACCTTATAAATAGTAAGTCCCAGATCATATGTGTTTTGTTTTTTAAATAGCTCTTTGACAGTTGTTATGATGTCACCCAAGCGTTAGTATGTTTGTGTTTGCAAGGTGAAATCAGAGTTGTGAGTGTGGTGCAGTGATAATTGTTAAATAAAATTATGAACAAAAATACACACAAAACAAGACTGAAAATTGATAAAATATTTAAAAAGACAAGGAAATATATTTCAAGCTTTAGTCAATCAACCCTAAAACAGAAGGTAAATATCGATGAATGGACAAACTAATAACTGGTTCAATGCTTCAATGTTTTATTGAGTTTCCTAAATGTATGTGTGAAAATGTTAGGCTCCTTATGAGTACAACTGTACCCCCTCCTGCTGAAGTCCTCAGTTTCATTTATCTGCATGACCTGTTCCACTATAGAGCAGCATCTCACACTCTGGGATGATTCACTGTGTCTGAGTGAACCATCACAGTCTGCTAATAAAGAGACACGCTGCCTTTTCTACAAAAACATTAAGTGTCATCAATGTCGCATCAAAAATTAGACTAAAACTAATAAAATATAGAAACTTCAAGCGTGTTTGGTGCTCTAGCATTGCATGTAGGCTGGCTTCATAGAAATCCATGCCAGGACTACAAAATAAAAAACTGTAAATTCATGAGAAATGTATTTCTCACTGAACTGCATGTGTTGGGTCTTGGCCGCTTCTTTTTTTCATTGGGCTCTCCTAAGCCTGGTTCCGCCTATCCATGCCTAACCATACATCCACTCTTACCCCTAATTTACAGATAATATTAGCACATTTTAATGCACTTCTCCGCAGCATGAACTACAGTGGTGTTACAATCAACACCATCCCAGGAGGAACTCTTACCTGCGGACGCCGAACTAGACCAAGGCTTATGTAAATGTTTTTTTAAATGTTTTTTGCGTGGAAATATATTGAAATCCTTAATCTTTCTACGGACCCCCTGCAATAACCTTTAGTACCCTTAGGAGTACCCGTACCCTCGGTTGGTAAAAAATAACGATATGTTCGGATAATGAGCCATATAATAATGAAAATCATAATAATATTACAATATATCGGCCCTTAAAATGGCCGCAGCTGTAGGAGAGGAGTTACCTGCAGCTCAGCGTTGAGTCGAGGCATGGAGGCAGCTCGGGCCTGGGTCTCCAGACCGGAGCCAGGCACTGGGAGGGTACTGCTGGCACTGGTCTCCATCTTCCTCATCTCCACAGACTCCTGAGCGTGCACACACACAACTCTATTAGCATCATTCGGTGTGTGGTGGCTAGATTTCCTTTTTATTCCACTTTAAGAACAGTATGATTGTGCTGACAAATACATGCTGGTCACCCTGCCAACTCAATTCATACCTTACATTTTCTAATTAAAGTCTGTATTAAAAAATGTTCTTAAATAACAGTCACCGCCAGCAAATAAAGCCTGGGTAATGGCTCATTTGGTACATTCTGTATAATGCACGTTTCACAATGCTCTTTGTACCAATCTCACAAAAGAGACATTTTATACCAGGGGTTTCACAGAATCATGGTTCAGTTACAGTCGTCACGGTGGCACGGTTACTGCCGTCAAACAGACAGGTGGCTGATAGCGCAGCAGCAATGAATGCCACACTTCATACCGGAGGTGGGACCAAGTCATTGTTTTGCAAGTCCGAGTCAAGTCTCTCAAGTCTTTGCGCTCAACGTTTTTTTTGCTATTTTAAGATGGATCACTAAGGTAAGGCTACCGTAACGGTTTGATTCAGAAGGAGTTTAATATATAAGATCACTGATGTTGAGGTAACCAGAATGTTTATTTCCACTGTGTACAACATGTTATAAGGGACTCACAATCTATCTTTATGCAAGGGATAATGTGCAGCGAGGCGGTCTCTAAGGGGAAAAGAACACCTGAATCTAGATCCCTCTGCAGGTGGTACTTTAAGTATATTTTGATGCTAATGCTTTTGTACTTTTACTTGTAACATTTTGAATGCAGGACTTTTTATTGTAACTGAGTATTCCTACACTCTGGTGCTTGTACTCAAGTACAAGATCTGAACTTCTCCAACCTCTGACAATAAATCCTGAGTGGTTACCAAACAAAACCTGCTCTGAAGGTTATTTTCATTTTACAAATCCTGCACTCAGCTTTGCTTTCTCCAATATCATTGAAATGGAGCGCCTGCCCCCCACCCTTCTTTCACATAATGGTATGATCCTCATGTGTCCTCGCATATGATTGGCCGCATGTTGGCCCAGCTAAATAAAGACCCGCCCCTGCCTGCATCTCCCCGACGGGAGTCTGCTCTTCTAGCTGCATCTCGCGATCGGCGTGTTGGAGACCTCTGAATTAAATTATCAAGTCACCTCAAGTCAGAAGGCTCAAGTCCAAGTCAAGTCCCGAGTCATTGGTGTTCAAGTCAAAGTCGAGTCACACCAATCTGCTGCCCTCACTTCTTCGATTTAACACTGAAAGGGTGAATGAAAACTGCAGATGGTTCAAAAAGCAAGCCAGGCCTTTAAAGTGTTCTAACAATGAACACATGTGATATGCAGGGTGGGAAGGTTACTTTAAAAATGTAATCCATTACAATAAATAGTTACATGTCAAAAAGTGTAAACAGTAATGTAATCAAATTACTTTCTGTTACTTTTATGTTACCCTAATATCTAATGCAATGCAAATAAAAACAAGAGAAAATAAATAACAATTAGATGTTTTTACTTAAGTTTATGTAACAACCTTAGAAAAGAAGAAACCAAGATATTTCATATCAAAAACTGGAGTAACAGTAATAGTTTACAAATGCTGTTTAAGCTTAATACATGAATCAGAAGCAAAGACTGTGTTTGTGTTTAATTAATCAGATGTCCACTGCAATAACATTTTGTATCCTTATGTTTTGTAATCTGGTAACATGTAATCTCTTACAGCCCCTGTTAATATGTAATAACAAATATGATAACACATAAGTAACACATATGTAACACATATGTAAGACAGTGATATGAGAATAAAAAGTTCAGATTCAGATCTGGTTTGCTTTACAGTTGAGGACAATGAGGGACTTGGTCACAATTGGAGATGCACAGAATGCACAAAACATGTTGTCAGTGCTATTTGTCATGTTTCAAATACAGTCCTTTACATGACTTACACATCAGTAAAGAGTTGTTTCTAACTGTGTACTTTAAAGATGTTTACACATAGATAAATGTAATTACATTTTTGAAACAGAATGATTTCCTTTGTCATGATTGCACGTACCATGACACTCACCTAGCCACAGACATTTATATACATTTAAAATACAGGTTCCCACACGCAGCATTTGAATATGAGTCTGCAGTACCTGAATGAGGGGAGGGGCCGGTGTGTCCTCTGAGGGGCCCCGGGACATGGTCCTCTTAGTCTTAGATCGGGACGCTTCCTTTGGCTTTTCCATCACCCAGGAGGATGATGCCTTTATGCTGTGCTCATGCCTGCATGATGTCACAGTTCAGCATAATAATAAAGTACTGTAGAAACACTGTATACAAAGTGTATGTACACAGTGTGTGTGCAGTCATTGCTTTGGGTGGCAGTGGTGTGATAATGAGCAATCCACTGAGTTTTTAGACTTTTTGTTGCAGTGAGGGGATTTTGTTGTTTTAAATTCCCAAGCAGAATTTAGAACAAGGACATTTAAAGTAAATATAGAATAAACGTTTACAAATATTAAGATATATAGATTTTCACATTATCACAAGAAAACAATTGAGCACATAGTCAGGTTCATTATAACTTGATGTTAACTTTCGTGGGATTTTTGTGGGGATTTGCTAAACCATACATTTTTGGAAAGGGTATTGTATAAGGATTCAGAAAATCCATGTTTCCATTTGCCCAGATGTTTATATGGCGGCCATATTGGAATTTCAAAAATGGCCGCCATAAAATTTAGGTTTTGTAATATCTCGGCTTCTAAATAAGCTGGAACATAGATTTTAACTTCTAAACCTCCATTTTCAGGGTCAAGGAATCCAATGGTGGTAGTTACAAAGGTACTACATTTGACAACATTAACCCTTCGATGCATGATAGATAGAGCTTTATTGTCTCCCTTAGGAGAAATTTGTCTTGGGCATCGAGAAAATAAACATAAAACATAAAACATTCAGGTCAATCAGTCATAGATACAGAACAGAGATCACATATCAAATGGCAAAGAAACAAACAAGAAACATACAGGTACAGTACTTTCCCAATTGCACATACATAATCATATTGCACTTTCCCTATTGCACATACATCACATATTGCACTTTTCCCTATTGTATTATACATAAATCAAATATTGCACGTTCCCTACTGTATTCATACACAATCAATATTGCACTTTCCCTATTGCACCTATGCATAGTGTCCGTCAAATTGCACACATCCCTATTGTGTCCATACCTATTTACACATAATGCTCTTCCCCTATTTAACCTTCTTGATTGCACAAACTACACTGTAAACATTGCCCTCCCAACAACTCCTAACACAGCATAATCACAATTATTTCTGACTGTTCAGCAGCTTGATTGACAGTGGAACAAAGGAAAACTTATACCTGTTCAATCTACAGTTTGGTAATCTATACCTTCTGCCCGAGGGCAGCAACTCAAACTCTCTATACAGGATGTGTTTGGGGTCGCATGTGATTTTACGGCCTTGCTTTCTCACCATCTCCTCAAATATCTCCTGAAGAAAGGATGGTGGAAGTATGCCAATTATTTTTCCAGCCCTTTTTATCAAGCTTTGGAGTTGTGATTTAGATTTCACTGACAAGTTACCAAACCATGTTGTGATGCCATAACGAATAATAGACTCAAGTCGGTCGAAAATGACCTGTGCAAAGTTATTTTAAGTGTACAAAAACAAATTGATTTGATTATTTTTCATCAAATACTCTAGAATAGACCATTATCAGAAGATAATGGTCTATTCTAGAGTATTTGATGAAAAATAGATAAATATAAAATATCTATAAATTAAATTCAGACAAAAAAATTAATAATCTTATGCGAGGCCCTCTGCGACCACAGTCTTTCGTATCCTATGGCAACGGCCCTGTTCTTCAGACTTCTGATATTCTCCTGATGTTTTTTGTGGACCACACATAGCCTACTATATGAGAAGTGTCATCCCTCAAGGTTATTTTACACAGTTTGACATCAGCAAGGGGATCTCATAATCCTATCAGCTGACACATCTAGGATGGGTTGTTGCATCTGCATTATCCAGAATGAAAGCGGGAGAAACTTCCAGCAATATTGCAGGTTGGGCAGGATACAACTCACTGTTGTCTGAAAGCCTTCCCTTGACACAGGTTGGAGCTTTGCCACTATTGCCAGAGGTGGCACACGAGTGTTCAACTCTGTTGACTGTGATCATGCAAGCAAATCAGCTGAGAAAGTTGGCAGTTGGGGAAGATCACCCCACCGTCATTACCTTTGACATGGCCCTCTATGAGAAGGTGGTGCAGCTCTTAGATGCCAGACCTGACCTGAAACAGATGGTTGTTCCCAGACTGGGTGAGTTGCATGTCGTCATGGCTGCCCTCAGAGTTCTTGGTCCCTCCATGGAGAACTTGGGTATAGATAATGCCTGGATGGAAGCAGATGTGTATGGTCCTGCCACAACAAGGCAAATCCTGAAATGCACACACTACAAGGGAGCTCTCCATGCCCACATCTACTCGTATGTAGCACTCTATGAAATGGCTCTGGAGGAGTTCTTCAAGGACAACCCATAACTGAAATATGTGTGCCTGAAGGCAACAGCGGGACTATAAGCTGCCTGCTCGGAGGGTAAAGACATCAAGGCTGAACCTGTGAAGCAAGTCAACAGGACCCTCCTGGAAGCCACTGCTGAAGTCATCACAGCATTCCAAGAATGGGAGGAACAAAAATATCCCAGCATGCAATATTCAAGGTCATGATGAGCTACCTACATTGGGTGGAAACAATCCTGTTCTTCGTAGCAGCAACTCGGAATGCTGACCTTGAACTCCATCTGCAGGCTGGAGAAGCACTGAGCAAGCTGTTCTTTGCCATGGATCGCATCAAGTCCAAGAGACTCTGGCCAAGATACATTGCAGACATGCATGACTTGAGGATCAATCACCCTTAGACCTGGGAGGACCTACACGCAAGTAATATATCTGTCACCAAGAGTATCATTCCCTTTGTGTCTGTTGGGGCAGACCACAAATGCGAACATCTGAAAAAGCTGATGAAGATTCACTCTGGGATTATTGGCATCTCTAACAATGCCAATGTCAGACAGAGATTTTTCATGGTCACACCAGAACTTTCACGTCTGTCGAAAGAGTTCAAGAGTCAATTTGACATGGAAGCTGACCGAACCACAGAGCACCATGAGCTTGGGCCAAGTGCAGTCAAGAGGGTACATGGTACAATCGACAAGATCAAGGCAGCCATACTCAGTCCTGGAAACCCCTTTACCACTGAAGGTGACAAGCTGTACAATGTAATCAGACTTGCCTACATCCCAAATGAGTAGGTACCACAGATCTTGAATGCTGATGTCACTGGCCAGAAGTTGTATGAAGACTACATGTCAGAGCGGATCAATGGAGATGTCAGCCTCTGGGCCGCTGTGAAGAAAGTGAAGAATAAGATGTTCCTGTCTGGGAACAAGAAGATTACATTGAAACTCAGAGACAATACTGTGGATCTGAAGGAGACCAAGGACCTGTTTGCAAGGCTGATGGTACTTGCCAGGTCAAACCGAGACATCAACCAGAAAGAGGCAATAGGAAACTACGAATTTGCTCTAACACCAAGGGCACTGTTCGCTTCTAATGGACCAATACTGCCATGCCATGTCAAGTCCAAGTTAATCAATCTCCTTGAGAAGCTGACAAGAGAAGATGTGCCCCATGAAGACCATCAGCTGCCTCAAGCTGGAAGTACCACCCACCAAGATGCAATGGATACAGGATTCACAGACACCACATCTACTGATCAGCCAAGTCGATGGATAGCACTGGTGGACGGCATGGTGCTTCTGCAGAGGCTGAGCAAAAAACCAGCCACTGTAGTGACAGTCAAGGATCTGAGTGGCTGCTTCAATGACAGACTGATTTCACTAACAAGAGATTATGATGAAATCATCCTTGTGTTCAACACATACAGGACAGATTCTCTGAAGAGTGCAACCAGAGATAAACGAAGACAAGGAAAAGCTATCCAGTACCAAGTCAGAGATGACACCAACATCAAACACATCCCACTGAGCAGGTTCCTCTCTCATGACCAGACGAAGGCCGATCTGGCTGACTATCTTGCAGCCAAAATTCTAGAATACAACAGGGGATCCTCCAAGCTGATCATCACTTCAGCTTCTGGGAACACTAGGAGCAACAAAGACCTGCTCTTTGAAGAAAATAATCATGAAGAAGCAGACACACTGCTGGCATTACACCGAAACCCAGCTGATGCACAGTTGATGTTCTTCTCACCAAATACAGACATTCTAGTGCTAGTCACAGCAAACTATGATCTCTTGCTGAAGAACACATCGATTTCGATCCCCTCTGGTGTTGTGCAGATTGAACCACTGTGCACTGTAAAAACTGTTGCTTTGGTAAAACTTTAAAAATATGTGTCAAGTGATTCCAAGCAATTTTAAGAGTTTATTCATCCTTTGCATTTTTTGAGTTGGTGAAACGTACTTTTTTTTAGTTTTCCTCTCCTCAAGAATGTGTTACTTTGCTAAAACTTAAAAAAATATGTGTCAAGTGGTTCCAAGCAATTATAGGAGTTGGGTAAACTCACTAATGTTATTTTTTCTGCATATGAAAAGATGAGATGAGCCTACAATTAAAAGCCCAGATATTAAGTGTAACCAATGCAAATAACAATCTGCTAAGAACCACACGAGAATAAAGTAAATTATAAAACACAATTGAGTTGCCGGAACCTATATACGACAAACTCTTCCTGATTTCAACCAATCCTTTAAATATTTGATAGCAGTAGTAATACTGATCCTGTTTCCATCAAAAAAATGACAGGTGCTGTGACAGGTCACACCTGCTACTACTTATAAAGTGACAGGTGCTGGGACAGGCCACACCGGCTACTACTTATGCAAACTGTTGCTTTGTTAAAACTTAAAAAATATGTGTCAAAATATGTGTCAAGTGGTTGACACATATGACCCCCCATTGTATACTAATGACCCCGCTATGACCCCCTTTGTATATTAATGACCCCATTATGACCCCCTTTGTTTGGCTAATGACCCCCGTTATGACCCCCTTTGTATGTTAATGACCCTTTGTGACCCCCTTTGTAATCCTAACCCTAACCCTAGCCCTTCCTCCCTCCTTCCTTTTCGCTGTGATGTCAGTAGATAGAGGGGTGAAGTTAGTTTTAAAAAAAGTAAAATGGAGATGTTTGGGGTTATGTGTTCAACTATATGGCGAATGAACTGCATTTCTACAATCTGAAGAATGGAGAAACGTATGGACCCCGCAGTGTTAAAGTACCTTTTTAGTTATTTTCAGCTACCAAGATACTTTTTTTAAATACACTTTAGTAGTTATATTCATCCCGCATTCGTCTCATTAGTATGCATAAAAAAGTGACAGGTCACACCTCCCCCAATTATGCAAATAAGCTAAGTCCCGCCTCCCATTTGGTTGAGGTGTGATATCCCAAATAGGTGTGATATCCCGAGTAGGTGTAAGATCCGTCGATAGTAGGGGGTGATGTGTATTCACAGGTGTGAAAAAGCCCCCACAGTAGCGCCTTATGGCGTAAAAAAAAAATGCTGTTTCCATCACATTAGTATGCATAAAAAGTGACAGGTGGGCCCGCCCCCAAGGTTGTGTGTGTGTGTGTGTGTGTGTGTGTGTGTGTGTGTGTGTGTATGTGTGTGTGTGTGTGTGTGTGTGTGTGTGTGTGTGTGTGTGTTTGTGTGTGTGTGGGGACCTTCACTGCTGTCCCCCCATGGAGCTACAGGTGCCTGTTATACTCTTAAGCGGAAAGTACAGAAAAGCAGACAGGGGGGTTGCGAGGTGACTATGTATTAGAGAGCCTGAGGAGACACATTTTACCGCCCATGCCTGACTGTTTATCTGTGCATTTCCAACTGTACACAATACAACACAAAAATGCCCAGTGCTGCTAAGAAATAAGTTCAGAAAGCTCTGACTCCAGTGGAACACTGTTAGAGTCAAAAGTAACTCTCAATGTATTCAGACAGAGTATGCAGTTTCGGGCTGATCAGGACAAAGAAAGCACCTTTTGCCTTCCTAGTCAAAAGTGTTGATTAAGTTAGTCTGCACACACTCCCTTACTGTCACCCTTACCTCTTCCTATGGCTGTCAGGCCTTTTGGTGTGTGTGTGTGTGTGTGTGTGTGTGTGTGTGTGTGTGTGTGTGTGTGTGTGTGTGTGTGTGTGTGTGTGTGTGTGTGTGTGTGTGTGTGTGTGACTGTGTGATCCTGTCCTCCTCCCCCCTTCCTGCCAGCTTATCAGTAGACAGAGGGGGATGGAATTTAAAAACAGTTACCTTACACTTGTATTGTTCTCTCTAAAACACAGTGACACTGTCTCCCCCCTTCCTGCCATCTCTCTCTGTTTTTTTGTTGTTGTAATACCAGTAGACAGAGTGGTGGAATTAGTTTAAAACAGTCACCAAGTGTGTCTCAGTTCAGGAAAGTCTGAACAAAATACGAATTGGAATATTAGAGAGGATTAACTCTTTTGGTGGAACCCCATATGATTAATTCCCTGTGGAAAGTGAGTATATATGTATTTAAAACTGTATGTGTTTGTATCTAGCTTATTTTTAAAATCAAATATGTTTTTCTTCGTCCCCCTGTAACGCCCCCCTTCAACAGGTCTGATGCTAACCCCCCAACACAACTAAGGAACTCGTTTTATGTTAATGGCCAGGCAGATTTAGGCTTTTCTCTCCTGCCAAGATACTTTTAGACACACTTTGAGGTATGCAAAACCTTAAAACTAGAAAATGAAGTACATTGTCAGATTATATTTTTTCTTAAAGACTGTTTATTGTAAAATGTTTATTTATATAGCACCTTTCAACGCAAGGCAATTCAAAGTGCTTTACAAACATTAAAGACATTAAGAAAATGGCATTTAAAAACAGTCATTAAAAAGCAAAGGTAATAAAATAAGCATTAAAAGACAAAATACATGAATAAAAGTTACAGTGCAGTGTAAGATATAAATAGTTCAATTAATAGCAGCGGTAAAAAGAAAAGTCTTCAGCCTGGATTTAAAAGTAGTAAGTGTTGCAGCGGACCTGCAGGTTTCCAGATATTTGTAGCATAATAACTGAACGCTGTTTTTCCATGTTTAGTTCTGACTGGGGACAGAAAGCAGACCATTCCCTGAAGACCCGAGAGATCTGTATGGTTCATACTGTAGCAGTAGCTTAGACATTTATTTTGGCCCTAAACCATTCAAAGCTTTATAAACCAGCAGCAGTATTTTTAAATCAAGTCTTTAAGGTAACGGAGTAAACCACCGGTTGTTATTTAGTGACATTAGGCAGATTTTTTATTTTTTTTTCTCTTTTCTTGTGTTACTAAGATACTTTTAGATACACTTTGATGTATGCAACACTTAATAACTGGCAGAATATGAATTATTTTGGAAGGAATTTGTTTTCTTTTTAATGGCCTAGGCAGATTTTGGCTTTTTTCTCTTGCCAAGATACTTTTAGACACACTTTGAGGTATGCAAAACCTTAAAACTAGAAAATGAAGTACATTGTCTGATTAGATTTTTTCTTAAAGACTGTTTTGCTAAAAGGTAAGTTTGTGATTTTTAGCAGTTTTTTTTTTTTACTGACACTCGGGCAGATTTTGTGTGTAATTCTCTCACAAAGGATACACTTTTTATGTATGCAAAACCTTAAACATGAATACATTTTTCTTTAAAGGTACTTTTGATTTTAACGCTATTTCAATGGAACATTCCAGTTTTTGTTGACACCAATGCTTTTTTCTCTTTTCTCGTGTTACTAGGATACTTTTAGACACACTTTGATGTATGCAACACTTAACAACTGGTAGAATATGAAGTAATTTGTAAGGAATTCGGTTTCTTTTTAATGGCCTAGGCAGATTTTGGCTTTTTTCTCTTGCCAAGATACTTCTAGACACACTTTGAGGTATGCAAAACCTTAAAACTAGAAAATGAAGTACATTGTCTGATTACATTTTTTCTTAAAGACTGTTTCTCTAAAAGGTATGTTTGTGATTTTAGCACTTTTTTTACTGACACTCGGCAGATTTGTGTGTAATTCTCTCACAAAGGAACTGTAAGATACACTTTTTATGTATGCAAAACCTCAAACATGTATACATTTTCTTCAAAGGCTCGGACTTCCACCTCTCTCGCCACCTGGATTATCCCTAAACCGGATTGACTGTTGCCTTCAGGGCCGAACTGTCCGTGAGTTAGCTCCGATCATTGCACCGCGGAGTGCTGTTGCTCGAGGCTCGGTCGCTAGCCGGTTAGCTGCTGTGGATAAGGTGCTTCAATACTCTGCTCTCCAACTTCGGAGTTTTTTCAGCTCTACTGCACCAGTCTGCCTGGATGCCATCAGATCATCAGGACTCTTGCAGCGCCCCCGCTACATACACAGATCATCCCGCTACAAATTTATTCACACAAATTCTAGTATTCCTGTGGTACAATCGGCTCTGCATTTCCGTGTTGCTTGTCGACGTCATCTAAACACACGTCACGTGCGCACCAGCTGTTTGAAGCCCCTGGCCTGCTCTGACAGTAGCACTCCTCCTGTCTCCTCTGCAGCCACCTTCATGCTGCTCAATACCCGCTCCCTCAACAATAAAGCACTACTCATCCATGACATCATCATTGATAGGAAACTTGATTTCTTATGTTTAACGGAGACATGGCAGAACCAGCAGGATTTCTTCAACCAAGCTACTCCCCCAGGCTACGTTTACCTCCATAAACCTCGCTCCACGGGCCGCGGCGGCGGGCTGGCTGTCATCCACCGAGCAGGCATCCGGGTCAGGGAGATTCCCTCTCCACATATCACATCATTTGAGTGTATTACATTCTCGCTCTCCGGATCACCTCTACTCCAGGTTGCCCTGATTTACCGCCCCCCCAAAGCTTCCACCACCTTCATGTCCGAGCTGAGTGAGCTTCTGTCCTCTCTCTGCTCTAAATCACCTTCCACCTATCTGCTGGGAGATTTTAACATCCACGTCGACTCCACCAGCTGTAGCTTTGCCGCAGAATTTCTGTCACTTCTGGACTGCCTCAACATAACACAGCATGTCCAGGTCCCCACCCACTCCAAAGGTCACACGCTGGATCTAGTCTGCTCCACTGGTGCCCCCCCCCCTCTCACCTGCAGCGCCTAGACCTGGCAGTATCAGACCACCATGCCATCATCTTCAACATCCACATCCCCCTGCCTAGGCAGCGCCCCAGGCGCACAATCACCTTTAGAGACACCAAATCAGTGAGTGCATCAGCCCTATCAGACCTCCTCATAACCCACATGGCCCCGGCTCTCTCCGACACTTCGCCGGACGTGTTGGTGGCCCGCTACAACACTGCCCTCTCTCTCAGCCTGGACTCTCTGGCTCCCCTCAGAAGCCGGACGGTGTCTTTTCTCCGCCCGGCACCATGGTTCACCTCTGATCTTCGCACAATGAAGCAAACTGGTCGTTGGCTGGAGCGGCTTTCCAGACGAACTGGCCTCACTGTCCATCGTATGGCCTTGGTGGACCATGTGAGGTCCTACAAGGAGGCTCTCTCCAAGACCAAGACCGCCTACTACTCCTCCCTCATCACCTCACAACAAAATCACCCCAGATCCTTGTTCTCCACCATCAACCGACTGCTCCGCCCCCTCCCTGCCACGTACACTGCTGAAGCTCCTGACCTCTGCTCCAAATTCCTCAACTTTTTTCAGGCTAAGGTGATCTCCATTCATCAACAACTCCTGGTGCCCGCCCCCTCCCCCTCTCTGCACTGGCCCCTGACACAGAAATGCACACTCCCAGCTCAACCCCTCAATCCCCAATGCTCTCTCTCCTCCTTCTCCCCAGTGGATGTTCCACTGGTCTCGAAGCTGGTGACCAATGCTAAGGCCGCCACCTCCTCCCTTGACCCCATGCCCACGGTGCTGGTCAAGGCCTGCCTTCCCACCCTCTGCCCCATCATAACAGACATCATCAACTCCTCTCTGTCATCTGGAATAGTTCCCTCCTGCTTCAAAACCGCCTCCATCACTCCCATCCTCAAGAAGCCTGGTCTTGACCCTGAGGAGCTGAACAACTACCGACCGATCTCCAACCTTCCTTTCCTTAGTAAAACCTTGGAAAGAGCAGTCGCCGCCCAGCTTCATTAACATCTGTCCAACCATGAGCTCTACGAACCCCTACAGTCAGCCTACAGAGCACATCACAGCACAGAGACCGCCCTCCTCAAGATCACTTATGACCTCCTTCTCGCTGCTGACTCCGGACAAATCAGTATTCTCATCCTCCTCGACCTCTCTGCGGCCTTTGACCCCGTTTCTCGTACAGTCCTCCTGAAATGCCTCTCCGACAACCTTGGCATCACTGGCACAGCTCTGTCATGGTTTCAGTCCTATCTCTCAACCAGGTCTCAGTTTGTCAGCATCAGCGGCTCATCCTCCCCCCCGGCCTCATTCAACCATGGTGTCCCCCAAGGCTCCATGCTTGGTCCCCTACTTTTCCACCATTTACATGCTCCCCCTTGGCCAGATCATACGTCACTTCGGTCTCAATTTCCACTGCTACGCTGATGACACTCAGCTCTATCTCAGCACCTCACCATCTGCCCAGCTCCCTCCACAGTCTCTGGTCAATTGTCTCCATGCCATAAAAACCTGGATGACAGCAAATCTACTCAAACTCAACAGTAAGAAGACTGAGCTCATGGTTGTGGCCCCCAAGGCACTGCTCCGGAAGGTTGGGGATCTCCTCCTCCACATTGACGGCTGTTCCATCTCCCCGTCTCCCGAAGTCCGTAACCTGGGTGTCATCCTTGACTCAACTCTCTCATTTCAGTCACATATCAAATCCGTCACCAAGTCTGCCTTCTATCACCTCAGGAACATCTCCCATCTACGACCATCACTCTCCGATTCCGTGGCCGAGACCCTCATCCATGCTTTCGTCTCCTCCCGGTTGGACTACTGCAACGGAGTCCTGTTCGGGGTTCCCAGTAAAGCCCTGGACAGGCTCCAGTATGTGCAGAACTCGGCTACCAGGGTGCTCACTCACACCAAGCCCTGGCAGCACATCACCCCCACCCTCATCCACCTCCACTGGCTCCCAGTCAAGCACCGTATCACATATAAACTCCTTCTTCTGACCTACAAATGCCTCCATGTCCTCGCCCCCCAATACCTGTCTGACCTTCTCCGCCACCACACTCCATCCCGGAAGCTCCGATCGTCTGGACAGGATCTCCTCTCTACCCCCCGCACCAGGTTGCGGACTTTCGGTGACAGAGCTTTCAGTGTAGCATCCCCCACCCTCTGGAACTCTCTCCCCCCCGAAATCCGCAGCACCCCAACCTTGGACACTTTCAAAAAAGCCCTCAAAACGCACCTTTTCACCAAGGCTTTCCCCACTATATAGTTAGTTTGATAGGTTTATTTTTATTTTTCCGCTACTTGCTTGCCCCGCCCTCCCTGACCTGTCTGCCTCTTTTCCCCTACTCCCCCCCCTTGCCCGACTTGTGAAGCGACCTTGGGTTTCGTGAAAGGCGCTATATAAATATTATGTATTATTATTATTATTATTATTTGATTTTAACGCTATTTCAATGGAACATTCCAGTTTTTGTTGACATCAGTATGATACTTTTAGACAGACGTTGATGTATGCAACACTTAACAACTGGTAGAAATATGAAGTACTTTGTAAGGAATTCGGTTTCTTTTTAATGGCCTAGGCAGATAAGGGCTTTTTTTTTTTCTCTTGCCAAGATACTTTTAGACACACTTTGAGGTATGCAAAACCTTAAAACTAGAAAATGAAGTACATTGTCTCATTATATTTTTTCTTAAAGACTGTTTATCTAAAAGGCAAGTTTGTGATTTTAAGACTTTTTACTGACACTGGGCAGATTTGTGTGTAATTCTCTCACAAAGGAACTGTAAGATACACTTTTTATGTATGCAAAACCTTAAACATTTTTGAAAATAAAATACTTTTGTCTGAATACATTTTCTTTAAAGGCACTTTGTGATTTTAATGCTATTTCACTGGATCAATCCAGTTTTGTTAACATCAATGCTTTTTTCTCTTTTTCTTGTGTTACTAAGATACTTTTAGACACACTTTGATGTATACAACACTTAACAACGGTAGAATATGAAGTACTTTTTAAGGAATTCGTTTTCTTTTTAATGGCCATTTTTTAAAACACTTGTTCAGTTAAACAATGTTTTTTTTTTCTGATAACCTTACATATTTTAGTTATTTTCTGCTACCAATATGCTTTTAGATACACATTGATGTACGCAACACGTAACAAAGGGTATAATATGAAGTACTTTGTAAGGAATGGGTTTTTCTTTAATGGGTTCAAAAACTTTAGAACGGGGTAAAATATTCATTATTTTGTAGTGAATTGAGTTTCTTTTTTTTATTTTCAACATACTATTGTAAACAAAGACTTTTCCATATTTTCTTTTTTTTTCTGACAAACTATACTTTTTACTTATTCTGTAAAATCATGACAAACTATTACTTATGTGGTGAGCCAGAGTCTTTTCATTAACGCGTTGTAATTGTTTCTGAAGAAAAAATCGGGCATGTCATTCAGACAATCGTGTTGCCTCTGGCCGGGGTGACTGACTCGGCATCCGTTGCCTATTTCTTCTCTGTACCGATGTTTCACCCCATCCACAATATCAACCAACACCGATTTCACTGTGTCCATAAACAGAGATGTCTTGGCCCAAGGAGCAAAATACGCAGTAGTAGTACTGCAAGATTCGGGTGTCCAAAATGGTGGTGATGATGGTAGTCCAGGAGTTTGTTCCTGGCTGCAACTCAAGGGGGGAGACTTGGTTTTTCTCAGATCCATGGCTAGTTTTCAAACTGTCGTCGTAGTGGGGGTCCTAGTTTTAGATGATTTGCTGAGTGGAGGGAGGGACTTATTGCGTTGAGTGGGGGGAGCCATCTGTAGAATTGAGAGTTTTTAAAAAACTTATTTAAGCTTTGTAGCTTTTTCATCTATCATTTCCAACCAAGCAGCAAGAGGTCAAATTTTAGAATAAGTAATAGTTTTTCATGATTTTACAGAATAAGTCAAAAGTATAGTTTGTGAGAAAAAAAAAAGAAAATATGGAAAAGTCATTGTGTACAATAGTATGTTGAAAATCAAAAAAAGAAACTCAATTCACTACAAATTAATGAATATGTTACCCCGTTCTAAAGTTTTTGAACCCATTAAAGAAAAATCCATTCCTTTCAAAGTACTTCATATGATATCCTTTGTTAAGTGTTGCGTACATCAATTTGTATCTAGAAGTATCTTGGTAGCAGAAAATAACTAAAATATGTAAGGTTATCAGAAAAAAAACCCATTGTTTAACTGAACAAGTGTTTTAAAAAAACGGCCATTAAAAAGAAAACAAATTCCTTAAAAAGTACTTCATATTCTACCAGTTGTTAAGTGTTGCATACATCAAAGTGTGTCTAAAAGTATCTTAGTAACACAAGAAAAAGAGAAAAAAGCATTGATGTTAACAAAACTGGATTGATCCACTGAAATAGCGTTAAAATCACAAAGTGCCTTTAAAGAAAATGTATTCAGACAAAAGTATTTTATATTCAAAAATGTTTAAAGTCCATGTAATGTCCAAAATAAATGTTATTCTGTGTTAATAAATCGCTTCATCACTTTCCACTGTTTCATTTGACATATCAACATCAATGATTCTTTCCATAAATACCCCCCAAATAACATGAAATGTGTGCCACTTTCCCGTGTTATTCCGCTCCGGTAGCAAAAAGCTTGCCAGCCATTAACCCAGCTGTGTGACGTCACACGTGGCAAACACCAGCCTCGTCTGGATTGTTTGTTTTGTATCCTTCCGCTATTTTCGCTCAACATATGTGTAACCGGACCTCGCTAAACTTTTTTTATCTAACAATTCATGATGGGGAAGCGATGTGTAATTGTGAGCTGTGAATGTTTCCTGATTGCTATAAACATTGATCATGGGTGCTGGAAGATTGTGCACAAAACTCGGGTCAGAATTAAGTTACTACAGGTGTTATGCCAGCTTGAGCTAAATGTCACCAGAGTACAGTGAACTTGCCTAGTGACTGAAATATATAAAAGTTGAAGTGAAATAAGTAAGGCCAAAAATGAATTACGTCTGAATATCTTTATTATTTTTACCACTTTTAATTATTTGTGGGCTCGCACATATACCAAAATAGACTAATGTACACTGCAATAAAGATAAAATGTTACAAGTGAAAAATTAACAAAAGAACCCTTTTTTATTTATCAAACAGTAAATTAATACAATCTTACAAATTTGCGATTTGGAAAATGTTGTTTTATTTACATGTTTCTTTGGAAAAATAATATTGTAAATGATGTACTTTGTAAATTATTTACATCATGCGAAACCATTTTAACCAGTTCAGCTGCATGACTTATGTCAAATTACAGATTTGGCCATTGAAATCCCTGATAGCGGCCTCCCGGTTCAGGGTAAGTCTTCCGTATCTCGGTTACAGCACATGCAGGCAGCGGGATTCTGATTTTTGGGCCGAGTACACCCCAGCACCAACGTACAAACTGTCGATAAGCTGTATATCGATACTTCCTAATGAAAAAAAAGTATACAGATTATAAATATATTTGGAGAAAAATAAAATGTTATGTAGTACTATTATGTAGCAATGGTTACAAATTGGCTTATAACATGATATTTGTATTTTACTTGTACAAAATAAATATGAGGTTTTACATGACTGCTTGACAGAATCATAGACCTCTTATATATTTCCTCACATGTGTAGTTGTTTCTTTTCCCAAGCATACATTGAACTTGCATACACAGAAAAAATAAAAGCCAAGCTGTTTTTGACTGCTTGAAAGACTTTAATGGTATCTTTAAAAGTGTACCATATCTGTAGCGACTAAAAGTATTATATGAAAGCAAAGCTGCAATAGGCAGTTGGGTCAATCAATATTTACTTACTGGTGTAGTGGGCCATCAACTGCTCTGTGTTGTTGTTTGTATTGAAGATACGCTATTTTCAGTGTCCAAACACTGAGACAGCCTTCTCTAAAGCCTGGGTGGCTAATAATGCACCTTGGTTTCTCGTCGGTGTCTTCTATCTGGCAGAGTCCTGCACGGGTCTGATTTTCAAGACCCGCTCCCGCCCCGCACCCGTGACGTGCAGTACCGAACCCGCCCCGCTACCCGCACATATTGCCAATTAGTTCTGCAACCCGACCCGACCCGCCGGCACATGATCCGCAACCCGACCCGAACCCGCATATATATAAGCAGTGACAACGTGCAATTATTAACACACGCAGTTGCATATTTGGCTCAAAAAGCCTGGGATGTTGTTTATTTTCTCCATCTAGGATGACACCAAAAGCCTCCCAGACGTTGGATTTCGCTCTTGAGGAAGAGTTATTGAAAATGCTGTATTCTCCGCTATAGAGAGCTTCACCTCAGCCATTCAGAATGTGGTGCGCTCAGCAGCAGATAGATGCACTGCAGAGGTTATGATTATGCTCGGTACCGCGGAGGAGAGGTCTGAGGATTTAAACATTAAACTAAATTATTATTGTTTAAATATATTTATTATGCAACACCCGCAACCGGACCCGCATCATCTTTGTTTTACCCAGAAGCGAACCCGGAAAAAAGCGTTTGAAAAAATACCACCCGCAAATCACCTTTTTTGCGGGTCACCCGTCGGGTACCCGCGGATACCCGACCCGATGCAGGACTCTGCTATCTGGTCAGTAGGTTGCAAACTGTCTATTTGTTCCATCACCTGCCAGATCTCTCTGCAGCATACACATTCATCTGCAGTGGGCATGCTTTCACAGCATTGACATGTACACCTGAATATTGTACATAACATTAAAAAACAAAACAATATCTGCCGGACGTGTGAGGAACAGATGACAAATTAAGATCGACATTTAGTGCAGGTCAAATTAAATAAAACAGAATTTACCATTCAGTATTGCCGACTCGAGTCTCGCCGGCTGCGGAATCCGCTTCTCTTTCACAAGTTTCTGCCTCGTTGTTCGATTGCTGGGCAGGAGGCTCGTACTTATAAGGCAAGATGCCTTGAAGTGAAAGGCTAGCTGGTTCACTCTCTACTTCTGTAACTGTATCCAGATAACCCACCGAATCTGAGCTTGAATGATCGCTGTCGCTGTCGCTGTCGCTGTCTGAAGTTATCGCGTTGCTTGCCATTCGGACTGATTTGATCAAATGGCAATGTTTGCCACGTGTGACGTCACCGCTCGTTCGGGAGTGATCGGGGGCGTACTCGGCAAACTTCGGAACCAACATCGGTTTTTAACGTATATGTCATTTAATTATGACGAAACTTGAAACATTTTTATTTATTTTTATTCTGGTGATATCTAAACTACATGTTAAAAAACACCTGTGTTAGATGCATTACATGGCCTTTAAGGTTTTGCATACATAAAAAGTGTATCTTAAAGTTCCTTTATGAGAGAATTACACACAAATCTGCCCAGTGTCAGTAAAAACTGTTAAAATCACAATCTTGCTTTTTAGATAAATAGTCTTTAAGAACAAATATAATGAGACAATGTACTTCATTTTCTAGTTTTAAGGCTTTGCATACCTCAAAGTGTGTCTAAAAGTATCTTGGCAAGAGACAAAAAAAAAAGCCCTAATCTGCAGAGGCCATTAAAAAGAAACCAAATTCCTTACAAAGTACTTCATATTTCTATCAGTTGTTAAGTGTTGCATACATCAAAGTCTGTCTAAAAGTATCTTAGTAACACAAGAAAAGAGAACAAAGCATTGATGTCAACAAAAACTGGAATGTTCCATTGAAATAGCGTTAAATTCAAAAGTACCTTTAAAGAAAATGTATTCATGTTTAATGTTTTGCATACATAAAAAGTTTATCTTACAGTTCCTTTGTGAGAGAATTACACACAAATCTGCCGAGTGTCAGTAAAAAAAGTGCTAAAATCACAAACATACCTTTTAGAGAAACAGTCTTTAAGAAAAAATCTAATCAGACAATGTAATTCATTTTCTAGTTTTAAGGTTTTGCATACCTCAAAGTGTGTCTAGAAGTATCTTGGCAAGAGAAAAAAGCCAAAATCTGCCTAGGCCATTAAAAAGAAACCAAATTCCTTACAAATTACTTCATATTCTACCAGTTGTTAATTGTTGCATACATTAAAGTGTGTCTAAAAGTATCTTAATAACACGAGAAAAGAGAAACAAGCATTGGTGTCAATGAAAACTGGAATGTTCCATTGAAATAGCGTTAAAATCAAAAGTACCTTTAAAGAAAACGTATTCATGTTTAAGGCTTTGCACACATAAAAAGTGTATCTTACAGTTCCTTTGTGAGAGAATTACACACAAAATCTGCCCGAGTGTCAGTAAAAAACAAAAAGGTCTAAAAATCACAAACTTACCTTTTCGAAAAAATGTAATCAGACAATGTACTTCATTTTCTAGTTTTAAGGTTTTGCATACCTCAAAGTGTGTCTAAAAGTATCTTGGCAAGAGAAAAAAAACAAAATCTGCCTAGGCCATTAAAAAAGAAACCAAATTCCTTACAAAATACTTCATGTTCTACCAGTTGTTAAGTGTTGCACACATCAAAGTGTGTCTAAAAGTATCTTAGTAGACACAGGAAAAGAGAAGAAGAAAAAAAAAAAAAAAAAGATCTGCCTAATGTCAGTAAATAACAACCGGTGGTTTACTCCGTTACCTTAAAGAACTGTTTTAAAAATACTGCTACTGGTTTATAAAGCTTTGAATGGTTCTCTCAGGCATAGGCGAAGTTTGGGGGGGTTCCCGGGGTGCCCGGCACCCCCTGGTGGCCGGAGTCTTTTTTTTTTTTTTTTTAGTTATGATGTACAGATAGTAGGTGGCCTAGATAAATATAACTCTGGAACGCTATATCAATAAATGCAAACTCAATAAACATAATCAATTTAAATCCACAAACATATTGTCTCAGTGTGTACTTGTTACGGCTGCTGCCTTCCTGATCGTTTGAGTGTTTTCAGCTGTGTGTTCTATGTAAATGAGCTGTGCGGTTGCCCTCCCGGTATTGGCTCCCATCTCCTGGTCCGCCTCCTGAAGATTGCGATTGGAGCACGCCGGGCCCGACGCACTCCAATCGCAGCGCACAGCCGGCGCACACCTGCTGGAGATGACTACAAAGCTTGGGGACAATCCTCATTCTGGAGGCTCTGTAGGTGGACAGATGCCTCTCGCTACTTGCTCTTTGTTCTGGGGTTAAAACTTGTGTGATTAGTTAGAGTGTAGAGTAGCTTAGTTAGTGTTTAGAGTATAGTTAGGATTTGTGACTGTTGCCTGTAGTTTAGCTGTGTTTCTGTATAGATTATTTGTGTTAGTTGTACCACTTTTAGAGTGAGGTTTTGTTTCGTTCCTTATTTAGTATATTAGTATGTATTTTCCCTGTATGTCTTAAGACTCCCTTTTTGAGTCCTCCTTTAGTTGGTTATTTGTCAACCTGTGCCCTTTTGGCGCCTTTGTTTGTTTCAGGCTGCTTGCCTGCCATTTTGTTCACAGCTGTTTTAAATAAACACTTATAATTAATACCAATTCCATACTGGTGTGTGTTGCATTCCTCTTCCCCTAGTTGGGACGTAACATACATGGGGGCTCGTCCGGGATATTAACTACTTTCCTGGGGTTATAAGTGGTTGTGTGTAGCTAAAAACAATTTGGTAAGGTTTGATTGCAGTTTTAGCTGAGTATGGCAACTTTTGATTTGGAGTCGTTTTTGGTCTGTCCTTCTCATGAGCAGTTAGTTCAGTGTCGTAGAAACGACTTATATGAGATAGCGCAACATTTCGGTCTCCCAGTGGCAAAACAATTGTTAAAAAAAGAGTTAAAGGCTCTGGTGGTGGATGAGTTGGTGGAAAGGGGTTTTCTGGTGCGGCCTGCACAAGCTGAGCTCACTGTGCCAAATGACCGTGCTAAACCAGAGGGTAGTGGCAGCGAGGGGGGCGAGCCGTGTGAAGCACTGCTCAGGCCGCCTCGTAAATGTCCACCCTCTCCGGTTGGTAGTACAGATTCCCGGGAAGGGAATAAACTTAAAGTCCGCCTCGCCCGACTTCAGTTGGAGGCAAAAGACAGGGAGCAAGACAGGCAGTTTCAGTTGGAGCTAAAGAAAATCGAGGCAGATAAGGAAGTCCAGATACGGATTCGGCAGATGGAGCTAGACTCCCAACTGCGCGCATCCGGTGCTTTTGACTCTGCCGGAAGAAACTTGCCATCTCCACCTCCTCCACCTGCCTTTGACGTGAGTAACAACATTTCGCTAGTGCCAACATTCTGTGAGACTGAGGTGGATGCCTATTTTAGCGCATTCGAGAGCATTGCTACAGCATTGCGCTGGCCGGTTGAAGTTTGGGCTCTGATGGTAACGTGCAAATTACATGGAAAAGCTCGGGAAGCAGTTGTGGCTCTCACGTTAGAGGACAGCCTGCAGTATGACTCAGTAAAAGGTGCCATCCTCAGAGTGTATGAGTTAGTTCCTGAAGCTTACCGGCAAAAGTTTAGACACGATAGGAAGAGTCCTGATCAAACGCACGTAGAGTTCGCTAGGAAAAAGGGAATGTGTTTTGCTAAGTGGATTGCTTCATGTAATGCTACGGATTATTCTTCTCTGAGAGAATTGATCATGTTGGAGGAGTTTAAGAAGTGTTTGCCTGATCGCATTGCGGAGTACGTGAACAAACAAAGGGTAAACTCTCTCTCTGCTGCCGCTGTGTTAGCTGATGAGTATGTGCTGATGCATAAAACTGTGTTTTCCCCTGTCTCTACGGAGAGATCCCGCCGTGTGTCAGCCGCACCATTTACTCAGCCAGCAAATGCGTGTAACGTGAACAGAGAAGAGAGGGAGTGTTTTTACTGTCATAAACCTGGACATGTCATCGCCAATTGCGCAGCTCTGAAACGCAAGGAACAGCGGCAGAATATATCCCCGCCTAAAGGCATTGGCCTGGCTACACGTGCACGCGCACAGGCAAGTAAATGTGACCCTGATGTTTCATTAGCTGATCCTGTGATTGTGCCTGTGCCTTCAGATGAAGCTGTGTCCGAGGAGAAGCCAGAAATTGTGGCTCCCCCTCCTCCTCGTGAGGATGTCGCGAGACTGGCGCAACACGCCGGCTCAGACAAGCCTCTAGACTTCTCGACACTCCCGGTAACCCGAGAGCGTCAGCTCGTGTATCGGATCTTAGTGTTAGTGTTGGCTCTACAACATGCTAAGATTGATGTTGGACCCAGCCTTTGGCCAATTGTGATGTGTACCTGTTACGATCCATTCATATTCTGCCCCAGCGTGTCCAAGCACAACCAGCGGCTCATGCAATGGGCTCTGATTGTGCGGGACTACAGCAGTAGACACCCGTCATTAAAGGGTTCAGAGAATGTGTTGGCCAATGCTTATCCAGGTTGAGTTTGAGATGTTAGTGTGTCCAGGTTGAGTTTGTGATGAATGTGTGTTATTAGGAATTTCGTTAGAGTGCTTAGGTTCACAAAACCTGTGGGTTTGTGTCTTAAGGGGGGGAGTGTTACGGCTGCTGCCTTCCTGATCGTTTGAGTGTTTTCAGCTGTGTGTTCTATGTAAATGAGCTGTGCGGTTGCCCTCCCGGTATTGGCTCCCATCTCCTGGTCCGCCTCCTGAAGATTGCGATTGGAGCACGCCGGGCCCGACGCACTCCAATCGCAGCGCACAGCCGGCGCACACCTGCTGGAGATGACTACAAAGCTTGGGGACAATCCTCATTCTGGAGGCTCTGTAGGTGGACAGATGCCTCTCGCTACTTGCTCTTTGTTCTGGGGTTAAAACTTGTGTGATTAGTTAGAGTGTAGAGTAGCTTAGTTAGTGTTTAGAGTATAGTTAGGATTTGTGACTGTTGCCTGTAGTTTAGCTGTGTTTCTGTATAGATTATTTGTGTTAGTTGTACCACTTTTAGAGTGAGGTTTTGTTTCGTTCCTTATTTAGTATATTAGTATGTATTTTCCCTGTATGTCTTAAGACTCCCTTTTTGAGTCCTCCTTTAGTTGGTTATTTGTCAACCTGTGCCCTTTTGGCGCCTTTGTTTGTTTCAGGCTGCTTGCCTGCCATTTTGTTCACAGCTGTTTTAAATAAACACTTATAATTAATACCAATTCCATACTGGTGTGTGTTGCATTCCTCTTCCCCTAGTTGGGACGTAACAGTACTGCTGTCAGAGACAGAACATTACTCAAAAATGAGTCTACACAGACGATCTGTGCAGCTGCTGCGCCCTCACACGCTGCACGCACATGCGCACTTTGAGCACTCAAATTCAGACAAGTCGAGTCTGCCAGCCGCCAAAACCTGACAGGAGAAGACTAAAAAAATGGATATACGCAGGTTCTTCGCAACCAAAACAACTCCAGTTTCGGATTCAAGTTCCAGCGCCACCGTTGCTGCCACCCAAGCTGCACCTGCTCCGGACCCGCCAGTCCCGCCTCGCCCGTCGACTAGCCACCACATCTTGGCGCCGGTCGGCACCGCAGCTCCCGCCGCTTGCAATCCCTGTGAGACAGCCTCTGATGGCGGTCAACTTCCCAGTGACCTAGGAGATAAAAGTGTGGGCCCCAAACAGCCAGTGCTTCCCGTTTTCCCAAGACACAAAATTGGAGATAGAAATCGTTGCTTTTCTGCATTCTTTTATAACAAGCATCCGTGGCTGGAGTACTCGGTTTTAAGGGACGCAGTGTTTTGTTTTTGTTGCCGCCACTTTTCCAAGGAGATTGGAGAGGAGGAAGACACACTAGCTAAACAAGGCGGGCGATATTGGAGTAAGCTAACTGAGAGGCTGATAAAGCATAGCTCTTGTGAAAAACACAAGCCCTGCATGCGACTGTGGGAGGGCTACAAGGAAACTGAAAAGCATGGATCTGTCAGAGTCCACTTGTCAACCAGTCACCAGAACACAGTGGATAAAAACAGGGAGTATTTGACAAAGGTCGTGGATGTCGTTAAGCTGCTGTCTCAACTGGGCCTCCCTTTCCGTGGACATCGGGAAATACAATGGAGAAAAAAGGAAATACAAGAAAATAAAAATGAAAAAAAGCACACAAATACAGTCGATACAGAAACAGATAAAAGCAAGCCGGATGATGATGATGAAACAAAGGGAAACTTTTTGAGTCTGTGCGACTTCCTCGGCAAGTATGACCCAAGTTTCCGCAAAATGCAGGATGAGAAGTACTTTAATTGTACAAGTCCAGATTTTCAAAATGAGGTCATCTCTTTGTGTGCAGAGCTAGTCAGAGAGGAAATAGCAAATGCAGTGCGTGAGACTGGTTTTTTCACGGTTATCGCGGATGAGGCCAAATCATCAAAGTCTGAACAACTGTCTGTGTGTATCAGATATGCAGAAAAGCTACAGGTTAAGGAGCGATTAATCTGCTTCATTGACTGCTCTGCCTCCCGAGATGCTGCTGGGATTGTTGAGGGTATCAAGAAGGGGTTGGAGTCATGTGGACTGCAGGACGTCCCAATAGTCGCACAGTCGTATGATGGGGCCTCAGTTATGTCTGGGCATTTAACTGGAGTGCAGCAGCGTATCAAGGAAGATTACCCCTTTGCCATCTACGTACACTGCATGGCCCATAAACTTAATCTGGTCCTGGTGGAATCATGCACAGTCAACAGAGACATCAAAATGACGTTAAATGTTATTGATAAGCTGTACTCCGTGTTTTCAGAACCAAGCAACCACCACAGGTTTCTGGCGATGCAGAAAACACTCGAGATGAAGGCAAAGGAAATTGGGCAACCCAGTGACACGCGTTGGGCGAGCAAATGGCGATGCGTCTTTGCGGTTAAATCACATTATGTGCCTATCACACGCTGTCTGAAGGAGATGGTGGATGAAGGAGAGAAATGGTCAGTGGAAGCCATGGGCGCGGGAAGGGGGGTGCTGAGGGCGCTGCAGCACCCCCTAGTGGCAGGCAGGGGGTGCGGAGCTCCCCTGTCTGAATTATTATTTGACGGTTATTGCTGCTCCCGCTGTGCATAATCTGTGTAATATGTAGCCAATAAATTCCACATTGTTGGTAAAATAATATTTTGGCCTGCCCCGAATGTTTTTTCTGTAGCCCCGGAAAATTCTACCTCAATAATATAATACATTAACGGTGCTTTACGTGAACCTCATCAAGACACTAGAAAGGACGGCAGGAATGTAATTTCCCGTGTTCAGTGAATGCAACAGAGGCAAGACACCAGACCAATCAGAGAGTTGCATGGAAATAAAAGTGTGCTTGTGCCATTCAAGCTCGCGGCTCTGTGTGTGTGCGGAAATAGCGCATTTACTGTGTGTGAGAGAGGGGGAGAGAGAGAGGGACCGGTGCCAGCAGCAGGGACCGTGTTGTTAGCATCTGGTTAGCTAGCTGCACTAACGGACATACGGAGCTGTTTGTTCCACAACAAGCTGGAGGAGAGCTCTCCTCTCAGACTGAGAGGCTAAGGTGAGCTAAAGGACTCTCTGAGTGTTTCGATAGTTAACTTTAGTCTAAGTTATCTCAGTGGGTCTCAAACGGTTTGGTCAAAAATTATTCAAAAGATTATTTCCGCGGCACACCTTCATATGATCATTATAGTTATAAAAAAAATAAGAGAATAAAGGAAAAACAGTTATGAAATACTATATGGCAGTAAAACAAGAATACAGTTTGAAAGGGGAGTGATTTGTAAAATATCCATAAAGAAAAATAACATCTGCTTACAGTTGTGTTTCATCTGGGTGTTGAGAGATGTATCCATAAATCTCTTAATGTTGCTCTCAAAGTGCACCAGATTGATGCTTTTAACTTCAATATTTAAAAAAAATCTTCCCGGGGGAGCATCCCCCCAGACCCCCCTAGAGGAGGTGAGGTCCGCTCCCCACTCGTAAAAAATAGCACTTTACCCCTGCCTATATACCGTGAGCTGATTATCGAGCCTTCATTGTAACAGTCGCGGGTTTACTGTGTGTTTGCGTGTGGGGAGTTTTTTTGTGCGTGCTCTATAGTGCCCGTAATAGTGTTCACTGGAGTCCAGCACCTCAGCACCCCCACTCAAAATACCTTCCCGCGCCTCTGGTGGAAGCAAGTGGGTTGTATAATCACATGACCACACCTGGCTTCATCGCCTGCCTCATTATCCTTGAGGACCTACTGCGGGTTGTGCACGTTGTTCACAAGAAACTTCAGTCCAAATCCACAACACTTGCAGATGCTGCCTCCACGATCAACAGTCTGAGAGCACACTTGAGGGAACGCAGAGGAGAGGAGGAAGGTTGGCAAGACATATGGAGCCAGATCAAGCAGTTTGGCGAGGACGTCGGCATGCCAGTTGCCACTGCAGAAAGTGACCCCCCCTCCATGGCAAAGCGAAAAAGAAGTTCAAGACCCCCTTTGTCGCTTTACCAGTATGTAGTGGGGGCCACACTTGGGCAGCGCCAACGAGATGAAAGGAATGAGGAAATAGACGGACAATTTGAGGCTCACGCCATCTACTGTCATTTATATCTCCCTGTGCTGGACAATATGATGGCCGAGTTGGACAGACGGTTTTCAGGTGAAGCCATGGAGCTTGCAGCGGCATGTGATGCTGTGATAAAGTGTGAGAAGAAAGGCATTGAACCACTTCTGAGAAAATATGCAAGCCTCAAGATCGTCCATCCACAGCTGGTGACAGCAGAAATGGACCTGATAAAATGTGCTGTCCAATCTCCCATTAACCTGAAGGACCTGCAAAACAAAGTGAGCAAGGAGAGCTATCCAAACTTCTTCCCATTACTCCAGCTTGCACTGACACTGCCCATTGGATCAGCGACATCAGAGAGAAGTTTCTCAGCAATGAGGAGGATCAGAAACTGGCTGAGAACTACAATGATCCAGGAGAGATTTTCTGATCTGGCCCTGCTGCACATTGAGGGAGATTTGACTGCAAAACTGTCAGTTGAGAAGATAGTGGACATCTATGCCAGCCGGAAAAAGAGGCGCCTGATGCTGCACTAGGTAAGCCATTCATTCAAATTATTTCGTTTTGTTGAGCTTAAATGCGTAATTGCGCAGCATCTGCATCCGGGGATAGCCAACTGCAGTAAGCAGCAGACACCGCTCCACGCTCAAACCAAAATCCTCCAAATCCTCCCGTTTGCGTTGTGCTCACATGCTTCGGTCCTGCTAGCGGCCGCTGCTGACAGTTTTGGGGCAGAGACGCTGAATGCATGGAGATCATAATCACTAGATGACGGTGAACAAAAGTCATTACTTTGTTGGTTGGCTTTGTTTTCATCGCTGAAATTAGGTCAAAATGTGATAAAACTGTTGTGCTTATATCCTACAGTTATTAGTTAGTATGCCTATACAGTTCATTAAAAAGTGTGTGAGCATTGGGGAACATTGATCCTACAGACCTCTGTGTTATAGCCTAATTATAGCAGCAGTATGTGCCGCAGCAGCCGTTTTATTTTGCGGCGAGTTCCGCTGCCATAGTAATTTCATCTATTGGGCATATTAGTTATGAAAACACACCTGCAGTAGCCTGTAGGCTATCCTGATCAATTTTCATGTATGAATCATTGTGTTGCAGCCTATAGCTATACATTACATTTGTAGTTATTTTTTGGCACCCCCAACCTTAAAGTTCAAACTTCGCCCATGCTCTCAGGTCTTCAGGGACTGGTCTGCTTTCTGTCCCCAGTCAGAACTAAACATGGAAAAGCAGCGTTCAGTTATTATCAGTGGCGGGCCGTGCATTTCACACCTAGGCCTTCAGTGATGTCCTACACAGTCCTACCTGAATTATTCCACCTCTTAATACCATCATTATGACGCCATGGCTCTAGAAACTATACATTTAGACAGAAACGCAGTATAACCGGGCGTTGCATCACCTTAACATAGTCAAGTACAACAGAGTTATATTAATATTTCCGAAGCATTTATAATCAATATATCCGCATTTACAATTAAGAGTGTTAAACTACCAGCTTTAAGATCGCTTGGATACGGTCAAAACTTAAAAATAAAAAGGGGCTTTTAAGGCATTAGTCTACAAAGTTTTATTAAGTCCACCAAAGCAAGTTTGTTCACTAAACAGCGCATTGTCGCACCCAAAGCAGTTTCATTTAAGAAACGTGACGATAAAGACACAAACTATTCACTGAAAATAAAAGAAAACAAACAAATAATTTGCATTTGTTCATGAGGATATATTTGCGACAGTGGTGAAAGTGTATTCCTAGCACTGAATGTCCACTTTGATAAAGGTTAAACCAAAACAATTCAACAAGTCTCCTTGAGTACTTTTACTGCACAGCTGAGCCAGTGCGCCACACACATCTCTATATCTCTTGCAGAAGCATCAAACATTTATTTTTTATATATTTGTCATTTTAATTACATATATATTAATTCGTTAATATTGATTTAATATTAACGACATAAAATGACAAAAATATATTAAAATAAAATAAAAAATAAAATGCTTTGTACTCACCAAAACAACTGATTATTTGAATACAAAATCCATCCTCCTTTCTTTCCTCAAGAAGACTTCAATGACTCTGTTGTACAGTTTATCTGTGCGTTTCAGTTCCACCAATAAGTCATTTTCTATAGACATGAAGGCTAATGATGAAAGCCTAGTCTGTCCAGTAGAATTTCTGGCATAAGTTTTAATTCGCTTTAAGGCCGAGAATGACCGCTCGACAGAAGCAGTGGACACAGGGATAGTCACTGCCACACATGCCAATGTGTAAAGCTGCCCCATGCTCTCACTCAGATTTTTCTGCTTAAGGAAATCAAGGAGATCAATGGGACTTTTCCCTTCAAAATCAGTCATGGCATACATTACAGTCAGTTCTGTTTTTAGCCGGGACAGATCGAACAGCGTCCGTGACTCTGTGTTAATTTGGCTAAGGCTGTATGCTGGAATTTTTTCCGGTAGGTCTGAAAGTGCTGGGGGTCCAGGAGGGAGAGAAACATTAATTTTTCGTGGTCTTGAAACCTACTCCGTATCTGGCAAAGAATGTTGTCCAGAATATTGCTGTGGAGTTGTTGGTAGTATGCGCGAAGGTCTCCTTGTGCTGTACGTGGGCCTCTGCGTGCGCTCGGACCACTTGAGATGCGCGCTGTGTCCTCGTAGATCTGACGAAACTGGCACCTCTCTCGCTCAATTGTGTCACAAAACTCGTTCACCCTTGTCAGACAGAATTGTACATCCAATGTTTGTTTCTGTAGTATTCCAAAGAGCACATCTGAATGCTTAAAAATCCCATTGAATGTTTCAAGCAAAAAACAAAACTCAAAATCATCCAGACGTGCATTAAATCCATCAGCGCTAAGCATAGTATCCCCATCATACTCCTCATGATATTCCAGTATGTGGTCAAACACCTCCTTTAGGGAAACTCTCTTCTCAAAGACTGCATTGACCAATCTCGATGTATATTGCCACCGCGTTGGTGCAACATTAGGAAGACGACGCTTGCAAATGTCATCCAGCAGTTGCGTGCGCTTAGGGGATCTGGAGAAAAATGCTGCAAGGCCATTGAGGCTGGCAAAAAAGACCTTGCATTCTTTAAGCTTTGAGGCCCCTTGAGTCAGTACTAAATTTAGTCGATGTGCATAGCAGTGAATGAATAAGGCCATAGGTGCCCTCTCCTTAACTTTAGCCTGCACCCCGTTTAGTCCAGATACCATGACCGCTGCGCCATCATAACACTGTGCCACAACTTTATCCAGACTACATTCATATTCCTCCATGAAACGGAAAATAAGAGCGGCAATGTCATCAGCTCGCTTGCCGCTTGTAACATCTTCAAATCTGACAAACCGCTCCTTGACACCTGTGTCCGTCACATAACGCAGGACAAGTGCCAGTTGTGCTACATTACCCACGTCTGTCGTTTCGTCCACCATAACAGCGACAAAGGGTGCTTTTTTAATCTCCATTTTGATCTCTTCTCCCATCACTTCAGCAATAGCATAAATCAGGTCGTTTTGTATTTTGCCTGACGTCCCAGTAAACACTTTGTTTGTGGACAGGTGGTAATGCAAGTCTGTGTTGTTCTCAGCAAGCAAAGAAAGAAGCTCCACGTAGTTTCCTCTGTTTCTGGACTCTGCGCTTTCATCGTGTCCCCTAAATGAAAGTTCCTGTTTACCCAAAAACAGGACACAATCAATCAGTCTTTTTAATATTTCCCTATTTTTGTTCACCCTTTCGTTGTGGAGCTCCGTTTCCCGGCGCACTTGTTCGTTGAGCTGTAGATCCACTCGGGTGTCCCCAAAGGTTTTCAAAAGCACCATTGCTTGTAAGTGCCCAGCCGTGCTTTGGTGTCTCGTTGCTGCCTTGGTTAGACAACTCAAGTTTGCAAATCCAGTGTGGCTCCAAACACCAAATCGATCAGTTGCAAATAGCAGGCATTCCCAGCAGTACAATTTGCAGTGCCTCTCGGAGGCTGTGAGCCAGGGGTACCGCTCGTAGTTAGTGATTTGAAAGTGGCGGACAAACCCTTTCCCCCGCTGTGATAGGCTCGCTAGCGTCGGGGTTGGCCGTTCTCTTCTCACGATGTCTAGCTTTTCTTGAAAAGTTCGTCTTGAAAATGGCGTTGTAATTATATCTGCGACCAAATCGATCTCTTCTCCTCCTTCAGCCATTGTGGGTTGAAAAAAAACAGCTTGTAGAAATCTACACAAATTAGCTCGTTCAAATTCAAGTTCAGTTTGCTAGCTCTACATAGCTCTGCCTCTCAATAGTGCGTATCCAATCAAAAGACGTGCACGTGCTAACGTCATCGTACGCCTGCTAGCTGGCCCGTTGTCGCCAACTCAAAATCTGATTGGTTAACGCCACAGTTTTGTTTCCGTTCACTTTAATCTACAGGCGCCCGCACTGTTGATTCTGAAGGCCTAAGGGCAGATTTCTTGGACCCTGGCAACACATTATGGCTGAAATATGATTGGATAAAAGCTCTAACATAAAGGCCAACCCTCCAAATCTTCTGAGGCTGGAAGCAGCGCAACCAAGAGGAAAGCTATGAAATGAAGAGAATAGACTACAGGGAATAATTTAATACATATTTGTGGAAAAAATATATCAAAATTTAATTTATATTCTGATGATGTTTAGGCCAGCAGAGAAGGCCTTGCTGGCCCTGACGGCCCACCACTGGTTATTATGCTACAAATATCTGGAAACCTGCAGGTTCGCTGCAACTCTTACTACTTTTAAATCCAGGCTGAAGACTTTTCTTTTTGCCGCTGCTATTAATTGAACTATTTATATCTTACACTGCACTGTAACTTTTATTCATGTATTGTGTCTTTTAATGCTTATTTTATTATCTTTGCTTTTTAATGACTGTTTTTAAATGCCATTTTCTTAATGTCTTTCATGTTTGTAAAGCACTTTGAATTGCCTCGCGTTGAAAGGTGCTATATAAATAAACATTTTACAATAAACAGTCTTTAAGAAAAAATCTAATCAGACAATGTACTTCATTTTCTAGTTTTAAGGTTTTGCATACCTCAAAGTGTGTCTAAAAGTATCTTAGCAAGAGAAAAAAGCCTAAATCTGCCTAGGCCATTGCAATAAAACGAGTTCCTTAGTTGTGTTGGGGGGTTAGCATCAGACCTGTTGAAGGGGGGCGTTACAGGGGGACGAGTCTGTCTGGCTCTCTGAGGGATGGTGTGTGAGAGGATCACTGAAGATCAAACTTAGATCAGCACTTGTCGCAGAAGGTAGGCTGAGTGTAAACTCGAGAGAGGGAAGGTTTTGGTACACTGATGGCTGGCTTACGCTGCACACTTCATCACCTTTTAACAAGAGAGTAAGTATATAAAACGTTATTTTGGATATTTTACACATCAGCAAAAAAAAAACATTTGATTTGAAAAATAAGCTAGATACAAACACATACAGTTTTAAATACATATATACTCACTTTCCAAAGGGAATTAATCATATGGGGTTCCACCAAAAGAGTTAATCCTCTCTAATATTCCAATTCGTATTTGGTTCAGACTTTCCTGAACTGAGACACACACAAAAAAGATTTGACAAAAAATCTACACCACATTATTTGTACATAGAGGGGTACTTTCCCAAAGCTTCTAAACCATTACGAGCCATAGTGCTGTTACAAAAATAAATACAACAGATGCACAGAGGTTGTTTAACACACACCAAGCAAAATTAAATAATTACATGATATTATAAAATAAAAATAAAAAGTACTTACCAGAGTTTTTCAAGATCAGATCCAGGTCAATAAAATGCAGAGAGGAAGTATGGTGCTGGCTCATTAGCCCTCTCACACTTCTGATCCTGTGCATTTTTACAGTTGAACTCCTATCCCCTTATAAACCAAAATAACAATAGCCCTGAATTAACACTAATCATTTTAAAAACCTTAAATCTAATTTAGAGAGGACAACTAAAGTGTAAGGTGACTGTTTTAAACTAATTCCACCACTCTATCTACTGGCATTACAACAACAACAAAAACAGAGAGAGATGGCAGGAAGGGGGGAGACAGTCTCACTGTGTTTTAGAGAGAACAATACAAGTGTAAGGTAACTGTTTTTAAATTCCATCCCCCTCTGTCTACTGATAAGCTGACAGAAAGGGGGGAGGAGGACAGGATCACACACACACACACACACACACACACACACACACACACACACACACACACACACACACACACACACACACACACACACACACACACACACACACACACACACACACACACACACACACACACACACACACACACACACACACACACACACACACACACTTTGTATTGTATTATTGTATGAGAGAGGTTCCAGGTTGAATTGAGGCGAATATTTGTAATTCAGAGGTTGTTGTGTTTAATATTCATGAGAATATTTGTCATTGTTCAAATGATAATAAACATTTGCATAAAGCACATTTGTCCACTTGAGAATTAAAAACTTTTCCTCTATCAAACATTTAGAACAGATAAAAAATGTGCGATTAATTTGCGATTAATCGCGATTAAAGATTTTAATCGACTGACAGCCCTAATGTTTTGATAACTTGACTTGACTAACATTACTTTTTAAGTTCTGTGAGACTGTTAACTAATGTTTTATTACTTTAGTTTATAAAGGGGCTGGAGTCTCACACACAGTGTCTGTGAAGGTGTGTGTGTGTGTGTGTGTGTGTGTGTGTGTGTGTGTGTGTGTGTGTGTGTGTGTGTGTGTGTGTGTGTGTGTGTGTGTGTGTGTGTGTGTGTGTGTGTGTGTGTGTGTGTGTGTGTGTGTGTGTGTGTGTGTGACTGTGAGCCTGTCCCTACCCCTCCTCCCCCCATTCCTGCCATCTTGTCAGTAGACAGAGGGGAGATGGAATTTAAAAACAGTCACCTTACACTTGTATTGTCCTCTCTAAAACATAGTGTCTGTGAATGTGTGTGTGTGTGTGAGACTGCGTGAGCCTGTCTCCCCCTTCCTGCCATCTCTCTGTTGGAGCTGTGATACCTCCCCTCTTCCTGCCATCTCTCTGTTTTAGCTGTGATGTCAGAAGATAGAGGGGTTGGAGTTAGTTTGAAAAAAAGGCACCTAAAACTTGTATTGTCCTCTCTAAAATAGATTTCGTTTTTTTTGAATGATTGGTGTTAACTAAGGATGTTCTTTTTAAGTTTTGGGAGACTGTTAACTAATGTTGAATTATTTTAGTTTATAAAGGGCTGGAGTCTCATGCAGTGTCTGTGAAGGTGTGTGTGTGTGTGTGTGTGTGTGTGTGTGTGTGTGTGTGTGTGTGTGTGTGTGTGTGTGTGTGTGTGTGTGTGTGTGTGACTGTGTGAGCCTGTCCTTACCCCCTCCTGCCCCATTCATGCCATCTTGTAAGTAGACAGAGGGGAGATGGAGTTTAAAAACAGTCACCTTACACTTGTATTGTCCACTCTAAAACACCGTGTCGGTAAAGTTGTGGGAGACTGTGTGAGACCTTAAAAATTTGAAAATAAAAGACTTTGCCTGAATACATTTTCTTTAAAGGCACTTTTGATTTGAACGCTATTTCAGTGGAACAATCCAGTTGTGTTAACTTCAATGCTTTTTTCTCTTTTCTTGTGTTACTAAGATACTTTTAGATATACTTTGATGTATGCAACACTTAACAACTGGTAGAATATGAAGTACTTTGTAAGGAATTTGTTTTCTTTTAATGGCCGTATTTTTAAAACATTTGTTCAATTAAACAATGTAGGTTTTTCTTGTCTGATAACCTCACATATTTTTGTTATTTTCTGCTACCAAGATACTTTTAGATACACTTTGTTTCATGCAACACTTAAAAAAAGGGTATAATATGAAGTACTTTGTAAGGAATGGGGTCTATTTAATACCCATTTTTATTTTAACACTTGTTCAGTTAAACAATGTAGGTTTTTTCTGATATTTTAGTTATTTTCAGCTACCAGGATCCTTTTTTGATACACTTTTATGTAGGAACATTTTACAACTGGTATAATGTCAATGACTTTGTTACAAATGTATTTTCTTAAAGATACAAAGTGTAAAAGGCAAGTTTGTGATTTTAACACTTTTTTTTTTACTGACACTAGGCAGATTTTGGCTTTTTTTCTCTTGCCAAGATACTTTTAGATACACTTTGAGGTATGCAAAAACCTTAAAACTAGAAAAATAAGTACATTGTCTGATTAGATTTTTCTTAAAGACTGTTTCTCTAAAAGGCAAGTTTGTGATTTTAACACTTTTTACTGACACTCGGCAGATTTGTGTGTAATTCTCTCACAAAGGAACTGTGAGATACACTTTTATGTATGCAAAACCTTAAAAATTAGAAAATAAAATACTTTGCCTGAATACATTTTCTTTAAAGGCACTTTTGATTTTAACGCTATTTCAGTGGAACAATCCAGTTTTGTTAACATTTCTCTTTTCTTGTGTTACTAAGATACTTTTAGATAGACTTTGATGTATGCAACACTTAACAACTGGTAGAATATGAAGTACTTTGTAAGGAATTTGTTTTCTTTTAATGGCCGTTTTTTAAACACTTTTTCAGTTAAACAATGTAGGTTTTTTTTCTTATATTTTAGTTATTTTCAGCTACTAAGATACTTTTTTTTGATACAATTTTATGTAGGAACATTTTACAACTGGTAGAATGTCAATTACTTTGTAACAAAATGTATTTTCTTAAAGACTGACTCTTTTAACACTTTTTTTTTTACTGACACTAGGCACACTGTAAAATGTTTGGCTGTAAAATTACAGTAAATTACTGGCTACTAGTTGCATGGATTTCACAGTAATTTACTGTAAATATTTCACAGTAATTTACTGTAGATATTGTACAGTAAATTAGAATAAAAGTACAACTAAATACTGTGACTTTACAGTTGCCATGCCCATGGAATTACTGTGATATAGCAATACAGAGCTGTGGTATTATGGTACCTTGCTGTACATAGATTACAGTAATTACCTGTATTTTCACACTATTACTGTAGAAGTAATGGAACCCGAGCCAGCCACACCACAGACCGTAGGACCCAGAGCCCCCCCCAACCAGAAATCAAATATAAACCCTGTGGGAAACAAAATAAAGCCGTGAAAACTTGACTACCAGGTCCTTCAGGCTAAACATAAACACATCTGCAAAAATATGGCCAGAGGTAAGAGGTATTCTAAGGAGAGTGTCTCCCGGCATTAGGATAGGCGAGACATCCTTCCCCTCCAGCTTCTCTTTATATATACACGGCTGAGTGTAATTTGGAACACCTGGGCAGAGGCGGAGCCAGGGGCAGACCAGGTGCAGAAAACAAGGAGGGGAGCACTTAACACATACACAGACATCCACTCGACAATTTTTCTGAAGAATGTGCTGACATGGGGGTTTAAATTGCCATGCCTCTTTTTGGCTTTTGAGCCCGTCTCAGGATTAATGCCCAGGAAGCACCTGAAAACACTGAGCCAAGACAACAATTTCAATTTTACATAGATTTATATGTTGCATCGTTTATTTTTAAGGCACATGCAGCGGTGCCCCTTTCAATTTAAGTAAAACCTGCACCAAAGAAAGAAATTAGTATTTAAAGCCAGCAAGAGCGATAAAAGCAAGAAAATCCCTTAATTCGTTGTGTTATCACAGAGGATGGTCTGAATACAGTATTTTACTGTGAAATAATACAGTAACATTTTGTGAAATCCTGGTAATCATTTAGCTTGCACATTCACAGTAATTAACTGTGCCTGTATTGATTTCACTGTGAAATTCAAAATTACAGTATTATATTGTGAACATTACAGGTAAAGAATGTAAAGTGTTAAAACAGCAATTTATTGTAATTTATTACAGCTAAATATTGTGAAATCATGGTAATATTTTACAGTGCAGATTTAGCTTTTCTCTCTCATTGTCTTTCTCTTACTTTTTCGATACAGTTTTATGTATGACAACTTTACAACTGGTAGAAAGTTAAGTACTTTTTCTGAACAGATTTTCTTTGGGACTTTGGCACTTTGGGATTTTAGTAAGACAATCCAGTTTTCTGGAAATAACTTAAATGATTTTTGTTTTTTCTCCTACAAAGATACTTATAGTTACACTTTAATGGATGCAAAACGTTATAACTTGGTGAAATATTCATTAATTTGTAATGAATTGAGTTTCTTAAAGAATCAAACTCTAAATGGAAAGTTTGTGATTTTAACACTGTTTCGATGAAACAATTCAGTTTTGATAACTTGACTTGACTAACATTACTTTTTTAAATACTATATGTTTTTTAGATGCTTTACTTTGATATATTTCATGTTATTTTAACACAACATTACTATTTCATATTTGTGTACATACTGTGATATTTGTTTTTGTTTTTCTCTCCTTTTTCCATTATATTTTTGAAAAACTACACAGTGATTTTTAGCAAAATACAACATGCAACTAATACATTATTACAATATTACGACCTTTTGCGATATTTTCAACACAATATACTTGTACCTTTTTTTGTTGTTGTAGGGCTTCAATATATTTTGCATGTCATGCATAAAAACGGTGTCATCTTTCTAGAAACTGATGTGCTGTCCATTTTACAAACAAGTTATTTTTCTGCTTCTTCATCCTCTGAATTTTCCTCCCCCGTCCCTCTTCCTTCAGCCATCACAACAACAATCAAGGTGGATCTGTGAAATTAAACACCTCTTCCCAAAGTGTGACTTCCCTATTGAGGGCATGCCTCTAGGGCAGTAGGGTCTAAACCGATTGGCCAAATATACTAACATGCAGAACGTATGGTATGTCTGAAAAAGACTAACCATTAATCCAGTTCAAGCTGTCTTTAAGATGTGACATCGCGCTCTGACTTTTTCCCGTCAAATCGTGACAAACTATTACTTATTCTTAAATTTGACCTCTTGCTGCTTGGTTGAAAATGATAGATGAAAAAGAACTTTTTAAAAAGAGTCAAACAGAGAGGGACATTATACTGGTGAAAAAAACTCTCAATTCTACAGATGACTCCCCCCACTCAACGCAATAAGTCCCACCCCACTCAGCAAATCATCTAAAACGAAGGACCCCACTAAGACAACCGTTGAAAACTAGCCATGGATCTGAGAAAAACCAAGTCTGATGTAACCTACCCTTATTATCACCAGGATAACGGATATGGGCTTAATGACTGGATGTTACAAAGTAGGGGAGAGGATGTTCCCGAAGAAGAGCTTTCCTCTACAGATGTAGCTCCTAATTTCAGACTCCAGCTTACAGCTTCCTGCCTACGACCTGCCTAAGACCACTATTGAGGAATGTTAAGCCCTCCCACTATTTTCCAATAGGGCGTTGCCAGATTTTCAATTTCAGGTTTTAACCAGGAGATGGCGCTTCATTCACAAATACAGAAAGACAAGTTTCATGGACTTTCAGTTGTGTTTTGAAGAGCATTTGAACACATCAATATTTTAAATCAACTAAAGTATATCTAATTTTGTAATTCAATAATATATAGTCTTTATATATTAAATAATCATAATAATAATGTAAATGTTTACATTATACTTCTTTATTTGTTATGCTCATACTTTTACCTTTACAATCGTTTGCTTTAATATGCAGTATATTCTTTGTATATTTTTGTGTTTGCTTCCTCCTGCTCCCTTTCGGACACATACTGTATGATTTATTATTATTATTATTAATATGAAGATATTATTAAGATAAGATAAGATGTTACTTTATTGATTGAATATTTTAGTTTAATATGTGCTGTCTTTCCCACGGTAATTCAGAATGCTCACAGGTCACATTCCGACCATTATTTAAAACAATACTGTAGGTGCTTTCCCACCGTCTACAGTTTGATTTGCATAGAGGGAGCTCTGTGGCTGAATGGCCAGCGATTAGGTGTGGCGCATTTATCATAGGTGATCAGAGCTAACTGCCTACCGTCAGATTTCATTTAAAAAACAGGTCTAATTTTAAGACTATTTCTGCGCTCATAAAGAATGATAAGAATAAGAATAATGCATATTGAACTGGTTTAATTAATTAGTGAGTTTATTTAACACTAGAACCGCCAATCGGGTACATGTTTGTGTGTTGTGTTTGTGCAATGTAAGTTTTTTTCAACAAAATATTAAAGTCTCCCAGTCCGTGACTTTTCCTGAAAGTGTGTTATGTAGCACCCTATGTTGTTAAAAATTGCATTCTAATAGCGGGAGTTGACGGTTTTAGGTAGGCCTATACAAAAACCTCTGGCGGTTCTAGTGTTAAGGTAATTAGGTACAGTAGAAGCCCTTTTTTATCAGTAACAAATTTAGCAGTTGAACATAAAAGTCAACTAACTGACGGTCACTTGCAATGACAGTGTTGTGTCTACTGTAAGCTTGTCACTCAGAGTAACCTACAGTTAATTTAGCTGCTGGAGAAGAAAGATCAGGGGGGGAGGGGGGGAGAGAGCTGTGGTTGATGGGCCATTAGTTGTGTAAATACCATAGACTTGCAAATACACAGCTGTGAGCTGCCGTTTCATTCAGACTGTTTAAAAAACGGTAAGGACTATTTTTCTTAGCGGATGCATGTCAATTTAAATCAATACATACAACTATTTTTTAAATCAATAAAAATATTTTCTAAATCCATAAAAGCATTTCAATTAATATTGGGAGTCATGTCGTTACTTTGTTGAGAATGTGGCCATGTAATACGCGGGATAATGTGCAGCGACTTGTTCCTTATGGGGAAAATAACACCCTTCATGCTGATCTTGATCCCTCCGCCACGCTTTGGGATCCTGATCTGCCGTCGAGGCTCCATTAAAATATAAATATTTTTTGTGAATTACTGAGTTTAGGCACGTTAATAACGTTTTAATGAAGTTGAATACAGTATATTCATATTTGTCAGTGATTTCATGTCAATTGTGTGTGTGTGTAGAGGTGTTTGTGGTTAAAACACTTTCATGAAGTGAATGAGGTTTTCCTTCTATAAAACAGCTGTGGGCAGCAGTGAGTGTCACGGACATGAATTCATAGATCAAGGCAGACTGGTGCACACACTCTCCTGTCATGACAACACTGGCAGGACAGTAGGCGACACGCCCGTTCTAAGCCGTGTAACTCCTCACATCCCAAGCTGCATCCCCAAAAAGTGTATTATGTTGTGACCTCGTTTCAGACGTTATGTTTCAGTTGTGCTCTGTCTATGTTAAAAAGCCTCAGTCACCTTAATTCATATAATAAGAACATCTCAGGTCAGTAACACTCAAAGCTAAATGTGCAATACCATGTTCAGCTATGTTACTATTTATAATGTTATTGTTGTTACATCAGAAGATGTAGGCTACATATTGGAATGATTTCTTAACTTACAGTAGGCTATTTTTTACAATGTGTGTTGGAAGGATTTATGAAATTACGATGAATATTGTCATTGTTGAAGGCTTTTAGAGAAGGGTGAATTATAAGCCTGAATCATATAACATTTTATACCTAAAACATAAAAGCCACAATAAATAAATCACAATTAATCTAGTTATTTTTACCTCCCGTATTGCTTTCAACCCACCAGCTTTTATGGTGTTGTTACGTCACTAACTGTAAGCTTGTCACTCAGAGTAACCTACAGTTTATTTAGCTGCTGGAGAAGAAAGATCAGGGGGGGAGGGGGGGAGAGAGCTTTGTAAATACACAGCTGAGAGCTGCCGTTTCATTCAGACTGTTTAAAAAACGGTAACAACGGACTATTTTTCTTAGCGGATGCATGTCAATTTAAATCAATACATACAACCATTTTTTAAATCAATAAAAACATTTTCTAAATCAATAAAAGCATTTCAATTAATATTGGGAGTCATGCCATTACTTTGTTGAGAATGTGGCCATGTAATAAGTGGGATAATGTGCAGCGACTTGTTCCTTATGGGGAAAATAACACCCTTCATGACGAGGCTCCATTAAAATATAAATATTGTTTGTGAATTACTGAGTTTAGGCACGTTAATAACATTTTAATGAAGTTGAATACAGTATTATTCACATGTGTCAGTAATTTCATGTCAATTTGGTGAATATAAACATAAATGATCGTGGTGAAGATGATGATTAATTTAGGATTAAAAATCGAGAGCCGGGCTGCATTTCCTCCCGTTCGTTTTTTTCGACTAAAAAACATTATTTTGTTAAATAACAACATGGTGATGTTTTGTAAATGATTACATGTCTCTTATTTAGCACAGAGTATGATATCCGTGACATATGGATATTCACAAAGTTCCGCTGTACATCCAGCGTACTGTATCTGACTTTATTTCACATGAGCTCCAGTGTCGAACCCCACTGCACCCCCTGGTGGATCAATGATCCATTCCAGTGGTTCCTAAGCTAAAGGAGGTTATAAAGGACGTTTGAAACCTCCTTTCCTTTCATTTGGAGAATTGGAACGGCACTTAACATGGCTGCCACTGACGTACTTCCGGGTCATTTCACTCCGTTAGGAAGGTTCCTAAGCTAAATGGACTATTGGAACGCAACCCTGGACAAATGGAAACAATAATTTTCTGACTCCTTACGCAATTTCCTTTCCAAAAATGTATAGTATTGCAAATCCCCACAAAAATCCCGCAAAAGTACATAGTGAACAACAAAATAAAAATAAAAACAGCTAACTCAAATTACAGTATGAGATGTAATAAAATACCTGAAAATAAAATATCTAAAGCAAATCAAAGTCTATAACCATGTTACAATATGCTAACGTATTAGTGTATAGCATACACACTTGGAATCAGCCCTCATGTAAACCTGATTTGACAAGTTCTCCTCCCAGATTCTAGATCGGTGCAGCTACATGTTCGGATAACATTTGCTACATTTAAGGAAAACGTAGCAAATGTTGTGGTGTACTTCTTTTTTTGTTTTTGATGTTATTAATAACTGCATATCTATCAATCTATATGTCCTTTGATGCCAATCTTTTTATATTTTTTATTTATTAATATTTTATTTTTTTGTTTTTAAATCACACGCCCTTCAAGCCAATCAGAATCGAGCTGCCGCTACTGAGAGTGAAACTGAGTATCTGCTGAGCTTTTGGAGCAAGTGAGAGCTAGTGAATATTTCGCTCTGCAGCTGGATGAGAGCATGATACTCATGGATGTAGCAAATATTGTTGTTTATATATATGAATATAAATATGTTTATTGTTAATATTGCTGTTGAATATTATCTATAAATAGCTTTCAAAAATGCTAAAAATATATGTTAATTGTTCATATTACTGTTCAAAATTATATAATTATAAAGACAGAAATTACTTTAAAAATGCTTTAAAAAGATGTTTACTGTTGATATTACTGTTTAATAATGTGTTAAGAATGTTTATAACAGAAGACACAATCAATGTAATGAATGACAAACAAAAGATAAATACAAAACATTTTTTGAAGAATAACTGATTGTTAATTATTAGTACAAATATATATTAAGAAAATGTATTAAGCTGTATGATTAATTTGTCATATTTTCCATCATAATGTACTCATCATTTACATTTTTTTTTACAACAGGCGGGTCCCCGCCAGAGGATAATGCTATATGGGGGTCCTTGGCATGGCAAAGTTTGGGAACCCCTGGTCTAGTACACTGTAAAAGCCTCCGATCTTTGCTTGATTATTGCAGATTCCTAGCTCAGAGTATAAATGAACCTGTTCTTTAATCAATGTTTGCTCTCTCACTGTACACAATGTTTGTATGTACCTATAGCACACTATGTCTATACATTCAGTAGATAGGAATATAGAGATTATTCTAATTTATTCTGTACATTTTACTGTAGATACTCCTCTGAATATAGGTCTTTTATTTTTACTGAGCATATGTATATATTATTTTTAATCTATCTATCTTTTTTCACACCTCACCTCGCAGCTGAAACTGTAAATATT
Source organism: Notothenia rossii (assembly GCF_949606895.1). NCBI lineage: Eukaryota > Metazoa > Chordata > Actinopteri > Perciformes > Nototheniidae > Notothenia > Notothenia rossii. The sequence continues at coordinate 53,205,229 of NC_136909.1, forward strand.
CCAGATATACTTAGTTATAGTAATTGCGGCTTTAGTGAAGCCTGTCTTTATTAACACTAGAACCGCCAACGGGGTCAATTTGACTCAGAGCTGTTTTTTATTGTATGTAACTTTTTTTCAATAACATATTAAAGTCTCCCAGTCCGTGACTTTTCCTGAAAGTGTGTTATGTAGCACGCTATGTTGTTAAAAATTGTCAATATGAAGTCAGATTGAAGAAATCGGCAAAAGAATTGCCATTTATACCTATTTCCGCCAAGCGGGTCATATTGACCGCACCCCTTTTCGCGCTATTGATTTTGTGTGTAAACAAACATGACGTGTTGCTATAGCAACGCCTTTTGCCTACTGCAGTTCCTTATAGATTGAGAGATAGATTGAGAGCGAGAGAGATAGATTGATAGCGACAGTCTGTAGTGAAGGAGCGCGCTCCCGCTCACGGGAGACTGCTTGCGCTGCACTCCTGCTCACGGGAGACTGCTTGCGCTGCGCTCCGCAGCAAACGTTAATAAACGAAACAATTTAACAAAATTGCTTGTCAAAATACCAAAACCACAGGACCATTTTTCTTTTTAAAGCAATACTTTTACTTTGAAAATCAAGGCATTCTAATGCTGGGTCAATTTGACCCCGGTGGCGGTTTCAGGTATAACAAATCTCTGGCGGTTCTAGTGTTAATATTCTTGTAGGGGGTCAATGTGATCTTACTGTAGGTTTTAAATTTGAAGTTGTAAATCCAACTTAGAATTGCCGTACTGAGGTGGTAAATTCCAGACTACTGATTGGTCTTACTATAGCATGTTGTCTTGGTGTAGTGAACCCAGACATAGTCTTAGAGTCATGCCTAGTATTACTGCAGACAGTTAGTCAGCTGTTTGCAGGGTGTCCTTCTCTCTCTCATGCAGGTAGGGAAAGTAGGAGACATGTTAACAGATGCAGATTATGTATTCTGATGAATTTACTAAGGCCACACAATTGTTGATGGTCACTTTTATCTGGAAAAAGTTTCACTATGAAAAGTTCTCCACCAAAAGGGTCATCCTCAGCATACATTTACACAATGTCATTTTCTTAAAAAATCTGGCAGTATTATACTTTTAGGGTCATGCTGTTTAGCCTGAAGGCAGTACACCTAACCCTGGTGTTACCTTGTGTCGAAAGTGTTGATGTTGTAAAGTCACTCTTGGCTCTTACTCTGAATGTAGTCTTGTGTGTGATCTAAAGCTTTATTTCCTGAAGCGTGAAACTTACAGCGTGCCTCCGTTGTTCAGGGAGTTGGAGCTTGGTCCGGTGTGTAGCTGGGTCTTGGATTTGGGCGGAAGCATGCTGGGAGGCTCCACACTGTTTAGAATCATAGGCAGATCTTTCTCCTGCATGTGAGTCAGAGGCAGCAATGGCTTAAACAGAGCCCCGACCTTGCACTGTGGAGAAGAAACGTATGGCAACATGCTGAAGACATTCAGAGGCAGCAGGCAGAATATTGTTGCACCCAGCTCCAACATAGGGGTGTCACGTGGGGACTTGGGCCAAAATATTCATTTATTGCAGTCATGCTTTTTATGTGGTTCATCTGTGTGTATCCATGAGTATCTGTGTGTCCCCAAACAGACATGCACCTGTAGAGTAGATGTGCAACTTGCAAATGAGCAGCGAACAGCGGCTGATTCAGGATCACCCTCGGCTGTAGCTGCTAAGCATGCCTTGTTTCTCAAATGGGGTAATAGTTCCCCTAGGGGGACATTCGTGTACTGAAGGAGATCGCTGAGATTTTTTTAAATATTAATTACAAAAGTGCTTTATTCTTAAAATAATGATGAGCGTTTAGTCTAGTTGCGAGCTCATAGAGTTCAATAGTGAACTCAGAAATGTTGAGCACCCCAAGGTTTGATGATAAAAATGTAAAGTACGGGTCCCCAGCAAATAGAAACATATGTTGGAAAATTTGCAAAACAAAATTGAATTAGCATTCAGGATAAAACATTTCAGTTTTAACCAAAAAGTGGCCATATTTGTACTCTCGGTGGGCTGATTTGTATACATTTTGGGAAGTTTGAGGGGCATCTGGATCATTTGGATTGGACAGATTGCTTATTTATTTGAAAAGGAATTGTCCACAGTAGAGATCATCATGTTTTTCATCTTCTGCTCTCTATATCCAATGGTCGCAACACTGCTCATGGTAGTCAAAATCAGTACAAATATGGCCACTTTCTGGTTAAAACAACAATTTTTGATCCTGTCAGAAATTGATTCAGCATCTTCAATAACTCCCAAAACCACTCAAAATGTTTCCAAAAAGGTCAAACCGTTTCTATTTACATAGGCCGTAATACCATTAATGCTAATTAATGCAATTTATGCTGATCGTGCAAATTGCCCAACACATGTAGATTATCATGCGGGAGTTTCTATGTGCTGGGGACCTGTACTATACATCTATAATAAAACTTTGGGGTACTCAACATTTCCAGCTTCACTATGCTGGCAACTAGACTTTAAACAGATAAGGTCATGCTTCCCACTAAATTGAAAGAGCACACTAAAAAGATGCACCTCAAGCTAATTCTTTATGTGTGTGTATGCATGCAGGCATGCGTGTGTGTATGCATGCAGGCATACAGAGTGTGTATCAGTGAATGCATCATATCCAGATCCAAGGCTTTATTGCCATATGCACAGCAGCTACAGTGTAGATATGGCAATGAAAAACTGAAGTCCAAGGCTCCTCCAGCAGTGCAACCTGAATATATATATATAGGGCTCATGCATATATATTTGCACCAGTCCTTCCAATGTGTTTGCTTCAGTGCGTGTGTGTGTGTGTGTGTGTGTGTGTGTGTGTGTGTGTGTGTGTGTGTGTGTGTGTGTGTGTGTGTGTGTGTGTGTGTATGTAGGCATGTGTTTGTTGTACCTGTGAGCCTGAAGTGCCCTGTTGCTGCTGCAGCCGCAGCCTCCGCGCTCGGTTCTGCTTGTAGTAGTCAAAGATCATCAGGGCTGCATACACCTTCCCCACCGTCAGCTCATTGGCTGAGGAGGAGGAGAGAGGAAATTGTTGTGACTCAACAGATATGTTAGGTTTAGTTATGTTTTTACTCTAGTTTTGTGTTTTGATCTTGTCACTTCCTGTTTTTATTTTGAAAGTAATCTTTCCTCTCATTCCAGATCCCACATTTCCTGCCTTTGTGTGTTTCCCGCCCTTGAGACTGCTTGGCCCTGCCCTGATTGTTTTCACCTGTGCCCATCCCCCTCACCTATATATAGCCCTGGTGTTTCTTTGTTCCTTTGTCAGTTCGTTATGTTTCATGTTGTGAGAACCTGGGCCTTTTTTGACTCCTGATACCTACCTTGAGATTTAGACCTTTTGCCAAGTGAGTTTTTGTGTTGCTGTACAACTTGGCTTTGGCTATTTAACTGCTTTTTATTTTTTGAAAGTACGATTTAGTTCTGTTATCAAAGAACATTCTATTTTTGGACAACTGTCTTCGAGTCCTGCTTTTGGGTCCTGCGTCCTGTGTCTCGGTTCATAACAGTACGAACTGACCAAAATATGGATCCAGCGGATTCAGAGACAGTGAAGATAGCTTTGGGAGCTCAAGGAACAAGACTACACCAACATGGGGAGCAGCTGGGCGCCATCAACCTGGGGGTGAGGGACCTGACCGGCCGTCAGGAAAATGTTCAAGCCTCCATCAATACTCAGGTGAATCAACTTGCCGAACAGCTGCACCGTGTCCTCGCTCACCTGGAAGCTGGTTCATCCCCTCAGTCTCCTGTTGTTGTCAACTGCTCCAGCTGACCATGTGTCACTCCATGCTCCACCGCCTCGTCTGGCATCTCCAGAGCGATTATCCGGAGATTCCGGTTACTGTCGCCCTTTCATTGTTCATTGTGATCTCTATTATAAATATAACCCTGCTGCATTCCCCACTGATCAGTAGCGTGGCATGGGGAAAAATTTAGGGGAAGCCAATTTTTTTGGAGGGGGGGGGGGGGGTGGTCAATAACGTAACCAGATGAGTGATTTCAGCGCCCGGTAACATTTTACACACATTTGTATCATACAGATGCAGGACTTTTACACGCCTGTTATCTGACCGACAGGTCCGCACGCACTCTCCAGCTGAAACTCTCTCGTCTTATTAATTTAAGCATTTCTTATTAATGTATGCAGTCAAAATCCTCAAGTTTCTGCTTCAAGGAAGCACTCTGTGCAATGGTCTCTTTGTCCCATCCCTGCTCTGTCATTATCCTGTCAAAAGCGATACAGAGCGACCCGCGTCCTTCATGGATGGCCTGTACTGCGCGGCTTTTAAAGTTCCACCTCACAGCAGAACCCCCTGGTACACGCACAGCTCGATCAACTTCAGACAGTAGTGCTGATCTCTTACATGAACGTGAGAAAAAATTGTGGAAGGCATCGAGATTGGCAAAAAACAGTTTGGCTGCTTGAATGTTGTTTGTGCCTTAGCATAACAGTGGATGAATAGCGCATTGGGGCAGTGTGCTTTCACTAAAACCTGAACGCCACCGTGCTGTCCGCTCATGCAGACATGAGCTCCGTCATAAGTCTGACAAATCAATTTGTTTGTTGGACTGTAGTTCCCGATGGCTCTCATGACAACTGATGTTACAGCTTTTGCGTCTCTTTCTAAGCCGACATCAAAAAAGCAGAGGAAACGTTCACACACACTGCCTTTTTCATTCACGTATCTGATTATGATAGTGAGTTGGCACTTATTGGAGATGTCTGATGTGTCATCCACTTGTACAGCAATGAAAGGACAAATCTTTATTTCTTTATCAGTCTCATCCTGGATACAACGAGCTATGCTCTCAATGATGTCATTTTGTATGGAGTTTCATCTGCTTTAATTTTTAGTTGCTGCTGTAGCGGAAGTTTAGTGAGGTTATGCTTAATTAAGTATGCCAAATCTCCTCCCTCCATCATGCTTCATTTGCTTGATCATTTCTAACGGCGGTGATGACAGTTACAGTACTACGTAGTAAAACTGATGTCGATGCGATTTGATTGGATTGTGAGGAAAGGGATTTTGCCTCACAATCCAATCAAATCGCCAGCCTCCAGGGGAAGCCGGAGGCGGCCTGCTTCCCTTGGCATGGCCCTGACCAATCACAGATTGGCAGGGGCATGACGTGGGCCTCATCTGATTGGTCAATCCCTCCATTTTTTTTCACCAAGGGAAGCCAGATTTGGCTGGCCTCCTCTCGCAACACTGAATGCAATCTACTGTTTCACCATAACATCTAGAGGGGCGCTGTTTCACTCTTTGTAAAATACTCAATGAGAATGGGAGAGAGACGCAGAGACGGTCCGGCAGGAACACACAGCAAAGGAGAATTACCGAAACAAAACAAAGTGTTTTTATTTATTTATTTAAATTATAACTACAATCAGAAAAAACAGGGGAAGCCTGGCTTCCCTTGGCCTCCGGGAGAAAACGCCACTGCCACTGATCACTCTAAAGTGGCCTTCATGGTGAGCCACTTAACGGGGAGAGCAGCGGCCTGGGCTACGTCCGAATGGGCGAGAGATTCACCTGCCTGTAATTCTCTGGATGTATTTACAGACACTCTCACCAAGGTGTTTAATCGCACGGCTCCTGGAAGAAAGGCAGCCAGAGCACTGATGCAGATTAAGCAGAGCCAGCGCAGAGTATCGGATTATGCCATTGAGTTCAGAACCCTTGCAGCAGATTGTGGCTGGAATTCGTCAGCACTGCTCGACGCCTTTTTGTCTGGTCTTTCAGATTCCATTAAAGACCAGTTAATACCTTTGGAACTCCCAGAAGACTTGGATTCTGTCATTGCACTGGCAGTTTGAATAGACAATAGACTGGCCGAAAGACAAAAAGAAAGGTTCAAGAATGTGGCACGTCTGCCTCGACACCGAGGGGACACACCAAGCCATCGTCCCGCCTGGAGACCTCCTGCTGATACTCCTCCTGAGAGAAGAGTGCTCCCTAGTGTCTCAGAGGAGCCCATGCAGTTGGGTCGGGTAAAGTTGACTCCGGAGGAACGTCTTCGGCGCATTCAGGAGGGCAGGTGTTTTTACTGTGGGGAGCAGGGGCACCTCCTGGCTTCTTGTACACTAAAAGGTCGGGCTCATCAGGGACGAGGAGGACTCTGGTGAGCCGACTGTCATCTGGATTCCCTCCTCGTACATTGACACAGGTACAAGTAAAAGTAGACAGACATGTTTTAACTCAGGGGGTTCTCATAGACTCTGGTGCAGATGAAAGTTGAATGGATTGGGGGTTGGCCAAGAAGTGGAACTGTGTGGTAATTCATTTGAAGCAACCGTTAAAGGCCTCTGCTCTGGATGGTCGGTTATTGTTTACCGTTGCCCATTGTACTATGCCCATTGAAATAACCGTAAATGCAACACATACTGAACACATGATTTTCCATTTATTTGACTCTGCTCAGCATCCACTTATTCTTGGTTACCCATGGTTAGTCAAGCACAATCCACACATAGACTGGAGATCTGGAAGAGTTAAGGGATGGGGAGAGGACTGCAAACAGTTTCTGTTTGAGAGACAATAAGACTGGTGACAACACTCCCCATGCTAGAAAGATTGAGACCCAAGATGTTGTCCAGATTACATGTACAGAAATGACTGAGGCTATCCAAGTACAGGAGCAAGATTTCCCTGACAAGTCCAAGTTGCCCAGTTGCTATTGGGACCTGAAGGAAGTTTTTAGTAAAGCCCGAGCCACTGCCCTGCCACCACATAGGCCTAATGACTGTGCTATAAACTTGGTACCTGGCTCCCCCTTACTCAAGGGTCGCCTCTACTCTCTTTCCGGACCTGAAAGGGAGGCCATGAACAATTATATTGAGAACTCTTTGCAGACCGGACTCATTCGCCCTTCCTCGTCACCGGCGGGAGCGGGCTTCTTTTTCGTCGACAAAAAGGATCGATCACTCCGGCCCTGTATAGACTACAGCCCTCTGAACGCAATCACCATCAAAAACAGGTACCCTCTCCCACTCATCTCCTCCGCCTTTGAACTTTTGCAAGACGCCAACATTTTCACCAAACTGGATTTAAGGAATGCTTATCATTTGGTGAGAATCAGGGAGGGGGAAGAATGGAAGACTGGATTTAACACACCTAGTGGACACTATGAGAACCTAGTGATGCCTTTTGGCTTGACCAACGCACCGGCAGTGTTTCAGGCCCTCATAAATGAGGTGTTGGGGGACTTCCTGAATAAGTCTGTGTTTGTATATCCTGATGACATTTAGATTTTTTCTCCTGACAACATAACCCACCAGCAGCATGTCTGTCAAATCCTCGACCGCCTGCTACAGAACCAACTTTATGTCAAAGCAGAGAAGTGCGAGTTACATGTCCAAACCACATCGTTCCTGGGTTTCATCATTGCCCCCGGTTAAATAAAGATGGACCCTGCCAAGGTCAGTGCCATGACCGAGTGGCCAGTTCCTGTTAAGAGAAAAAATTACAGCAGTTCCTGGGGTTTGCACATTTTTATAGACGTTTGATCAGGAATTTCAGTTTTTTTGCTTCCCCGCTACATGTACTTACCTCTCGTCATGTCCCTTTTGAATGGAACTCCAAAGCTGCTAACGCTTTTCAAGGCCAAAAGGAGATGTTCACCTCTGCTCCCTTCCTCACCATCCCAGATCCACTTCGACAGTTCGTGATAGAGGTGGATGCCTATAACCTCGGTGTGGGCAGTTCTCTCTCAGCGGGCTGCAAAGGATAATAAGCTCCATCCCTGCGCTTATCTCTCCCGTAAGTTGTCCCCAGCGGAAAGGAACTACGACATGGGCAATTGTGAACTACTGGCAGTGAAACAAGCCTTGGAGGAGTGAAGACATTGGCTAGAGGGGGCCGCTCAGCCATTTCTGGTATGGACAGACCACAAAAACCTTGAATACATAAAAAAGGCTAAGAGACTGAATTCACGTCAGGCGTTTTGATTTTACCTTGTAATTTAGACCTGGCTCCCAGAACACCAAGCCAGATGCCTTATCCCGTCTGTTTGACCCTGAGCCTGCTGCCAAGAAACCAGAACCCATCCTACCACTGAACCGTGTGGTAGGAGCGGTAACATGGCAGATAGAAAAAGAGGTGCAGCAAGCAAATGTGGAGAGCCCAGCACCTAGTGAGTGTCCGCCTAATAGGCTGTTTGTTACAGTGCCCTTGCGCTCCAAGATCATTCACTGGGATCACACGTCCTTGCTCACTTGTCATTCTGGGGTTAGAGGAACCATGTTCGCGCTTAAGCAGCGTTTCTCGTGGCCGTCCATGGCTAAAGATGTTGTTGGATATGTGAATGCCTGTCCTGTTTGTGCTCGCAGCAAAACTTCTTCCAGGTCTCAGACGGGGACTGCAGCCGTTGCCCATTCCTCAACGGCCCTGGTCTGACATATCCATGGACTTTGTTACTGGACTCCCGATGTCTCACGCTAATACCACTGTGCTAACAGTGGTAGATCGTTTTTCTAAAATGACTCATTTTATTCCTTTGACCAAGCTACCCTCGGCCAAGGAAACGGCAGAAATTATGATTATCAATGTGTTCCGGATACATGGATTTCCCAGGGATATTGTGTCAGACCGGGGCCCACGGTTTGTTTCCAAGTTCTGGAAAGAGTTCTGCAGTCTGATTGGAGCCACCGCTAGCCTCTCCTCTGGGTAACACCCCCAGTCCAACGGACAAACGGAGAGATTAAATCAAGTGTTGGAGACATGTCTGAGGTGCTTGGTGGCTCAGAATCCCTCATCGTGGAGCAAGCATCTAATCTGGGTGGAATACGCCCACAATTCTCTTCCTACCTCTGCCACAGGTCTGACTCCCTTCCAGTGCGTCTTTGGCTACCAACCACCCGTGTTTGCTGAGACTGAAAAGGAGGTCTTGGTCCCTTCTGCACATGCCCTGGTCAGACATTGCCACCGCATCTGGGCGGCTGCCCGTCGAACCCTTCTAAGGAGTTCTTCTTCAATGAAAAGGGGGGCTGACTGACACCGCCGGCCAGCTCCATTGTACCAGCCTGGGCAGAAGGTTTGGTTGTCCACGAAAGATCTACCCCTCCATGTCGCTTCAAGAAAATTAGCCCCCAGGATTGTAGGTCCCTTTCCAATAACGAAGATTCTGAACCCTGTTTCTGTGCGCCTGCGACTCCCCATGTCCCTGCGGGTCCACCCTACATTCCACGTTGGGAAGATCAAGCCTGTCAAGGAAAGCAATTTGGTTCCCGCAACCAAAGCTCCGCCACCCCCCAGAGTTGTTGATGGTGGCCTTGTTTATACGGTCAAGAAACTGCTGGCAGTCCGAATAAGGGGACGTGGCAGGCAGTTCCTCGTTGACTGGAAAGGCTATGGAGCAGAGGATAGGATGTGGATCAGGAGTTGATCAAGGATTTCTACAGGCAACATCCTAATCTGCCTGGGCCGTCAGGAGACGTCCCTAGAGGGGGGGGGGGGGGGGCGGTAATGTTGTGACTTGACAGATATGTTAGGTTTAGTTATGTTTTTACTCTAGTTTTGTGTTTTGATCTTGTCACTTCCTGTTTTTATTTTGAAAGTAATCTTTCCTCTCATTCCAGATCCCACATTTCCTGCCTTTGTGTGTTTCCCACCCTTGAGATTGCTTGGCCCTGCCCTGATTGTTTTCACCTGTGCCCATCCCCCTCACCTATATATAGCCCTAGTGTTTCTTTGTTCCTTTGTCAGTTCGTTATGTTTCATGTTGTGAGAACCTGGGCCTTTTTTTACTCCTGATACCTACCTTGAGATTTAGACCTTTTGCCAAGTGAGTTTTTGTGTTGGCTATTTAACTGCTTTCTATTTTTTGAAAGTACGATTTTAGTTTTATTATTAAAGAACATTCTATTTTTGGACAACTGTCTTCGAGTCCTGCTTTTGGGTCCTGCGTCCTGTGTCTCGGTTCATAACAGAAATGATGAGAGAGACATGTAGAGGGGAGAAGGGAGGATGGAGAGGAGAACAGGGGCGGAGAGGAGAAGAGAAGAGGAGAGAACAGGGGAGGAGTGTTGACATCTCCATATCAGGTTGAATAATTAAAACGAAAGTTAGTTATAATCAATTATATTCTTGTGTAACCCACAATGAAAATGCTTCATATTTTATGCTTTTCTATATTTACAGTATGAACAAAGTGGTTTGTTAAGTTGAGTGTAAGGCCTATAATGGTTTATGGGTGTCACTGATAAGAGAGGAGGCAGTTTCTTCCATCTTTCCTTACAGCGGTGCATAAGGAGGGGGGCTCCTGACTTAGTGATAAAGAACTGAGATCCCAAAAAGGGGTTTATGCCATAGCCAAGAATAATATTTTGCAAGTCCTACACACTAGAGGGTATGGAGGAGGTGTCTTTAGGGTTTTCTATCCTGTTTTTGAGGAGAGAGAGAGAGATTTATTTATTTTTTGATTTTTCAAACCACTTTTATTCACAAAGCAAATAAACAAACAGACACATTGACACACATTGTCAGTTCAGACAACGACTGAAAATAAGATCCTCATTCTCCACAGAACACAAAGCATTTTTAAGGCACCACATGGCCTCAAATTCTCCCACATTTTTTGTTAAGCAAAAGTAACCGTAGTCCGCTTTCAGTCTTGCTTCAACCATCCGCTTGAAAATTGAAACTGCTTCGGTATCCAATGATTCCGCAACTTTATTCCTCCTGCTGAGGTAAATGGCCATTTTAGCCTGCCCCAACAAAAAATTCAAAAGCTGACTTTTGCACTTTTGCTTCTGACTGTACCTACAATCCAAAATGAACATTGTCTTAGAAAAAACCACATTAAACAAAATCAACATCTGAGTGAGTCACTGAAAAAGACAAAGGAGTCGACCACATTCCGTAAAACAATGAAAAATGGTTTCCATCTGTACACAGAAAGGACAGGCGTCAGACACTGTAGGGTTGATAACTGAAACAAACGCATTTACAGCTACCGCAGCGTGGAGAATCCTCCACTGGAGGTCCCCACCCCTCTTAGTCAGCGGAGGCTTGTAGAGCGCTCTCCACTCAGGCCTCAGAGCCTCAGTCAGGCTCAGATGGGCTCTCCACCGGGTGTCCACTCGCTCCTGGAGTCTGCTCTGATTCAGCACCTTTGTCACCAAATAATAAAATGTTTTGTTGGACATGGTGCTAAAATTAAAATCAGTAACATTGTCCAACTTTAACAAAAAACCCTCACAACTGAGGTCAGGAAAACATTGCAGCGTTGTCCAGACGGAGGCCACACACCTCCACCACCTGGCCCAGCGTGAGGATCCTCTCCTCACAGAGTCTCTGTTGTAGAGAAGGCCTTACTCCAAACACAAACCGAGATCCACGGACCACCGGCTCTCTGAGGAGCCAGAACAGTGAGCCACAGCACTCTGGTCTCTCTTTTTTGAGTAGTCCCTGTGAGGGAATAATTCTGTCTTCACTCCAAGAATTTAACCCTTTCCTGTGTGTTGACATTTACGATCAGCACTCATTCTTGTCTCCCGTAAGGAACGTGATAATGTAGCCGCATGTTGATACTATAAGTTTTATGACTTGATCTGGAGGAAGTAGGGAGTTATACGACTCTGAGAACGCTGGCTTCAAAGCAGAACAGGGGTCAGAGACAGTCTCCAGGTATCAATGCCCATCCCCAATATGTTGATTTGACTCTCTGTAAACTAGTTAAATGGTTTACCAAGATGGGAGATTGATCAGAATTGACAAGGCAACCCACCCGTGCAGTCAGAACCTTTGACTGTGTGACTTGTGATGTGAATTTCTCCGGCCGATGCTTGTATTAAATATCAGTGTTTGACATCAGAACTCCTGCCCGTCCTGTGTCTCCTTCATGGGTCGGTGACTCCCACTGCATTGCTACACAGAAGTTTCCTCCACAGTCCCCACACCTTGAAGAGACCTCCATAGAAACCCGAGAGATTGTTCAGGCGTAATCCTTTTAGGTCCATTAGGAACAGCGACTCAGCCAGACCCAGCTCACCACAGCGTTCCAATAAGGCCCGAGCTACGGGTCTCCAGACCAGGTCAGCAGGTCCAGTCAGGAACCTCTGGAGGAACCGGAGCCTGAAAGCAGCCCCTCTGCTTGCCAGGTGAACCAGGCCATGTCCCCCCTCCTCCTTTGGCAGGAACAGGACGCTCTGAGGGACCCAGTGCATGCGGTCCCAGAAGAAGTCCACCATGAGAGCCTGCACCCTGGAAAGCAGGTTTACGGGTGGGTCGGTGCATGCCAGCCGGTGAGCCAGCATGGAGGAAACAAGGTTGTTTAAAATAAGGATACGCCCTTTAAAAGAAAGTTTGGGAAGGATCCACTTCCACTTCTTTAACCGGCCTTCCACTTTCTCTATAAGCCCGTCCCAGTTTTTCAAACAAAACGTGTCATCATCAAGATAAATACCCAGGTACTTTACCCCTGCCCTTTTCCAACCAAGGCCCCCAGGTAACAACAAGCTGTCAATACTGCCCTCTCCTACTGCTAAGGCCTCACTTTTCCCCCAGTTGACTTGAGCAGATGAGATTTTGCAAAAATTGCTCACAGTTTCAGTTAAAACATTGATGTCATCTTGTTTTTTAACAAAGACCATTATGTCATCCGCATACGCAGACAATTTAAAAACATCCCTAAAGCCAGGAAAAGAGAAACCCTTTAACTTTGACCTTAACCGGTGTAAAAAGGGCTCTATGGCCAGGGAGTAGAGCATCCCGGACAAAGAGCAGCCCTGTTAGACTCCTCTCTGAGCTTCAAAAGGAGCACACAAACTACAGTTTATCTTCAGTACACTCTCAATGTCCCTGTACAAGACCTGGATCTTGGCTATGAGACCAGAGCTGAACCCAAAGGCTTCCAGCGTCTGCCACAAGTACTGGTGTTCAACTTGGTCAAAAGCCTTTTCTTGGTCTAGAGAAATCAGACCAAGCTCACAGCCCAATGAACCGGAGAGGTCCAAAACATCTCGAATTAGAGTCACGTTGTCAGTTATCAACCTGCTGGGAACACAGTATGTCTGGTCTACGTGAATGACATACTCCATCACTTTTCTCAGCCTTGTTGCTAACACTCTGGAAAGCAGCTTGTAGTCAGTACAGAGTAGAGACACAGGACGCCAGTTCTTAATCTCCTGCAGGTCTCCTTTCTTAGGGAGGAGAGTGAGCACAGCTCTCCTGCAACTCAGAGGCAACCTCCCGTTACTAAGACTGTCTCTGAGCACACTCAGCAGGTCGTCACCTATAACCGGCCAGAGAGCCTTATAGAACTCTGCAGGCAGGCCGTCTATGCCAGGAGCCTTTCCACTCTGCATGCTCTGCAGGGCCTCCTGCAGCTCCTGGGCAGAGAGCTCCGCCTCCAGCTCAGCATGGTCCTCCTCAGGGACGTTAGGAAGGCCCTCATAGAACGTCTGCGCCACCTCTGGCTCGGCCTGGAACTCTGTTTTGTAGAGTTCTTTGTAGAACTCCACAGCACACTGACGAATGCCGGCGGACTCCTGAAGCAGCTGCCCAGCATTGGATCGCAGGGAGTGCATCAGCCTCCTCTGACCATTCTTACGCTCTAGACCAAAGAAAAAGTGAGAGGGAGCATCCATTTTAACGATGTTCTGAAACCGGGATCCGACCAGAGCACCCTGAGCAGAAAACCCCAGCAGGTCAGACAGAGCTGAGTTTTTACTTTTGAAAACTTCTACATGTTCTCGCTCTCCTGTGGAGTCTGCCAATACCTGCAGCTCCACCACTTCTCTCTCCAGAGCTCCCAGAGATCTAGCCATGTCCTTTGTGACATTGAAAGTGTACTGTAGGCAAAGCTGCTTGATTTTCACTTTACCTACATCCCACCACTGCTGAAGAGAATTGTAATCACTCTTAGATAAACGGTAGTTTTCCCAAAATAATTTAAAAACATTTTTAAAATGGTTGTCGGCCAACAGAGAAGCATTAAAGTGCCAATACGCACTATTACACTTATCATGATTAATAAAAACTGAGACTTGTACGAGGGTATGGTCAGAGATTCCCACTGGACTGATGGAGCAGCTTCTGCTTACATTAATGTGATGATTAAAAACATAGACACGATCCAGCCTAGCTAGAGACAACAGGTTATCCCTAGAGTGCACCCACGTGTACTGCCGCTGGCCCGGGTGGAAGTGCCTCCAAACATCACAAAGCTCAATGCTTTCTGTTAATCTTATTAAGGCACTCTTCGAGGCAGCATGCGGTTCCTGGTGGTTCCTATCCAGCACAGGGTTCTCTGTGCAGTTGAAGTCACCCCCCAGGAACAGATAGTGAGGAGTATCACAGGTGCTAAGAGTGTGTTTCAGTTTCTCAAAAAACAAAAGCTTCTCTGCGCCCACACTGGGAGCATAAATATTTATAAAACATATTTTAACTTTTTCAAATTCAGCATTTATTTTGAGCAAGTGTCCTGGGATGACCTCATCGACCGTACAGGAGAAGGGTGTAAAGCCCCTCGCAAAGAGAATGGCAACCCCTCCACTATTGCTGCGCTTATGGCTGAAGAAGCTTCCCCACCCCATTCCGTCCTCCAGTCACTCTCGTTCTCAGCAGTACTGTGAGTTTCCTGGAGAAACGTCACATTTAAACTCTTGTTTCCTAATAAAATAAATAAAAGTGCTCTCTTAGCATCCCCTCGAGCACCGTTAATGTTTAAAGAGCCCATCTTTATGTCACTCAGTAGGAAATTATAGTTGCATCCTAACAAAATCAAAAACCTGGCTGAAGAAAAATAAAAAATAAAAAATAAAACCAAGATGTACTTATTCATCTTTCTTTGCAGTTTCCTCTCTAATCCTCTGAAGTATCTTCTTTAACCGAGCCTTCTCTGGGCCGCTGAAGAAAGGTTCCCCTAAGGCTTCTTTGCGCCTCATGAGAACCCTGGCAGAATTGTGAAAGATCTGCAAATCAGTAAAAAAATCATCTAATTTCACCCCCCTCCACCCCTTAGTTTCCGCCAGAAAGGATCTGATCCTCTGGAAAGAGTACTCCTCTTCCTTTGCTACCTCAACGATGTCAAAGAATGAGTCACTGTCACTGTCCTCTGAGTTCTCTGAGACTCCCTCTGGCTGAGAGGAGGAACACAGCGACTCCTTCTTTGACACCTTCCCTTTTTGAGCCACACTTCCTTTGCTCACTTGTTCGTTTTTCCTTTTAACAGGTAACCTTAGCAAATCCTCATCCATTACCACATCCTCTAGAACAGACTCAGCCACTCTGGCTGCAGTGTGCTCACTATCTGCTTTCTGTGTGACCTGAGTGTCTGTGTGTGTGATACTGTGTGTACCGGCTGCCTGTGTGCTTTCTATGCGTGAAACCGTTGGCTCTGCCACGGACCGACTGACCTGCGGTTCCACCACCGGCGTTTCCGCCGCTGGCGCGGGCCCGGCCGTGGACAAAGTAACCCGCAGCGGCGGCCCAGCCGTGGACAAAAGGACCTGCAGCGGCTCCGAAGCGGGCGCTGACCCTAGCACCGGCGGCCCGGACCCCAGCACCGGCAGCCCGGCCGTGGAAAAGGCAACCGGTAGCGGCTCCGCCGCGGGCACCGTCGGGCCGGCTGCGAGCGCGGACGCCACGGGCGCGTCACCCGCCCTCTCCGGGCACGCGCAGATCAGGTGTCCTTCCGCTCCACAACCATAACATCTCAAAATGTCAGACGTAACATGGACAGTATACACAAAATCATCAATTTTAAACTTGAGAGCCAGATTAAGTTCCCCTTCATCCTTCTTCAGGACCATAAGCACCTGTCTTCTAAAAGACACAACGTGCTTGAGGTGCGGGGATTTACAGCCCAGGGGGATCAACTTAATGGGAGACGCAAGCTGCCCGTGTCGAGCCAGCTCTCTCTCCAACAACTCGTTTTTCAGAAGCGGGGGTACATTAGAGATGATTACTTTTTTAGCTGGAGTGACAAGGGGTAGCAAGGGTAACACCGTCCCTTTAATCACTAGCCCGCTCTCCACCAGCTGGTTAGCTTTCTCCGTGCAGTCTAAAAAAATAACCACTGCACTGTTCATGCGGGAGGCAGATTTAACTCTGCCATATCCCACCACAGCCCCCACAGCCAGACCACACTCCTCCACCGACACACCGACAGGTGGAGAGAGCTTGATGGCGTGTTGGCGAGTCAGCTTCTCTAAACCAGCGCAGCTGCCAAGGAACGCCATGCCGGGCGGCGTGACTGCAGCTGCAGCCGCTAGACAAACAATTAGACAAACAATTCACCAGTGAAACCAAACAACACCACCAAAAAACACCAAAGTCGGTGAAATGATGCACAAAGACATAAACTATCACCCAGAGAAAAGTGAAATTTTAACAATGGTTTGAAAAGTTGTAAACTTTAAATGATCGCTCTCCGCTATACTCACCGGTCCACTCACAATCAGAGAGAGAGAGAGAGATCCCGGTAAAGCTCTCGAATTTCTGGGTTGAATGAGTTGAATGAATTGATATGTGTTTGTGAGTATTAGTACCCGCCACCTGTGAGGATCTTCCACCGAATTCATGCGGAATACAGGTATGTGTTTGTGAATGTTAGTACCCGCCATCTGTCGGAATATAGGTATGTGTTTGTGAATGTTAGCTCCCGCCACCTGTCGGAATATAGGTATGTGTTTGTGAATGTTAGCTCCCGCCACCTGTCGGAATATAGGTATGTGTTTGTGAATGTTATATCCCGCCACCCGTCTGAATATAGGTATGGAATTGATTTGGTGAATGAAAATTTGAATGTGCTTTTTATTATCACTGGTCATTTATGAGGAAATGCCTTGGGCAGTTGAAGTTACAATTGAGTGTAATAAATGTAAAACTGTGACTTAGGGTTGCACATTAGAGCATGTTAATATGATTATAATGTTGTAAAGAGAGAAGGTAAAAACCCTGTATTAGATTGGACCTATTTTTCTTCAAATAAACTGATCCCACCTTTTGGATTCGGACAACTTAAAAGAGATCTGCGCTATCCTCTTCTGCTTCAAAGGTAAGATTGCACCCTGCCACACTCACACTTAGGTAGGGCCACACCTCATTTACTGATATCAAAATCCTTCGGGATCGCTTAAACAGATTTAGCGGGCCGTCTGAATTGAAACAGCAGTTCATTGAACCTGGTTCTTCGGGGAGTTAATAGAGGTGAGATCTTGCTGACGTTGGTGGATCTGAGCCAAGCAGTAAATTTACATAGACTAAATAACTTCTGTTAGGTCAATTAGTAGGTCAGAGTAATTTCCCGGAATAAATTATCAGCCCTCCCGACTCTAACAGGAGAGGAGAACAGGAGAGGAGAGGAGAACAGGGGAGGAGAGGAGAGGACTAAATAATCAAAATGAGAGAGAAAATGTGCTGAGTCATTCCTTACTCCACAATTCATTTCTATTTACCCTGTGCTCTCCCTAGTGGTTTACATAAGATAAAGGAAAGTATTACTCTGTACAGTGAGTGGTTTGATTAATTCACAGAAAGCAATTCAAATAGACTTTTAGGGGAAACAACGCATTGACATAACTTTAGGGAAATTGATCTGTGTGTGAGTTTGTTGCAGAACACTTCTTACCAAAAGGTGGATGCAAAACGGCAGAGTAAGTTGTGTCTACAGACATGCACTCTTACACACTAACATCTATAAAACATATAATAGTTAAAATACACTTACACATTTAGTTACTTTAATTAAAAACTGACTTTAGCCTATATTTGAAACAATGTGTCTCCCACCAGATCACTGCCTTCAGGTTGGAACAAGGAGAGTATGTGAGGGTTCAGAATGTGATGTTGGTGAAAGGCTTACCTGTGTGTGGGGTCACCAGCAGATCCATGGTCTTCTGAGAGAGGCTGGGCCACACTGTGGACAGCTCCTTCTTTAACTCAGCGTCAGAGAGTCGCTGGGCTACCATGCCTGGAGATACACAGAGACACACTTTTAACGTTTTAATTCAAACACATATATCAACTGCCAGCCACAGCACAGTATAGGCTACAGTGTTGCAATAAAAAAGGGAGGGAAGGAGAAACAGAAAAAATGATCATATTCCAACTACCGTACATTTAAGAAACAGATCATGGAAAGCACTTAATGCGTTCCTGAGATCTGAAATTAGAAATCTCCATCAGAAGTGCAGATAGATGCAGTGAAGGCAGGAAACAAGACCCAGATATGCTCAGGCACACGCAGCCTTCCAATGAGTGCAAATGGAGGTCACATTTACTTATTTCCACACCAAAAAAAGTGAAACGTTGACTTTAATCAAATGTAGGTTAGTTAAAAGCAATAATAATATTATTGCTTAACTAACCTAATGACACACATGATAGTGTGGTGTGGTTTTCTAACCTGAGGCCAGTTTGATCTCCAGGGCAGTGCGGATGAGGGCCATCAGGGTGGAGGTGAAGTGGACGCTGTTGTCCTCGGCGATGGGCATGTTCATTTTGACAAGACGCTGAGGAGAGGAGACGAGTTGTGACAGAGAGACTTTAGATGACTGAGTGATAGCAGACAGCCCCAGCAGAACATACAGCTCACCCAGAGAAAGCAGTCTGTGTGCTGCTGCCCTTCAATACCCGCCATGGATTCAATCTGTTAGCATGAAGTACCTTAAAGGTGACTTGCTAAATGTTGTTATTATGTGTACAAGATTGGCAATAGATAAAACGTTACTGAGACAGCACACAAAAGGCCTTCTCCACAAGAACGTACAGAGTTGACAAACTAGACATTCACATTCACTGCTATTTGCTACAGTATGCACTACGCTGCAAGTCAAAGTGCACTGGTGCAAGACTGATATTGACCGAAATAAAGGTGAGAGTAGGCATGTAACGCATAACCATGAAGTTGCCTGGACAGTCGCAGGAGCTCGACTCTGGTTGCTATCCTAGCAGTCATCAACTTGGAGTTGAGATGGTTGAGTATGCTCTACATGTACCGTGGCACAGTATGCTACATAAAGAGTGTATATTCCACCAAGCCTGGGCAGCCTTAGAAGCAATACTTTGTTTGTATAGGACTTATGCACCACAAGACGCATACACAATGCTATTGGATTGTTTGTTAGAGTTGAGCTCCCCTGGACACAAAAAGCATTCACCTACATGTGTTATTAGTGGCAGTGCAGAGAGTAAGACAGACCATAGTCAGAAAGAGATGGGGGTGGAGAGCTGAGGAGCATGCACACACTCACTCTCACACACACACACCCACACACACACACACACACACACACACACACACACACACACACACACACACACACACACACACACACACACACACACACACACAGACACACTCGCAAATATGCATGTGGTCTGTCCTTCACCTTAATGCACAAACAACTACATGCTGCACAATCAATTATACAGACAGGAGAACAGTTAGTAATGTACTATGCTGCAGGTGTTTAACATTTAAAGCAATTGAGAAGCAATATTTGATTTAAATACCAATCATTTTTAAAGCCTCATAGACGATATGCAAAAATGGGGTCAAGAAGATCAACATGCATTATCAGCTGGTGCAATGTCAATCAACATGGCAGATTTCAACAAAACATGTGGAAGTTTGTTTTATTTACAGTTTAAAAGGGTCAAAACGACTAGACCGGTTATATTATATTGAGTTGTTAATATATTCCACATTAAACTTAATGTTTACTACCATTTTTAAAACCTAGATAATTCTCTAACATTAATCAATATTGCATTTAATCTGGGTGCCTGTGTGGCGTCACACCCTCTAGCATGCAGCGTTTAATTGTCTGCCAGAAGTTTTAAGCCACAATTGTTGGATACACATAGTTTTTAACTGTAAAATAACAGTACAGGATTTGAGTCATCAGACATCTGGAAAGAGTGATATTAAACGTGAAACTGACTCTGTGGGCAAGGAACACTGAAGGAATCCTGACCAGGAAAAGCAAATAAATATTCCCATAATCCCATGCTCCTCACTA
The DNA here is from genome assembly GCF_949606895.1 of Notothenia rossii. Classification (NCBI taxonomy): domain Eukaryota; kingdom Metazoa; phylum Chordata; class Actinopteri; order Perciformes; family Nototheniidae; genus Notothenia; species Notothenia rossii. The sequence continues at coordinate 53,225,222 of NC_136909.1, forward strand.
CTGTGCCATTATTGTTTTGACTTGGAATGAAAGTCTGGTTGTAAAACTCAATTCAACTCAACTCAAACTCAAGTATAAAGAGGGGGCTCCAGCAACTGAAACCTGATCTAAAAAAAAGCAATTGTCTCTAAAGTTCTAATGGGATCTGGGCACATTAGGGGTCGATGGAGATTGCTCCTTATTCGAGCCAGACTCAAGTGGATATTTGACAAATTGTAGTGTTTGGCCCTTCTGCATAAGCCATCCAGATACAGATCCCACCAACTGCTTTATCAGGTGGAAATGCCATCCTAATCAATATTTATCTTAAAATAAATACACACGCACAGACAAACACACACAAATATTTCCAACAGTGACTGAGATGAGATGAGAGAAAAAGGGGATGGGCAGCGAAGACAGAATCATAAAGTGAGAAGCACATAGTATTACTCCCACAGAAAAGCAACAGAAGCTACACAAACACTAACCTGCAAGAGCTCACGCACACACACAGCCTCACAGTAACACACACACACACACCCACACACAATGCTCCACAGAGTCAAACCGGGGTGTACCATTCAAAGGAAATAATAATATTACAACAAAAGGGAGAAAGAATCCTGCATAATTAAGTATAGGTATGTTGATTAAAATAACTGTATGTCTTAAGCTCTGTTATCATTGGAGATGGGTCTTAGCCCACAGGAAGAAAGAGTACAGACAGTAAAGATGAGGTAGGGGCTTACACCAAAATATCAGCGCACTAGCAAAACAAAGTGAAGAGAGGAGGGAACACTGCAGAGCACAGACGTTGGCTTGAGTTCACGCCAATGAGAGAAAGACTGTGGAGCACAGGAGAGAAGATGGAGGAGGGTGAGGGTCTACCTTGTAGGCGACTCTTGGCGGACATTTCTTTCCCAAACCTAACGGCGGGGACATGTGGAGCAGCATCTGATACATATCGAGATACTTGATACGGCCACTTGACAGGGTAGGAAATCAGAAATAAACAAAACGCAAACAGAGAAGGATGGGGAGTTAGAGAAGGAGGTGAGGAACCAAGGAAGAAGAACAAAAGAACAGGAGAATAATGGAAAGGAGAAACAGAAATCTGTGTTAGTAGATTTCCTAGGGTGAGATGGAAGGTGGATGTCATCCTTGGCCGTGGTGGCGGGGCACAGGGATGCATCGCTGTGGAGCTCAGGATCCCTGACAGGAAACATGGAGTGGTAAAGAGTGAGTTTGGTGGGAAAGGGGAGGGGGGAAAGAAGAAGGGAGGATGGGTTTACCCAACACAAAGAATGCTGATAGGAGGGAAGAGAAATGACAGCATTGTCACGGGATGTCTGCCTCAGCATGCCAGCAGACATTCCACTGGAACCAGGGTGCACGGAGACAAAGGTTGCAATGCCAGCACAAGATAGGTCTGAGGCAGAGACGTCTCCATCAAAATATGAAATCCTTCATCAGGCTTTGGACCTTATTCGTATTTTTTAAGATTGAGTCAAGTCTTTTTTCATATAACAAACATGCCTCAATGTTTTACACGTTGTATACACATGTCCTGAAACTAGTGATCAGTACTTTGATGCTGATTATTACAATGTGTGTGCTGTATACTGTAACTTTGCTGTGGCTTTGAAAGCTTTGTTTCCACTCCGGCATCACCAACCAAAGCCAGTCAGTTTGAAGTGGCGGGTGCTTGTGTAAAGGTGATTTCATTGGTGCACAGCCATTCAGTTTAAAGTGTCTTGGCATAGAAGTACACAAAGCACCCTAGTGACAGAAATGTCAGGTATTTGCAAACCTTGTATGCTACCCTATTAGGGCAGTTCTTCCCTAAGCCAAGGGGGGGTGAGATAATTCGTAACAAATTGTACATATCCTTATAGGAAATCCGTCCGCTGTGGAGAAGAACAAGCACATAAATAAACAAACGTTCAAGACAGCAGTAAATCAATAATCATCGGGCTGACTGCATACAACAAGCTATAGGAACAAGGCTTCTGCATAAGGCCACATTTAGTAACCTTGGTAACAAAGGGGGAAAGATAGGAGTAAAGTTAGGGTATCTGTTCCCCCCACTCTACTTTGTATGCTACTCTCGGGGGCCCAGAGGGAGACGTGAACATACCATGCAGCCGGGTCGTACTCGACCCACACCCGGATGAACTCATCGAGGTGATGAGGCCCCAGGATGGAGGAGTCTCTGGTTAGGTACTCAAAGTTATCCATTATCACAGCCACAAACAGGTTCAGCATCTGCAAAACACAAAGCACAGTTACTCCTGTGTTCGACCAGGTAACAGCAGCATCTGAAACCAGCAGTATATTTCAACAATTTCCTCATGTCTTTGTGTGTAAGTGACTAAAGACAACAACCACCCTGCTCTGTCAGTATATAAACTATGTCAATAAAGAGGAACGGCTCCAAAGAAGGGATTCTGATACAGATAGGTCACTTTAACAGAAACTGAATGAACTGATTAAATAAGCAATCAACCTCGTCATCACGCTAGTTCTTGAAGAATAAGAATCAGGTTTAAAACCTAAGTAGATTTATTGACCTAGGGATGAAATCAATGTGAGCTTCCTGCAAAGCCAACATGTCACATCTGAATGTAATGCTCTGGCAGACTTCAGACTAACCAGGAAGGAGCAGAGAAAGATGAAGGAGACAAAGTAGAAGTAAGCAAAATCACTGCCGCACTCTTTCCCCTGGGAGCCGGATCGCTCGTCACAGACTCGGTGACTCAGACATGACAACATGATCTCTTGCCAGGCCTCACCAGTTGCACTCCTGATAGAACAGAGGCAGAGAGAGAGACAGACTATACCTGAAGAGAAATACATGGCTGGCAGCATTTTTTATCAGCTCCAGCTCCACGGATATTAAACAGACATTATAACGTAGAATGAGCAGTAGTTCAAATTCAGAATCAGAATCGTTATTCCTTTAATAGTTACACAGCCAAACAAGTACACAACCATGGCTACAAAATGTGTAGCAGCAATTTAAGTAAAACTAAGTGACATAAATAGCATATTAAGTATTGTGAAAAAGTTTGAGGACATTTATGAAAGATGTATTTTTCACATAAAGTGATTATAGCACCAGTATAATTGCAAATACACTACCAGTCAAAAGTTTGGACACACCTTCAAATTCAAAGTTTTTTATCTATTTTAATTTGTTCTACTTTGTAGATTAATACTGAAGACATCAAAAATATGAAAGAACACATTGAATCATCCAGTTAACAAAAAAGTGTCAACAAATCCAGAATATGATTTTTATTTTAGATTCTTCAAAGGTAGCCCCGTTCAGCTTTGCACTCTTGGCTACTCTCAATCAGCTTCATGAGGTCGTCTCCTGGAATGGTTTTCAGTTGATACGTGTGCCTTGTCAAGAGTCATTTGTGGAATTACTTGCCTTCTGAATGTGTTTGAGACCATCAGTTGTGTTATGCAGAGGTAGGGTTAGTGCACAGTGGAAAGCCCTATTTGACTGCTGTTGTAATCTATATTATGGCAAGAACCACTCAACTCAGTAAAGAGAAACGACCGTCCATCATCACTTTAAGAAATGAAGGCCAGTCGATCCAGAAAATGTCAAGAACTTTGAATGTTTCCTCAAGTGCAGTTGCAAAAATCATCGAATGCTATGATGAAACTGGCTCTCATGAGGACCCCCCCAGGAAAGGAAGAGCCAGAGTTACCTCTGCTGCAGAGGATAAATACATCAGAGTTACCAGCCTCAGAAACTGCAAATTAAAGCACCTCACATTAGAGCCCACATAAATGATCACAGAGCTCAAGTAGCAGGTAATCTCAACATCCACTGTTTAGACCCTCCAGAAAAACGCGATTTTGTGATCGCAGAATTTACCGCATAATCAGCAAAATGGCGCAGATTTTTAAAAGGCCGCATATTTATCAAAAGGCTGCATAATCCCCGCATTTTTCCACAAAAGTTGAGAAGAAAAAAAGTTAACTCGTCTTGACGTGACGTCATCAGCTCGCGCATCACAGAATGTAAACAACACTGTATAGAGTGAACGTGTGGAGCTCACACGGTAGAGAAAACACCAAGATGAAAAAATCTAATCCATCTCATTTACCGATGAACATTTCTACTAAAGACCGGGCAAAAAGTGGGGGGAAACTATTCTGCACCCCGTGCAACTGTGTGTTGGAGCATAAGAGAAAAACGACGGGGACGACCCACTTTGATTCATTCAAACATTCGAAAATGCTTTCTGCTGCTGCGGACAAGAAAGCCAAACAACTCACGTTCAGCGAGGCATCAACCTCCAAAACCCTTTCGAGGGCTACAAGAAACGAAGTGAGTAGCCTACAAGATTGAAGCTTGTCAGATAACGAACGAGTAAATGAAAACGGAATGAGGGGGAGAAGTGTGTGTGTGTGTGTGTGTGTGTGTGCGTGTGTGTGTGTGTGTGGGGGGTGTGTGTGTGTGTGTGTGTGTGAGATTAAAAAAGCACAATTGCTTTTACAATAAATAAACATTGAATGTGTTTAATTGAATAGTAAAGGGGTTTAACGTTAGTGGCAGTTTGTGTGTGAGAGAGAATAAATAAGACAGCCCAATATTTAAAAAAATGTTTATTCTTTTCCCCCGTATATTTAGCATATTCCGCAACTTTCCGCATATTTCGCAACTTCCCGCAATTTCACCGGATAAAATCATATAAAAACCCCGCATGTTTGATCGCATAATCAAGGATTTTAGCCCGCATAATCAAGGAATTTAGCCCGCATAATAAAGGATTTTTGCCCGCGTTTTTCTGGAGGGTCTAACTGTTCAGAGGAGAATGCGTGAATCAGGCCTTAATGGTCCAATCGCTACAAAGATCCATACTGAAGATGAACAGAAAGAATAAGAGAATTGTTTGGGCCAAGAAACACAAGGATTGGACAATAGACAGTGGAAATCTGTAATCTTACATGTACTTGGTCTGATTGGTCCAAATTTGCGATTTTTGGTTCCAACCTCCGTGTCTTTCTGAGACGCTTTCTGGTGACACTGTTGGTGATTTATTCAAGACTCAAGGCACACTTAACCAGCATGGGTACCACAGCATTCTGCAGTAGCCAGCAAAATATAAATCATATTCTGGATTTGTTCACACTTTTTTGTTTACTAGATAATAATATGTGTTATTTTATAGTTTTGAAGTATACATCTACAATGAAGAAACATTTGAAATAAATGAATAACTTTGAATTTCAAGGTGTTTCCAAACTTTTGACTGGTAGCCTACTGGTACTATTGTACATCGCATGTTTATTGCACAAGATCTTGACAGTCAGTTTTGTCAAATTGGCTTCAACTAGCCATTGCATTAAAGCCACAAGATTAAAATGTTCACTTCTTACCTATGAGTGGATCAGTAGTGATAATCTCATTATCACTATACACACTGTATATGGGTAAAAGTCTTTATACTCGGTCGTACATATTTTACATAGTTGATTCTTAACTACCGTATTTTCCGGACTATAAGTCGCTCCTGAGTATAAGTCGCATCAGCCAATAAATGCGTCGTGAAGAGGAAAAAAACGTATATAGGTCGCACCGGACTATAAGTCGTATTTATTCAGATATTTATTTTCAAATCCAAGCCAATAACAGACATTTACGGTAAACTGGAAAGGGAAGTTATTAACTACACAGGTCCGGTATGTTAACGCAACACATACCTTCTACCTGGAGGCTGGCTCTGCGAGTCGGGCTAGGGTGGCATGCTTCTACCCCTTGACGCGCTCCGACGGAGGACTGCTGGGACAGACGGGGCATCTCGGACGCACCCACTGAGCATTCGGCCGCTGGGCTGGTAGGGGTGGACCCTGCGCCGCACCGGACACAAGACGGCGGGCTAACAACAGACGGCTAACAAGCTAACAAGACGGCTAACAACAGATGGCTAACAAGCAGCTAACCCGGAAGAACCGTCCGCTCTCTTCTTCGTTTTTTTCAGTGGTACAGGAGCAGCATATAGTTGTCACAAGCCGAGAGCGCACTCTCACGGCTGTAGACAGTTCTTGTCAAAAAGTATGAATTCGCATTTATTCAGACATTTATTTCACACTTAACAATTTAACACAAACGGTTATTCAGTTAATTTAACACAGAACAGGCTGAATGTCCGGTATGTTACCGGTAATTTAACACAAACAGTTATTCAGTTAATTTAACACAGAACAGGCTGAATGTCCGGTATGTTAACGTAACATATGTACAGTTATTCAGCTACACAATAGCATAAGGAACATCGCTGGGAGGCTGAAAAAAAGAGGCTAAATTAACACGACGAGCCAAGTCTCGGTAAGCAAGTTAACGAAGCTCCCGATCTCATTCCACTTCACTGAATCCATTGAATTCTTCATTCTCGGTGTCGCTGCGGAACAACTCCGCCAACTCCGGAGGAAGACGAAGCACTGTCTCCTCTTCTGCGGGGCTGTCGTCAGACGCAGCATTATTTCCCGTTATCCCAGCCTTTCTGAATCCGGACAGTATGGTTTCGGTTGTCACAGAAGTCCATGCTTTGTCGATCCATCCAAGGACTTGCTGGAAAGTTGCATGGCGCATCCTTCCCGTTGCCGTGAAGCTGTGCTCTCCATCCACCATCCACTCCTCCCACAGGCGACGCAAGACAGCCTTGAAGCTCCGGTTCACGGAGATGTCGAGTGGCTGGAGTACTTTTGTTAAGCCTCCAGGGATGATGACAGGTATGGAGTTGCAAGCTTTTATTTTATCTTTGAACAGTTGCGTTATGTGCGCTCGCATACTGTCCATCACAAGCAGGGCTTTGCGTGTTTTAAAGAAGCCGTCGGGACGCTTAGTGTAGCACTTTGTAAGCCAAACATTCATCATTTCTGTATCCATCCATCCTTTTTCATTCACGGCCACGGCAATTGTGGGGGGGAAGTCGTCTTTTGGCATGGTTTTGCGCTTGAAAATGACCATCGGTGGTAATTTCGATCCGTCTCCACAACATGCAAGCACCACGGTGAAGTGTGATTTCTCATGACCAGTTGTCACTATATTCACACTTTTCTGCCCTTTCTCTGCGACACTTCGGCCCATGGGGATGTCAAACGTGAGGGGGACTTCATCCATGTTTATAATGTGATCCGGTGACACGTTGTGTTCAGTCACCTGCTTTGCAACAAACTCACGGAAACTGTCGATCTTGGCCTGAAAATCTGCTGGCAGTTTCTGACATACAGTTGTCCGTGCTCTGATAGAGAGCCGGTTCCGTTGCATGAAACGGTAACACCAGGACGGCCCGCCTCTGAAGTCGTTTATATTCATGTCTTTGGCAACTGCCAGGGCGTGGAGACGTACATGCACCGTTGACATGCCTCTCCCGGCAGCACGTTGCTCTAAAACCCATCTATATAGTCGTTCCTCCAGCTCTGGCCATCTCGCCCTCAGCCCGCGATTCGCTTTTTTTGTTTTTTTCATGGCGGCAAGAGCAACCTCTGCTTTTCTCCAGTCTCTCACAAGTTTCTCGTTGACTCCAAACTTTCTCTCTGCTGCTCTATTGCCGTTTTCGGATGCATATTTCACAACCTGCAGTTTGTAATCTGCAGCATACGATTTTCTTTTTGGAGGCATTTCGATTTTGTTCAGTCTTTCTTTTCTTTTAATGTTAATGTTATTTTTTTCGGTGGTACAGGGGCAGCATATAGTTGTCACAAGCCTAGAGCGCCCTCTGGTGGCTGTAGACGGTTCATGTCAGTCAGCATGAATTGACATTTAAAACATATATACGTCGCTCCTGACTATAAGTCGCAGGACCAGCCAAACTAGGAAAAAAAGTGCGACTTATAGTCCGGAAAATACGGTAAGTATATTTTGCAGAAAGTGCAAGTGTAAATGTCTTCATAAACTGTCCATAAGTGTAAAAGTTATCCAAAGTGCTTGTGATATATACGTCAATTATAATAAAGCTTGTTATACCTGAACAGCAGCATGAGAGCTTGGAGAAAAGTGCGGAAGTTGTTGTGGTGATTAATAGCTGTGTCCTCATTCATCGCAATGTTGCCAAACACCTACAGCAGAGACAGTGAGGGAAATGGATATACTGTGTTCCTTTTTTTTATTAGGAATGGTAAACCACAACATGAATATCATGACCTCCGCGAGCACAGCATCACCCACCTGCATCCCAATGATGGCATAGATGAAGAACAGCATAGCAATCAGAAGGCAAACATAAGGCAGGGCCTGGGGGAAAGAAAACAGGAAACAGGAAAACAAGAACACATTTACACATTCCAGACAGGAATCTTTGAGTGCAGTAAAAGAAGACAAATTGCTTTACTATCCCTCCATTATTATTTCACAAACACACATAGGCCTGACAAACACATATGTCCACCCTGTCTCTTAAAAACAATGTTCCCATACAGCAAATATGCATTCTCAAATGTGTTCCTAAAGAAAGAGAACTTAAAAAATAAGTCAATGTTGACTTTTGGTTTTACATGAGACATGAACAGTGAAAATGTCCTGTGTTTGTTTGACCCATCCACCAACCCTGTTCTTACCTCCTTCAAACGACGACCCACACTTTGATATTAAATGTATTTTACTTATGTATTTTTCCTCATGTGAGTGTGTGAGTGTGTAAAAGTGCAGGTGTGTGAGCACCTTGAAGGACTGGACAAAGGTCCAGAGCAGGATGCGGATGGTGTAGCCCTGTCTCAGCAGCTTGATGAGCCGGGCTGCTCTGAACAATCTCAGGAAGCTCAGGTTCAGCAGCCTGTCCTGTTAGAAAGACGACATCAAACCATTATCAACCACATACTAGGATCCCTCACTGAACACAGCCTTACTAGCGCTTATTAAAGTCACCTCAGCTGGTTATCTGTTCAGTTATTACTCTATACATACTCTAACTATGATTCTACAATATTCTGTGTCATGGGTTGAGAAAGCCTTCTCAATTTACCAATCCTGACTCTCTATTTTCCAGGAGCTGATATAAATCTGTATCATGGCCCAGAGATCACTCCTTAAAGCCCCTGTCACACTGTCCCGAACTTGACACCTGATGGACACACGATTAAGGAAATGTTCAAATTCGGCTCTGATCGTAACAACATCGGGCCATTCGTGAGGGCATCTTAAGCCATCGTATGACTGCTGGTGGAGTTTCTCAGGCTCCGGCAGCAACTTTGTGAGCGGCAACTTCGTAAGGCACTCGTGAGGGCATCTTGTCAAATCGTGAGAGCATCTTGTTATCATCGGTGCCATCGGGCATTCGCCCTCACTCTGATCGGGGCGAATGCCCGATGGCACCGATGATAAAAAGATGCTCTCACGATGGCCTTACGAAGGGCAAAATTGACACACGAATTCAACACGAAAATGAACCTTCGCAAGGTCTTTCGAAATCTTTTTGGCATGCCAAAGATTTTGCCACCGCTCACGAAGTTGCTGCCGATGGCTTAAGATGCCCTCACGAATGTCCCAATGTTGTTACGATCAGAGCTGAATTTGAACATTTTCTTTATCGTGTGTCCATCGGGTTGTTTTATTGCACAACAAAATCATGTAAACATATTATGTAAATAAGCCAATTTTTGTTCTGTGAAACTGAAAAGGATATAATATATTATTTTGAAGGCAAGTTGACAGGAAGTTGTTGTTGCTATGGAAACAACATTACGGAGAAAACTTAATATCTTCTACATATAAAGACGGATAAAGTAAAGAACAAATTCTGAAAATATCAGTACAGTATCCTAACATACAATTCACACATAATCGTTTTTGTTACTTTCGTTACAGTTGTATGTCTTAAATGTAATGTAAATGTTGCCTTTGTGTGTGGTTCGGGGCCATCTTCGTGCAAAATTCACAATTCCATATTCGTGTGTCCATCGGGTGTCAATTTCAGGACAGTGTGACAGGGGCTAAAAGACATTTCAATGTACGTGATTGGAAATAAAATCTTCTATTCTTTTAAGTTTAAGATTTCGCTTGATGTTACTCCCTTGTAATATCACAAAAGAAACAGTCTGTGGAAACAAAAAGGGATTTCTTACCAAACTTTGTGAGTCTTTCCTTTATTGTAAAACAGGGCAGACATAAATCTACACTACACACAGAGCACATCTGATGTTCTATTCATCTAACTGGACACTCAACGATATGAGGATAAACAAACCATCTCCTGCTTTGGGCCTCAAGGTGCATTTGAACATCAGAAGCTGGAGGAGCTTTGTCCATTCTGAGAAAGTAACCCCTCTGATGTCATCAGCAATTCATGATAAGAAAGACAGGTTTGCAAGACACCTTTTTATCTTTGCAATGATGGCTTGACAAAATATATTAATAAGTCAATTCACTTCCTGATGTAAAAAGACTGACACAATGGGGAATAAAGCCCCCTCAGGCATGGCATCTGGGGATTTTCCCTGTCAACAGATATTAGTTAAAAATGCACCTGCAGTGTCTACATTTCATATGTTTAAAGGCTATCTTCTCAAAAAGTCTGAATTCTCTGCTTCAGTAGCACTTACTGTTGTAGTCCAATCACTATCTATATTCTGATGGTTTACACAGAGAGATTTGTTCATGTATCATTCATAGCCTGATCTATAGATCATATCATATCTTGTTTATATATTAAATAAGAAAGAAGGCAAGCTAAAGAGCAGGCAAAGTCACTCACCGTAGTCTAGTGATTTGGGACCAGGGCATGGCATCACCAGGGAGGACAGTTGACAAGATGGAAACGTAGAGCGAGAGAGAGAGAGAGAGCGAAAGAGAGATACAGACAGACAGACAGACAGACAGACAGACAGACAGACAGACAGAGGGATAAAACAGAGAGAGCGAGAGATAACAGAGGGAGGTGAGGAGAGAGGACGGAGAGGCGGGAGAACAGGAACAGTCATATTGCCCAACATAAACTGATACAGCTCACCAAATACACACATGTAAATCAGTCAAAAGCTACTTCACAGTACACACATGTATGCAGGTCCACAGAGTGTCTGGAAAGATATCAAGGCTGTCAAAAAACAAAGGGCATTCATGTGACAGCAACTAAAGCAACCGACCATTGCTCCCAAGGCCTGATAGCTCTGATTACACACCGCACTGAAACAAACACTCCACAAGAGAAGGATTGTGACTTTCCTGATCCAATATTCATATTATTTTCCTTGCACTGCCCAACTCTGCTTCTTGTTGTCCTCCCCAGATGTTTTATCCTGCACATAAACAAACCCCTCAGGCATAAACTATACCAACTCAACCGATAAAGTGCCTAGCCAATCAGAGGCTATAGGGACTTTGTAGGGTGGCATTTTTCCTATTATGTAATTCGCCTTAATATGAAAAAACTTCAGTCAATTTGCATAATAACAAGTCACTACTGTTTGTTGGACTAGTGTGTTTTTGGAGCAATGGGTCTTTGGAACAATAGGCATCTGTTTTCTGGATAACGGGCTGCTGAACAAACAGGATTTCTTTCTAATTATTGGGCTGCTCTTACATTGATTTCAGTCACCAGGATGTCAGTGATGCTGCCCAACACTGTGACAAAGTCAAACATGTTCCAGGCATCCTTTAGGTAGTTCTGAGAAGCAAAAGTTGAAAATCATTAGTTGTGATTCATTACTCAGAGTTTGTAACGTTGTTTCATTGATATTACCCACCAATGGACCAAAAGCAATGATCTTGAGGATACACTCCAGAGAAAAGAGAGTGGTGAAGACGATGTTGAGGTTCTTTAGCATCGCTTCATAAAAGTCTGGAGCTCCATGGAACTGAAAGACAACGTCATATAAAGTTATCTTGCTGACATGTTGGAGTAATATATTTTATTTATTGTTTTGGCATTTTGGAAAACTCTTATTTGATGTGAACCGGTACTTTGAGAGGTGCCGGTTCACGTCGTAGGCACTGCAATGGTGCCCTTGAGCAAGGTAATGAACACCACACTGATCCCAGTTCCCTCACTGAAAAACCTAAATGTAGACTTTAATGAAATGTATTATGTCAACAGAGTTTTGAAAGCAATAATATAATATTTAAACAAAACATATTAGGTTCAACTTAATATTATTGCTTTCAACTAACCTAATACAGTTATGCAAAATGTGTTGACAGAATACATTTAATTGAAGTCATTGTTTCAGTTTGTTCAGTGCATACTGTATGAAGCTACAGAAAGCATGTGGATGGCCATCATCTCATTCTAGGTTTTAAACATGTTTTTACCTTTATACAGAGCTTGGCTAGCTGTTTCCACCAGGCTTTATGCTAATGAAATAGCTTCTGGCAATTGCTTCATATTTACTGTGCAGACGTGGGAAAGGTATCAGGGAACAAACTTAGCATATGTCTCAAAGCGTCAAGATGTTACTTTCACGAGCTACTGAATCCAGGACTGACTCCATATAACATTCAAAAAGGCCTAACAAACAACATACATTTAGCATTATGTTGGTTAAAAATATCCAACTCATAAGTTCTTACCTTCATCATAAGCACCACAGTGTTGAGGGCAATCATGATCATGATGGAGTACTCAAATGGAGGTGAGACCACAAACTTCCACATCCTGTACTGGAAGGATTGCATGTTCTGGGGCATGTAGCGGGTCAGAGGTTTGGCATTTATGGCAAAGTCAATACAAGCCCTCTGGAACAGAAAGCACAGCTCTGCTTCACTGTCTGTGTGCAAACCCCAGTCTTGGTTGATTACCAATAAGCGAACAAACATTCTAGTCCCAGCTGCTTTTTTTTTTCAATTCACAAAATGTAACGAGAATTTCTTAAATGGCTTTATCAATGTGTTTTCACTGTGCTGTGCTAAAGTAAATGTGCTCACTGTCAACATTTAAAAATGAGGTAATTCTACATTATCTCTAATACAGACACTTATCACACCTCCATAAAACCAATAAGCAAAACCTTTGTCTGCAAAAATGTTTAAGACATGTTGGTTGTGCCTCAGTATATATGAGCTCCTCAGGCTTCTTTATCACAAGCCTTTCTTCAATGTTTTAAGAAAATCTGTTCATAACATTTGAGAATATCCAGCAAAAAAAAAGGCGAAATTAGGTAAACCTGATGATGGAGATAGTGATTACAGTAGTGTGCGCGGGATTCAGACTGGATTCAGACTGTCCAGATGACATCGTCTTTCTGCTTTACCTCATTCTTTTCCAAGCTGCACTCAGACATGGCCTTGTCTCCCTGCTCCTGGAAGGTGATGATGATCAGAGCAACGAAGATGTTGACAAAAAAGAAAGGGAAGACCACGAAATACACCACATAGAAGATGGACATTTCTATCCTGTAGCCTGGACTGGGGCCCTTGTCTTCAAAGGTAGCGTCCACAGAATGCTTCAAGACCCTGTAAGAGAGGAGAGCACACACACCAGGGAATGAGACAGAGTGACACACAGCCTGCAGGGTTATTCTCCAAGGTAGGAATACCCTAACAAAACTAGAACTATATCTGTCATTTTGTAACCGCACATGTAAATGATTAATGATTCGTCTTGCCAGTCATGTGCAATATTTACATATTTTCTTCTCTGAATGTTATTTTAATGGGGCTTTGGCCACAATATGTTTTAGGTTTAATGCAGCTGTTGCACAGTAGCTCCCTGGGACAAAAAAGTACCTAATCTTATCATTTCTAAGTTTCCGCTCATTGTTTTTGATCTTTAGGCTCCCAGCATTAATGCTAACATTAGCATTGCTTCCATGAGCAGCGGCAGGAAGCTGTTCTAAACTAAAAAGATTTGGCTTTAAAAACGAAATATTTGAAGAACTTTAAAATAATAATTAACCTGCAACTTGTCAAATAAAAATAAAAGCACATCCCCTGTCGCCATAGTAACTTCTGCCTCGATGCAAATGGTGAAAGAGGACAGGGAGCTGCCGAGTGTAGCCACTGAAGGTGGACTGACCTTTAACCCTGTGAAGCCCAAATATAGAAAAACATTAGAATTTTTGTTTTGACCTTTCAGATGTTGTTGTAGGGAGCCTCTGGGGCAGAAATAAAAGCGTTTTCAAATTGTTTACGTTTTGGTAAGTTTTTAGGGAAATGTTGTAATATTGCAACGTTGGCGGGAGGAGAATTTTCTGTATTTCTACTCACATTGTCTGAATAAATATATTGAACAACTAAGGGTTCATTTGCAGGATTGATTGCTTACTTAGCCCTATATCAGTATATAGCATGAATAATAATCACACATCTGTCATATTTGTTATGAATAGTCATTTATTAAATATGAATACAATGGTAGTCCCAAAAACAGTTCCTGTCGTCAGAAAAGCACCAGACGGACGTCACACTTGCTGCATTGCGTCTTTGTGTAAAATTACATCCTCTGTGATATCTGGACCAGACAAATCAGTATTGGGACTGATAAAATATTTTTTCAGCCAGCGATACCTGTCACAGGGCTTGGTGTGTTTATTTGGTTGGGGCTCGATGTCCACATAATCACTGGCTAGTTGGGTTGTTGGTTTTCTTTGTCCACTTGTCCACAGGCATCTACCTCTTCTTCACTCATAGCAGTGTCACTGCCCTCTGATTCCATCTCAAAATCACTTTCTCCTTTTTGGATGGCATCACATCCTGCACACTGAATCGAGGACCTCTCTTTGCTGGTGGCATTCTGAAATGGAAAAATGAATTAATAAATATGCATCAATAACACATATGCTTATCATATTGTAATAGATTACCTGAAGGAATAGATAGGGTGGTGGGACAAGTGTTCATCTGTCTGGCTTAGCCTATTATCATAATAAAAGGAATACCTACACCGACACATGCAGGTAAACCAGTTCAACAAGTCACACAATGCTGTCTGGCTAATGATAACAAGCTAATTATCATACTAAAAGGGATACATCCAAGTGTCCCAACACTTCTCATAAAGAACTGTTTCTGCCAGAACCAGAGTTAAATGTATTTTTGTAACTCATTAACTGATAAGATACAAGTAGAGTTTAAAATATTGCTACAGATATAATTTCACATACTGCTATCAGAAATAATGTATTAATTTATTCAGTTCTGGTCTTAATTCAACATCTTAACAGAGGCCACATTTAGAACTTAGTTATAGTGAATTATCAAAGACATTATATTTCTATTAGTGTTTTATTTCCATATGTGAACAGAAGGGCAATGTCCATGTGTAAGGTGCACATGCTATTTTGACTACCACACTGACCCAGGTATGTACTAATATTGCAACAATAATCACACAAAAAAATATTTGAGGCATTTTACTTACTTGAATCTGAAAAATCCAGTCCAATAAAACAAAGAGATGTTGCTCGTTTGAAGATTCAGAAGTTGTGTGAGTGTATGGCCAGAGGGCAGGACCTACAAAATGGCAGCCCACTGCTCCTAACACTAGGATGGGTCAAAGGCAAAGAAACCATTTTGTTACATAGTACCTACTGTATACTACGTAATGACAATAAGTTGAATCTTCAATCTTCAATAAACACATTTAATACACAATAGCATTGTGAGGCTGAACAAAAGGACCTTTTGACTATGTAAATGCAGTCTTTTAAAAAAGCAAAACATTTACTGACTTTTTTAGGATAGCTTAAAGTGATGTTGGAAAATTACAACCGTGGGCCTTACAGGGTTAAAAGGCAATATGTAAGATATGGCCTGAATTAAAGTTTAAATATTCACAAAATAAATTAACATTATCAACATGTGAAGAGGTTACAGTTTTACGAAATAGACGTCTATGTATTGTGGTCGAGAGGAGTCTACTAGATTTAAAATGCTAGCCCGTCCTGTGTGTAACACCCCATGTCCTCTAGAGGCGACAGCGAGTCTCTGTAGAGCCAGTCTGCCCTCAGTCCAGAGGGAGAAGAAGAACAGCTTGTCAGTAACCAATTTTTTTTTATTGAATCAAAAGTGGCAGACACGAGTAAACAACGAGAAGAGGGTTAGGGTTAGATAATCTGGGAGAAGACAAAGCGTCAACCTAAAGGAATGAATCGAGCTGCACCTACGTTGGCCAGCCCTCCCCAGTGGAGACAGTGAAGAGGGTCAGGAAGGCCCACAGCACATTGTCATAATGGAACTCATACTTCCTCCACTCCCTGGGCATCGCCGCCACCTCCTCTGTGTCATAGTCCAGGAACTGTCCTCTGGAAGACATAAAGTCATAAATAACACTGAGTGGGGTTAGTAAGGAACAGGGTCAGCACAAATGCTACAATATTGACAATTTCAATGTTTCTGAGATAAGGAATGAGGAGGAGGGGATTGTAGACCGACTTGCAGTCTTTCTCCAGGCCCTTGGACTCGTCTGTGCAGAAGAAGAATTTCCCTTTGAACAGTTGAACTGCGATGACGGCAAAGATGAACATGAAGAGGATGTAAACAATGAGGATGTTCAGCACGTTCTTCAAAGAATTGACTACACAGTCGAACACCGCCTGAGGACACACAGAAGCAAACACACTATTTGTTTAGGAGATAAGGTAGAACATCATTTCTGAATATACAGGACTTTCTCATTATTATTACATATACATCCAGTATTGTGCAGGCACTGCTACTCTGTTGTTTGCCTTTCACACAATTTCCTCTTCTTTGCTAAAAACAGCAGCAGCCTGCTGTAGACAAAATTAGACCCTCCAGAAAAACGCGGGCAAAAATCCTTGATTATGCGGGCTAAATTCCTTGATTATGCGGGCTAAATTCCTTGATTATGCGGGCTTAAATCCTTAATTATGCGATTAAACATGCAGGGTTTTTATGTGATTTTATGCGGTGAAATTGCGAGAAGTTGCGAAATATGCGGAAAGTTGCGAAATATGCTAAATAAAAAAGAATAACAATTTTTTTAAATATTGGGCTGTCTTATTTATTCTCTCTCACACAAAACCCGCCACTAACGTTAAAACCCTTTACTATTCAATTAAACACATTCAATGTTTATCTATTGTAAAAGCAATTGGGCTATTTTAATCTCACACACACACACACACACACCCCCCCCCCCACACACTTCTCCGCCTCATTCTGTTTTCATTTACTCGTTCGTTATCTGACCAGCTTCAATCTTGTAGACTACTCACTTCGTTTCTTGTAGCCCTCAAAAGGGTTTTGGAGGTTGATGCCTTGGTGAACGTGAGTTGTTTGGCTTTCTTGTCCGCAGCAGCAGAAAGCATTTTCGAATGTGTGAAAGAATCAAAGTGGGTCGTCACCGTCGATTTTCTCTTATGCTCCAACACACAGTCGCACGGGGTGCAGAATTGTTTCCCCCCACTTTTTGCCCGGTCTTTAGTAGAAATGTTCGTTGGTAAATGAGATGGATTAGATTTTTTCATCTTGGTGTTTTCTCTGTTGTGTGAGCTCCACATGTTCACTCTGTACAGTGTTGTTTACACTGTATGTGCGAGCTGATGACGTCACGTCAAGACGATTTAACTTTTTTTTTGTTTTTTTCTCAACTTTGTGTGGAAAAATGCGGGGATTATGCGTCCTTTTGATAAATATGCGGCCTTTTAAAAATCTGCGCCATTTTGCTGATTATGCGGTAAATTCTGCGATCGCAGAATTGCGTTTTTCTGGAGGGTCTACAAAATGCCTTCTCTTTATCAAAGCCCTGCTAACCTGGTTAAAATATCAAAATAAACCAAAGTCAGCACTGCAGCAGAACCTTGAGTTTCGGCAGACGTTTGATGGTCTTGAGAGGCCTGAGCACTCGGAGAACTCTCAGTGACTTGATGGTGCTGATGTCTTTGCCTTTGGTCCCCCTGTGGAAGGAAAACACAGTTATACAAACAACAACTTTAACATTATGTGTACTTTTTATTTAGTTTGCAGTGACGGAATGACTAGCGTTTATTTCTAGACCGTTGTGTAAGAGAATAATTAAAAACCTGAATGAGACTGCTTGATGGTGTCTCCAAAACAAAACAAGAAATGAAAGATGAGGTTAAAATATATTACTATATTCACTTGAATGAATATTAGAGGAAAGAAATCTTAAAGACACGCTGTGCAGTATGTGTGATTTGTTGTATGCTTTCCTGGTTTAAATGAACAAGTAAGTATGAACAAGTAAGTATGAAATCTCATGCAATTCATCATTTGAAGTTCCACTACAGTTAGTGTTTTCTTTCTCATGAGCTGTCATGTTACCATTTCTCCAACTATCTGTCTAATATTTATTTTATTTTTACTAAGATATTCTAACACTAAGGCTTTATGTCAATCCTGTCAAAGTCCCTACAATACTAAAAGTGTATTTGTCCTTGTAAACCTATAATTTCAATAAGCTTGTTACCAGGAGTGATCCTACATGTAGAAACAGTTTTCCTGCCAACAGTTGCTTCTTTAACGTCACATTTCTGTGTTTTATGTTTAAGTTTGCGCTCCTTTTATTGGTTTGAGCGGGCTGGGCCCAGATGCTAAATCAATCTGAAATATCTCCTTTGACTCCATCAGATTTCAGCATTATTTAAATCAATGTCTGATTTGGGAGTAAACACTATTGAATATGATCAAACCACAGAGCCAAGGAAACGGGTTAGAGTGACTTTTCTCTGAGTTAACACTTTTTTTGTCATGGATAGACAGAAATATCCTGTGTGGTGTCGTAGTATTTGAAAAAACCCTTTCCAATTTCCAGAAAAAAAGAAAGGAAACATTTATGTTAGTTTGAAGCCTGCCCTCCCCCACCAGGAATACACTCAAGAACTCTGTTGTTACCTTGTCTACAGAGAAGATGGGAAAGATTGGAAAAGTTAGATATGGAGCAGAACTCTATGTATGTTTTTATTGTTTTAAATCAGGTTATTTATACTTTACCACAGTACTTTCATTTGACCACACCATAAGATTTAGTGTATTTACACCCTATCTGTTATGTCTCGTAAAATCTGTTAAGTTAATGTTTTTAGTTCAGTCTTGCATCCTGTTTTATTTTGTAGTAACCTTTCCTTCCTGTTGCAGATTACCTCACTTCCTCCCTTTGATTGTCAACTCCGCCATAATTGTCTGCACCTGTTCCCCCTTAGCCTGCCTATATATAGATTCTGTCTCCTTTGTCTTGTTGCTAGTTCATTTAGTCCCATGTGCCAGACTGCCAGCGTGAAGTCCATGTTTTTTCTGCCAAGAGCTAAGAAGCGAGTTTTGGAATTTACTTTATCCTTTGCATTTTTGATACTATGTTAACCTTTTCCTCATAAGAGTGTTTTTTTTACCTTAACCTGTTACCTCTACGGAGAGCTCACAGTGACACTTTTTTCAGTAAATACTTTCTTTTGTACTTTGTTTGTCGAGTCGTGCTTTTGGGTTCATACTGGTTTGCCTAGCCGTGAAAGTACGAACTGGCCAGTAAAATGGACCCAGCCGACTCAGAACAGCTGCAAGCTGCCCTTCGCTTTCAGGGGAGACGTTTGAACGAACAAGAGGAGCAGATGTCTGCCATTCAACAGGGAGTTAAGGATCTTGTTGGAAACCAAAAGGGTTTTGAGTTCTCCGTAACCACACAAGTTAATCACCTGGCCGAGCAGATCCACATAGTGGGACAGTACCCTCACCCCAGCCTCCAGTGGCCTCTGGAGTGTCCCCAGCTTATCCTGTAGCCCTGTTTGCCTCTTCAATCCGTCTGGCCCCTCCAGAGAAGTTTTCCGGGGAATCTGATGGCTGTCGTCCCTTCATGGTGCAATGTGACCTACACTTTCAACACCAGCCTGCGGCGTTCCCCACGGAACGGTCTAAGGTTGCTTTTCTGGTCCCTCACCTTACTGGACGGGCGGCAGCATGGGCAACGGTCGAGTGGTCAAGGGACTCGCAAGTCTGTGGTTCTTTTCAGATGTTTACTGACTGTTTGCTTCGGCTCGTGTACTAACCAGAGTTAGGAAAAGGGACCACATTACTCCTGTTCTGGCTGCCTTACACTGGCTCCCTATAGAACACAGGATAGAATTTAAAATTCTTCTTCTCGCCTACAAAGCCCTTAATGGGCAGGGGCCATCTTACCTTAAAGAACTCATTATACCCTACTGTCCTATTAGGGCATTGCGTTCCAAGAATGCAGGGTTGTTGGTTGTTCCTAGAGTCTCTAAAAGTACAATGGGAGCCAGAGCCTTTTCTTATCAAGCTCCACATTTGTCGAATCAGCTTCCAGTTTGAGTACGCTGAAGACCTTCCTTTTTGATAAAGCTTATAGTGATAAAATGAAATAATCTAATAAGAGTGCATTGACGTAGATACGTTGTGCCTCTTCACCTATACATTTTAGTTCTTACTCTTTCACTTAAATCCTAAAAACTTAGATCTTATATAACTTTATCCAAACCTTTCCCCTCTATGACCTCTCAAGGTTTATTAGAGGGTAACAGGTTGCAGAGAACGCCTAGCCCGGCCGGGGAGTGTGGAACGTAGTCACTGACCTACTCCTACCTCTGACAAACTCAGGTTCCAATGGGGACCTTTTTCCCTGTGTGTGCCTCTCCACCTCTGTTTCCTACTTCTTACTTGCTACCCTTTTCCCTCAACCTATCCTAAGGGAGTGCATGTATGTAGACACGTTAGTTTAGCTGCTATAGGCTTGGACTGTTGGGGGGGGCACCTTACTCCGTCTTTCTGGCTGTTTGTACCTGTGTACTCTCATGTTCTGATCAACCCAGTTTCCCCCAAATCTCTTTTTTGTGTCCATATATACGCCGGGATCCTGAGTCGAGGCTAATCCTGTTGCTGTGGTCGTGTGTCCTGGATCCTCTATCCTGAGCACTGGATCTGGGTCCTGGACTTCGAGTCGTGGCTGAACATGTCTCTGTGGTCCTGCCAGACTCTCACCATGCTACTTCCCTTATGGCTCCCACATGATTGATGACATCCTCGTGGATTCATATTCTTATTATTGACACATGCATTTCCAAATATTTGGACTACCTATGTTGTAAATGTATTATCTTTTTGATTTACACACGGCATCTATTGCACGTCTGTCCGTCCTGGGAGAGGGATCCCTCCTCTGTTGCTCTCCCTGAGGTTTCTCCCATTTTCCCCTTTAAACTGTGGGGTTTTCTCTGGAAGTTTTTCCTTGTACGATGTGAGGGTATAAGGACAGAGAGGGTGTCGTATTGTCATACTGATATTCTGTACACACTGTGAAGTCCACTGAGACAAATGTAACATTTGTGATATTGGGCTATATAAATAAACATTGATTGATTGATTTAAGAAGGATTTTTGACCACACTTCTCCTGGCAGAGAGGCAGCCCGAGTTCTATCCAAGCTTAAACAAGGTAATCACACTGTTGCAGACTATGCCATTGAATTCCGCTAATCGCCTTACTGAGAGAAGAAAGGAGAAACTTGGAGCTGTTTCCGCCAACGTCTACCACGGAGGGCACTCCACCTCGCCTCCCTCATCTGAGAGATTCTTCCCTCGTCAAGCCCCACCGTCATCACAGAGGACTGCACCCCCCAGCTCATCGGAGGAACCCATGCAGCTGGTACATGCAAAGCTGTCAGCTGAGGAGCGGCGTCGCCGTCTTCTAGAGGGGCTGTGTTTCTACTGCGGATAACGAGGTCACATGCTACCAGCCTGTCCACTAAAAGGGCAGGCTCACCAGGGAAGAGGATGGCGCTGGTGAGCCAACTCTCTGCCTCTGGTTTCCCTTCTCGCGTCCTGACCAGGGCCTAGGTACATTTAGCTACTATAACATTAACTCAAGGGGTATTAATAGATTCAAGGGCAGATGAGAGTCTGATGGACTGGGGGTTAGCTAATGAGTTAAAAGTCAAGACCGAACTGTTGACCCAGCCTCTACAGGCCAGCGCCTTGGACGGCAGATTGCTTTTCAAGATAACTCATAAGACTGAACCCTTAGAAATTGTCATCGATAATCATAGGGAACTCCTATCCTTTCACTTGTTTAACTCAGCTCAACACCCCGTCATATTGGGTTTTCCCTGGTTGAGGAAACACAATCCAAACATTGATTGGCGTTCTGGTAAGATTAAAGGGTGGGGGGAGGAATGCTCTACTGATTGTCTCAGACAGGGGGAAAAGATAGCTGTTGGAGTGGCTTCTTGGAATTGTGTAAGGTCTGCATCGCCAGACATTGACCAGGGTTCCCTCTGCCCACGCCCTGGTGAGGCGTTGTCGCCACATCTGGAGTGCCGCTCGCAAAATACTTATGAGAGACTCTGAGTGAATGAAAAAGGCAGCAGATCAGAGGCGGCGACCAGCTCCCGTGTACAAGCCTGGCCAGAAGGTCTGGCTCTCGACGAAGGATCTTCCTCTTCACGTCGTCTCCCGAAAACTTGCACCTAGGTTTGTAGGTCCGTATCCTGTGACAAAGGTTATTAATCCTGTGTCTTTCCGTTTGCGTCTTCCCAGGTCCCTGAGAGTCCACCCAACTTTTCATGTGGGAAGACTGAAACCAGTGAAAGAAAGTGTATTGGTCCCAGCAGCCAAACCCCCACCACCCCCCCGACTGATCGAGGGCGGCCCGGTTTATGCAGTCAAGCGTCTGTTGGCGGTACGCAAGAGAGGAAGAGGAAGACAATTCCTCGTTGAATGGGAGGGTTATGGGCTTGAAGAATGCTCATGGGTTCCATCAAGTTTTGTTGTGGGTCAGGATCTTTTTGACGATTTCTACCGACGCCATCCACAAGTGCCTGGGCCGTCAGGAGCCGTCCCTAGAAGGGGGGGTACTTCTATGTCTCGTAAAATCTGTTAAGTTAATGTTTTTAGTTCAGTCTTGTATCCTGTTTTATTTTGTAGTAACCTTTCCTTCTTGTTGCAGATTACCTCACTTCCTCCCTTTGTGTGTTTTCCCTCCACTGTGATTATCGACTGTTCCCCCTTAGCCTGCCTATATATATAGATTCTGTCTCCCTTGTCTTATTGCCAGTTCGTTGCCAGCGTGAAGTCCATGTTTTTTCTGCTAAGAGCTAAGAACTGAGTTTTGGAATTTATTTTATCCTTTGCATTTTTGATACTATGTTAACCTTTTCCTCGTAAGAGTGTTTTTTGTTACCTTAACCTGTTGCCTCTACGGAGAGCTCACAGTGCCACTTTTTTCAGTAAATACTTTCTTTTGTACTTTGTTTGTCAAGTCGTGCTTTTGGGTTCATACTGGTTTGCCTAGCCGTGACACTATCAACATGACGATAAAATTGAGTTTGAGCTTCTTCCTCACTGAGAACTTTTTCTTTAACCAAAATGAAATATTTCTTTGTTCAGATTGCATTGGCAGCATGCAGTTAGTCTTCCAGCTGCACCTGGAGGATCCGTAGGTATTCCCAAGCCAGATTAAATATACAGGACTGTCTCAGAAAATTAGAATATTGTGATAAAGTTCTTTATTTTCTGTAATGCAATTAAAAAAACAAGAATGTCATACATTCTGGATTCATTACAAATCAACTGAAATATTGCAAGCCTTTTATTATTTTAATATTGCTGATTATGGCATACAGCTTAAGAAAACTCAAAAATCCTATCTCAAAAAATTAGAATAGTTCCTCAGACCAAGTAAAAAAAAAAAGATTTATAACAGCAAAACACAATCAAACATTTGAAAATGTCCATTAATGCACTCAGTACTTGGTTGGGAATCCTTTTGCACGGATTACTGCATCAATGCGGCGTGGCATGGAGGCAATCAGCCTGTGGCATTGCTGAGGTGTTATGGATGCCCAGGATGCTTCAATAGCGGCCTTTAGCTCATTAGCATTGTTGGGTCTGGTGTCTTTCAGCTTCTTCTTCACAATACCCCACATATTCTCTATGGGGTTCAGGTCAGGGGAATTTGCAGGCCAATCGAGGACAGTAATGCCATGGTCAGTACACCAGTTACTGGTGGTTTTGGCACTGTGGGCAGGTGCCAGATCATGCTGGAAAATGAATTCCTCATCTCCATAGAGCTTTTCAGCAGACGGAAGCATGTAGTGCTCTAAAATCTCTTGGTACACAGCTGCATTTACTCTGGGCTTGATGAAACACAGTGGACCAACACCAGCAGCTGACATGGCTCCCCAAACCATCGCTGACTGTGGGAACTTCACACTGGATTTCAAGCAACTTGGATTTTGCTCCTCTCCAGCCTTTCTCCAGACTCTGGCGCCTTGACTTCCAAATGAAATACAAAACTTGCTTTCGTCTGAAAAGAGGACTTTGGACCACTGTGCAACTGTCCAGTGCTTCTTTTCCTTAGCCCAAGTCAGACGCCTCTTCCGTTGTCTTGAGTTCAGAAGTGGCTTGACCATGGGAATACGGCTATTGTAGCCCATTTCCCGGACACGTCTGTGAACAGTGACTTTTGATACCTGGACTCCAGCTTCAGTCCACTGTCTTTGAAGCTCCCCCAAATTCTGGAAGCGACTCTTCTTCACAATGCTGTTAAGGCTGCGGTCATCTCTCTTGGTTGTGCAGCGTTTCCTGCCACATTTCCCCCTTCCAACAGACTTTTTGTGGATGTGCTTTGAAACTGCACTCTGTGAACAGCTTGCTCTTTGAGAAATTTCTTTTTGTGTCTTACCCTCCTGATGGAGGGTGTCAATGACGGTCCTCTGGACAGCAGTCAGATCAGCAGTCTTCCCCATACTTGTGATTTAGTTTACTGAACCAAGCTGAGTGTTTTTCAAGGCTCAGGAAACCCTTGCAGGTGTTTCAAGTTAATTAGACGATTCAAGTGATTCGTTGAACACCCTACTAGTATACTTTTTCATGATATTCTAATATTTAGAGATAGGATATTTGAGTTTTCTTAAGCTGTATGCCATAATCAGCAATATTAAAATAATAAAAGGCTTGCAATATTTCAGTTGATTTGTAATGAATCCAGAATGTATGACATTTTTGTTTTTTTAATTGCATTACAGAAAATAAAGAACTTTATCACAATATTCTAATTTTCTGAGACAGTCCTGTATTATCCTTCTTGCATGGTATAAATCTAACCTAGGGTCTCCAACCAGTTGGACGTGACTGAAACATATCACATCCATATCCTCTAACATGCTTGAAGTACCTCAACTCTTCCTTACACATAAAGGCCCTGACACACCAAGCAGTCACCAGAGAACTCGCCGACGCCGACTGTTTCGTCGCCGTGTTCTCCTGCGTTTTGGCCATGTGTCGCACTGGAACACACCGCAAAGACTTCAGCCGAGCACGTATAAACTGCACATGCATGAGTGGTAATAACTCTCCTAACCAGCAGGCGGCGGTAGTGTGTATTCGTCATTCAAAAGAGGCAACAACCGGAAGACAGAGAAGAAGAACAGACTGCGTGATCTAAACAAACAACAAATAGCGTGTGCGTTCCATTTTCACTCTTGTCCATCGAAAACATGTTTTGTGCGGTACTGGAACTATCAGCCATTGGAGTGTTGCTTGTGGAAGACATTCTCAAGCAACCGTTTTGCTTCTCATGCACTGATTCGCTAGCTGAACAGCCAATCAGAGTGATTTCTTTGTCCGACTGCCTGTGGCCGACGGACGGCCGATTTAACATGTTGAATAGTGGTGGGGGTAGTGGAGTGCAGAGCTTCGTGACCACAGAGCGTGTGAACGTTGTGATCAGCTGTTTTAGCGCAGTGCTGCTGTACAGACCGACCTTAACAGCAGCCCTGTCTGTGCACACGGACACCGACTCTGTCGTCCGGTGATCTAACCGCCTTCTGGAAAAGCTTCACAAGTACGTCGGTACGCAAATGCGCTTAGTGACAAGTGACGGTACGCATTTCAGATTGTTGCCGCGCATGCATACCTGCTTACCACTTATGTGCACCCCTGTTCATAACATAACATGACCCTCTCTGTGTGGCTGTGATGCTTCATTATCAGTCAGTGTGGCAGCAGTTGCAGTACTGAAGGCTAGTCACACTCTTAAACAACAGGTTACACTTCCTCTTAGGCGTTTCTCAGTTAACAATTATAACACAAAAATACATTGATGGATTCAAGGAAAAGGGTAAGGAATGGGTACAGGATGGGTGTGGGGTGGGGCGTGTCAGGGTGGAAAGGGAGGTTCCCCACCTGGTAACACCTTGTTGCGATCTACTTGGGGGAAAACAGTGGTAAAACAAGGTACAGCACATTTATGGATGTTTCACACACACAAACAGAATAAAGCATATGTTTGCATCAAATGACAACATCATACATACTGATAAAAACATCCAATTTTAAATGTTTAAGTTGCTAGCAGACAACTGAGTGGATAAATCTGAGTCCAAAAAATAACATTCCAACACAAATCAAAGCTGTGATTATGGAACTTCTGTTCTCTTATCTGCATGCTGATACAACGTCCGTAAACAAAGCCTAAATAATTTATATTAAAAAGTATTTTAAAACAAAATCTAAATGTGATCCTTGAACGCCTGGTTATAACTAGCATCTGAAGTTGATAATAATAAGTAGCAGTAGTACCAGCAGCAAATGTGATTCCAGTGAGAGGATGATTTACAGATTGGGTTCTGATGTGATGTTATTCTCTGTCCCTCACACAGGCAGGGGGACAAATAGACTGCATGAAGAGTGAGCTGCAGGGATATGCATGATGAGTGATTGACAGCTGTCTATCAAATACTGTCAAAACAGCCTGTGAGAATAATTTGAGTTTGATTTAACCTGCTGGAGATGTGTGACTTAATGTATTAAAACATAATAGCTACGGAGATCCAGTGTTCAATATGAATCCCAAAAATAGTGTTAATACATAATTATTAATACAACTAAAATAAGAACCATTCAATACATTTGTCTGAGTAGTTTAAAACACTATAGGCCTGTGAACACGAAATTATATTTCATCCTGCATAATATCACAATCTGAAAGATAACGGCAGGTCAATTTCATCAATTAAGAATGCACTTATCATAACAAGTTTGTTTTATGATTGGTTGAATTTCCCCCTCCCCCCTTTTAGTTAGTTACTGTTGTCGTCCCTGTTAAACTCACCTAGTACTTTTCAAATGTTTTATCTGTAAAATTCCCCAAATTACTGTTGGATATGCTCACTCTTGACCTTTAAAGAAGATTTCTAAGTTCATTAAAAAGTTTTAGGGGACACAAAAAAAAAAGATTCAGCATCCTCAATATGACTTAAAGAAAACAGGAAATTGGCCAATAATTTGTTTAGCTATTGTCTGCATATGCTAATGAATGTTTATTGATATAAATTGCCCAGTATTGCATGTAAATGGAAATGATGTGACAGTATGGTCCTCATACATGTACTTCTGTTGATGTAATGTGCATGCTTGGATCACAGAGACGTTCCCTGAGGATACTCATGCAGCTGCTTGTGTGAGCTCATGGTGGAGAAGCTGAGATTGATGGTATCATTACATTCTGTGCAGAGCTGTGGCAAGGCAAGTGCTGATGAATACACCTCCATCGGAGGGAGACAGTGATGATGCCCCTCTTTAGCAGAGGACCACAGAGGGTCACAACAGTGAGATCTCATGGTGACAGGATGGGAGTGTGTCTCACACACAACACTGCAAAAACACCCAGCAATTTCACTTCATATACTGAATGTCTTACACTCTGTTTGGGCAAGAATACAACTTCACAGCTGATAGTGATGCATCTGGAAGCTAAAGCTGACTTTGCTCTTTGGCTCCATCTACAATCACACTTTAGCACTCATAACATTGAAAGAAACCCAGCGTTAGTGGGAGGACTTTCTACTGACAGAATCCTGGACCAGCATTAAATGCAGCTGTGTGTGTTGTGTTCTGAAAAAACATGGCATGGTTCAATTCAGGGAATGCTGGAAATCCCAGAAGAACAAGTCTCAATTCCTAGTTCCTATTAACAGGAACATATTCTGAAATTATATTTTGACTACATAAAGCATTTTGTCAAATATAACTTGAGGAAGATTAGAAAGATTGGTTTACTAAATAAGTTACCTCAATAAAATCAATATCACTAAAAATATGTTTAAGAATTTTCCATGAAAAATGTCCAAGAGTAAGACGGAATATGGGAGGAAATTACTTGTTTTGGCAATGTGATTGTGTGTATGTATGTTTCTCTCACATACATACACACATATAATGACAAATACAGGCACGATGAGAGAGGTAGAGGAGGCATTACCCCATGAAGCTCCTTCAAAACGACAGTGTGCAGAAACAGGGAGAGGATCGATTGTATTTGTTTGTATGATTATTTTTTTGTGTTTATTAGATGTATACTAAGATAGAAAGCTTACAGTATGTATAATAGTATTTTAATCCCTACAATAATGTCCAAGCATACAAACATCCTTGAACAAAGATTCTCGTCTGTTTTATACACATTTAAAATGGCATGACATGATATTGTAAAATTATAGAATAAAGATATTTAACAATAATGTTAATATAATGGTTGAAATAACAGTTTCAGGTATAGGAATTACCGACACAGCTCTACACTTTGATCCTTGTGTGTACACATCACTACATTAACATTTGCATAATGCTGAGTCATACAACCTGGGAAGAGGCCCAAATAAAGTTTGGGTTCACTGAGAACTGGATCCACTAAGTGGAAGTTACAGAGCCCTCTTAGAGCATGTTTTTCATTTCTAAATGAAGTTTAGTAATATATAGTAAGTCTGGTCTAGCAGATATCAACATTAACTATTTAAAAAATGTACACATTTAACTTTAGAGCAAAAAGGTACGAGATATTGAACTTACGAAAATGCAAAAGCCACCAGCGCCCCACTGACCACTATGAAGTCCAAAATGTTCCACAGGTCCCTGAAGTAGGCTCCAGGATGAAGCAACAGGCCAAGGTCCACCATCTAAAGCAAACATAAGTTATATGTATAAATAATGTATGTATATAACATTTTAAAGGTTAATGACATACTTTCAGTGAATAATGAGGAATAAGCAACTTCAGTCAGATACTCAGTCATCACAATTTCACTTAAAGGGCAGTTAAAGATGAGACAAGATAAGAGGAACTTTATTCATCCCAATTCAGGAAATGTGTTCGTCACAGCAACACATTCTCACTCCCAACTCGGCCTATGTTGAAGTTATGTCAGGGTCCCTGCTGTCACTTTCCAACGCGAGGAGGGCCCTTTAGCGTCAAGTTTCAACTATCAGGGAGTCCCATTGACTTGCATAGAGCTCCCTGAACGTTGGTATTAGACGAGTTGGGATAATAAATGCTCTCAGCAGATCCATTCTCACAGCGTTTATCAACCTTTTTCTAACTCAATATCAAGCCACACTTATTGTGTTTACTTCTTTATTTTAATTGAATAATGTCTGACTTTTGTTGCCGTCAGAATAGGGGCTCAGAAAACTGAAATCTGTATTGTTTCATCGTTTTTTCCTTCTAAGTTTGTATTATTTTCTAAACCACTCACTGTTATTTACTCAACAATAAGACACAATTATCCTCGTGTTTATTAATATGATTGATTTTATAATGTCGGACTTTTGGAGTCCGTCAGGACCGAGGGTCAGATCAGCTCATAGTAGTTGCTTTAGAGAATTTTAAACCTGGAAGTAAGTATTCTCTCCGCTTTGCTTGAAAAACCCTGTGATTAGTCCTCAAGTTCTGTGATTGGATGTTTGAGTGGCAGTGCGCCGTGGGTTACGCCGAGCGTCAAACAGCACTTTAAAATTGGATGGAACCACGGCAGAATATCGAAAACTAGATTTGAATGAGTCCACCACCAAGTCCCGCCTCCCCTTTGATCGAGGTGTGAGATCTCAAGTAGGTGTGATATCCCAAGTAGGTGTGAGATCCGTCGATAGGAGGGGGGTGATGTGTATTCACAAGTGTGAAAAACTCCCACTGTTGCGCATTATGGTGTATAATAAAAAATAATACAAAATAATAAATAAAAATAAAATAAATAAATAATAAAAAATGCTGTTTCAATCACATTAGTATGCATACACACTGACAGGTGGGTCCGCCCCCAAGTGTGTGTGTGTGTGTGTGTGTGTGTGTGTGTGTGTGTGTGTGTGTGTGTGTGTGTGTGTGTGTGTGTGTGTGTGTGTGTGTGTGTGTGTGTGTGTGTGTGTGTGTGTGTGTGTGTGTGTGTGTGTGTGTGTGTGTTTGTGTGTGTGTGTGTGTGTGTGTGTGTGTGTGTGTGTGTGTGTCCTAACCCCTGCTGTGGACCGGGCTACATCAAATCTTATTTTAGCCCCTAAAGAAAAGCCCACCATAAACATAATAATTAAAAATAGTATTTATGTATGTTACCACTTTCCTTCTTCAACAGACAGCGGGGTGACTGTGTGAGCCTGGCCCTGCCCCCTCCTCCCCCCTTCCTGCCATCTTATCACTAGACAGAGGGGGGATGTAATTTAAAAACACCTACCTTACACTTCTATTTGTTCTCTCTAAAACACAGTGTCTGTAAAGGTGGGGGAGACTGTCTTCCTGCCATCTCTCTCTGTTTCTGCTGATGTGTAAAATATACAAAATAACGTTTTATATACTTACTCTCTTGTTAAAAGGTGATGACGTTTGTAGCGTAAGCCAGCCATCAGTGTTCTAGTTTTAAGGTTTTGCATACCTCAAAGTGTGTCTAAAAGTATCTTGGCAAGAGAAAAAAGCCAAAATCCGCCTAGGCCATTAAAAAGAAACCGAATTCCACGTTTTACAAATGAACAGACACAAATGCAGACTTGACTACTTGGCAGTTGATTAAAGCAGATTTGTCCTTTTTCATCTCTCAAAGGTTTGGGTCCTGTTCAACACTGGGTACAAAAATATATTCAATATACAGTTATTTGTACGTAAAGATTTTTTAAGTTGTAAGCACTTAGAAATATACATTTGATTGCATTTAAAGTGGCTGTAGACGACTTATGATAATGAAGTAGTTGATTGCACAAATTTGTTATGGATGTAGAATAAAGACAACATTCGCATTTAAATTGGCTCCCTATAAGACTCGCTTTCTCTATGAAATTATGTCTGGTTCTGAGTAGTGTTCTCCCTTTCACAATAAAAGCCCAAACACAATTCTTTCTGAATCACTGCAGGAAGAAATGTGCTAAAATGCAAATACAAATAGCTTACAGTAGCTCCCAATTAGTTGAACAATTGGAAAACCGCAAGGACTGTGGAAACACCTACTGGCAAAGGATTGTGGATGCAAATTATGCAAAGAGGAAGAAAAAACATTCTATCTAAAGCTATATAACACAATCTACGTATTGAAAGTATGAGTACAACAAAAACAGTATGCATGTTGATGCAAACGACGATGTTCAGTAAACGATCAATCAAAATCGAAGGATCCAATGTATTTTTAAATGGAGCAGAAATAGAACTAGTCTCCCAGTTCAAGTATCTTGAACAGGGAGTGTCATATTGGTCTCACACTTGACTTTTTAAGAAACATATCCAGAAAGTATCCAATACCATTAAATTCAACTTGCAACATTTTAAACAAATTAGACCTTTTCTTAACTGTCAATGCTGCAAAGTCATACCTCCACTGTATGATTCTATCCCACATTGAATACTGTTTTACAAACTGGTCGTTTGCTTGTGCCACACACCTGAAACCCATAAAACAGCTGTTCAAGAGAGCTATCCAGGTGTTTGACAGAAAGCCACAGTCATACCACCCCTGTACCATCCTTGACAATCACAATTTCTTGAGTTTTTGACCATTTTAAGTCTTTTAAAAGTATGTGTTTTTTTTAAATAATATTTATATGGGCTGGCCCCCCTCCCCTTGGGGGAATTCATCCACAGAAAACACACTGGACGCAGCACTAGGTCAGAAACCAGAGGAGACTGTGAAGTCCACCACAGACCAGAGAGGGACATTATACTGGTGAAAAAAACTCTCAATTCTACAGATGACTCCCCCCACTCAACGCAATATGTCCCACCCCACACAGCAAAGCATCTAAAACGAAGGACCCCCACTAAGACGACAGTTTGAAAACTAGCCATGGATCTGAGAAAAACCAAGTCTCCCCCCGCGAGTTGCAGCCAGGACCAAACACCTGGACTACCATCATCACCACCATTCTGGACACCCGAATCTTGCCGTACTACTGCTGCGTATTTTGCTCCTTGGGCCAAGACGTCTCTGTTTATGGACACAGTGAAATCAGTGTTGGTTGATATTGTGGATGGGGTGAAACATCGGTACAGAGAAGAAATATGCAACGGATGCCGAGTCAGTCACCCCGGCCAGAGGCAACACGATCGTCTGAATGACATGCCCGATTTTTTCTTCAGAAACAATTACAACACGTTAATGAAAAGACTCTGGCTCACCGACTTCATTACTGAGATCGACCAGACTCTTATTGATAAAGACATTTTCCCGGATGATTGGAGGATCCAAGGCGCTTCGGAGGCTTTCTGCACAATCTAAAAAATTGGAGACGCCTCAAGGAGAGACTTGAAAAGATCCATGCCGAGTTGGATGGAGAAGGAGAAGACTAATAACCTGCGGTTGGTTGAAGCCAGGGATTTTTTCTTTTTTGATACATTAATTTTTTCTTTAAAGTAAAACAAAAATGGGGAACTAATATGCAAAACGCTCGGTATATATTGATCAGAATGTAGTCAATACCCTTTTAATAAGTGTGGTGATGAGGATGATTGAAAACAGAGTGAATAGTGATCCCCGTGTAAACAGAATGGCTGAAGTTTGTAAACTAGAAGACATTTTGGATATTGTTCGTTCTGGCAGTACTATTCCTGGTCATTGGGAAACGATTGTAAACGAAACATTTAAAGTGTTCCTGGAATCTTCATTTTCCGAAACATTCTGTAACATTACCGAAGAAATGAAACAAACATCAAAAGTGTATCATGTGCTCTCATTGTATGCTCTGTTTGTAGATGTAATGCATCTTTGTGTCAAAAACAGCATACACATGAATATTTTGACTGAAGTGAAAAAACTCCATCATGATATTTCCAGTAATCTGGGGAATTCTAAGCTGGAGACGGTCCTGGGGATGTTACAATCAGTATAACTATTGATTTTGTGTGTGAACAAATTTAAATGTAAATAGGAAAAAAAAAAAAAAAAAAAAGAAATAGTGTTTTTTACATTTTAAAAACTGTAGTCTTCATTATGGCAAGGGGAGCGTGTCTGATACATGTGTATTACAGTCCTTCACATGCACTGTTGTCTTCATTATAACAAGGGGAGGGTAACAGGGAAGATGTATGATACATGTGTGTTGAAACGTGCGTATTATACCCCCACAGAAACACAGAAACACGGAAACACAGAAACACAGAAACACAGAAAACACTGAAACCACTGAAACACTGAAAAAACACAGAAACACTGAAACACCGACACACAGAAACACAGAGACACAGAACCACAGAAACATGGAAACACAGAAACACAAAAACACAAAAACACAAAAACACAGAAACACAGAAAACACAGAAACACAGAAATACAAAAAAAACACTGAAACACTGAAACACAGAAACACAAAAACACAGAAACACAGAGACACAGAAACACAGAAAACACTGAAACCACTGAAACACTGAAAAAACACAGAAACACTGAAACACCGACCCACAGAAACACCGAAACACAGAGACACAGAACCACAGAAACACAGAAACACAAACACACAGAAAAACAGAAAACACAAAAACACAGAAACACTGAAACACCGACACACAGAAAAACCGAAACACAGAGACACAGAACCAAAGAAACACTGAAACACAGAAACACAAAAACACAGAAAACACAGAAACAAAGAAACACAAAAACACTGAAACCACTGAAACACTGAAAAAACACAGAAAGACTGAAACACCGACCCACAGAAACACCGAAACACAGAGACACAGAACCACAGAAACACGGAAACACAGAAACACAAAAACACAGAAAAACAGAAAACACAAAAACACAGAAACACTGAAACACCGACATACAGAAAAACCGAAACACAGAGACACAGAACCACAGAAACACAGAAACACAGAAACACAAAAACACAAAAACACAAAAACACTGAAACACTGAAATACAGAAACACAAAAACAAAGAAACACAAAACACAGAAACACAAAAACACAAAAACACCGAAACACTGAAACACAGAAAACACAGACACACAAAAACACAAAAACACAGAAACACAGAAACACAGAAACACAGAAACACAAAAACACAGAAACACAGAAAACACAGAAACATACAAACACAGAAACATCGACTTTTTAAAATACTGGTGTGTTTATTCAAAAACCATACTAGCACAAAAGCCTGTTTTTGTTGTGTTTTCAGTGTTTTCGGTGTTTCTGTGTGTCGGTGTTTCAGTGTTTTTGTGTTTTTGTGTTTCTGTGTTTCAATGTTTTTGTGTTTTTGTGTTTCTGTGTTTCTGTGTTTTCTGTGTTTTTGTGTTTCTGTGTTTCTGTGGTTCTGTGTCTCTGTGTTTCTGTGTTTCTGTGTTTTTCAGTGTTTCTGTGTTTTTCAGTGTTTCTGTGTTGTTTCAGTGTTTCAGTGTTTTTCTGTGTTTTTGTGTTTCTGTGTTTCTGTTTTTTCTGTGTTTCTGTGTTTCTGTGTTTCTGTGTTTCTATGTTACTGTGGTTTTGTGTCTCTGTGTGTCGGTGTTTCTGTGTTTCTGTGTTTTTCAGTGTTTCTATGTTGTTTCAGTGTTTCAGTGTTTTTCTGTGTTTTTGTGTTTCTGTGTTTCTGTGTTTTCTGTGTTTCTGTGTTTCTGTGGTTCTGTGTCTCTGTGTTTCTGTGTTTTTCAGTGTTTCTGTGTTTTTCAGTGTTTCTGTGTTGTTTCAGTGTTTCAGTGTTTTTCTGTGTTTTTGTGTTTCTGTGTTTCTGTGTTTTCTGTGTTTCTGTGTTTCTGTGGTTTTGTGTTTCTGTGTTACTGTGGTTTTGTGTCTCTGTGTGTCAGTGTTTCAGTGTTTCTGTGTTTTTCAGTGTTTCTATGTTGTTTCAGTGCTTCAGTGTTTTTCTGTGTTTTTGTGTT
The DNA here is from genome assembly GCF_949606895.1 of Notothenia rossii. Lineage (NCBI taxonomy): Eukaryota > Metazoa > Chordata > Actinopteri > Perciformes > Nototheniidae > Notothenia > Notothenia rossii. Next base: position 53,260,208 of record NC_136909.1, read on the forward strand.
TCTGTGTTTCTGTGTTTTCTGTGTTTCTGTGTTTCTGTGGTTCTGTGTCTCTGTGTTTCTGTGTTTCTGTGTTTTTCAGTGTTTCTGTGTTTTTCAGTGTTTCTGTGTTGTTTCAGTGTTTCAGTGTTTTTCTGTGTTTTTGTGTTTCTGTGTTTCTGTGTTTTCTGTGTTTCTGTGTTTCTGTGGTTTTGTGTTTCTGTGTTACTGTGGTTTTGTGTCTCTGTGTTTCGGTGTTTCTGTGTGTCGGTGTTTCAGTGTTTCTGTGTTTTTCAGTGTTTCTATGTTGTTTCAGTGTTTCAGTGTTTTTCTGTGTTTTTGTCTTTCTGTGTTTCTGTGTTTCTGTGTTTCTGTGTTTCTGTGTTTTTGTGTTTCTGTGTTTCTGTGTTTCTGTGGTTCTGTGTCTCGGTGTTTCTGTGTTTCTGTGTGTCGGTGTTTCAGTGTTTCTGTGTTTTTCAGTGTTTCTATGTTGTTTCAGTGTTTCAGTGTTTTTCTCTGTTTTTGTGTTTCTGTGTTTCAGTGTTTTTGTGTTTTGTGTTTCTGTGTTTCTGTGTAACTGTGTTTCTGTGTTTCTGTGGTTCTGTGTCTCGGTGTTTCGGTGTTTCTGTGTTTTTCAGTGTTTCTGTGTTATTCAGTGTTTCTGTGTTGTTTCAGTGTTTCAGTGTTTTTCTGTGTTTTTGTGTTTCTGTGTTTTCTGTGTTTCTGTGTTTTTGTGTTTCTGTGTTTCTGTGTTTCTGTGGTTTTGTGTCTCGGTGTTTCAGTGTTTTTCAGTGTTTTTGTGTTTCTGTGTTTCTGTGTTTCTGTGGGGGTATAATACATTTGTATCATACATCTTCCCTGTTACCCTCCCCTTGTTATAATGAAGACAACAGTCCATGTGAAGGACTGTAATACACATGTATAAGACACGCTCCCCTTGCTATAATGGAGACAACAGTTTTTAAAATGTAAAAACCTTTTTTTTATTTCCTATTTACATTTTTATTTTTTCACACACAAAATCAATAGTTATACTGATTGTAACATCCCCAGGACCGTCTCCAGCTTAGAATTCCCCATATTACTGGAAATATCATGATGGAGTTTTTTTCACTTCAGTCAAAATATTCATGTGTACAGGACTGTCTCAGAAAATTAGAATATTGTGATAAAGTTCTTTATTTTCTGTAATGCAATTAAAAAAAACAAAAATGTCATACATTCTGGATTCATTACAAATCAACTGAAATATTGCAAGCCTTTTATTATTTTAATATTGCTGATTATGGCATACAGCTTAAGAAAACTCAAATATCCTATCTCTAAATATTAGAATATCATGAAAAAGTATACTAGTAGGGTGTTCAACGAATCACTTGAATCGTCTAATTAACTCGAAACACCTGCAAGGGTTTCCTGAGCCTTGAAAAACACTCAGCTTGGTTCAGTAAACTAAATCACAAGTATGGGGAAGACTGCTGATCTGACTGCTGTCCAGAGGACCGTCATTGACACCCTCCATCAGGAGGGTAAGACACAAAAAGAAATTTCTCAAAGAGCAAGCTGTTCACAGAGTGCAGTTTCAAAGCACATCCACAAAAAGTCTGTTGGAAGGGGGAAATGTGGCAGGAAACGCTGCACAACCAAGAGAGATGACCGCAGCCTTAACAGCAATGTGAAGAAGAGTCGCTTCCAGAATTTGGGGGAGCTTCAAAGACAGTGGACTGAAGCTGGAGTCCAGGTATCAAAAGTCACTGTTCACAGACGTGTCCGGGAAATGGGCTACAATAGCCGTATTCCCATGGTCAAGCCACTTCTGAACTCAAGACAACGGAAGAGGCGTCTGACTTGGGCTAAGGAAAAGAAGCACTGGACAGTTGCACAGTGGTCCAAAGTCCTCTTTTCAGACGAAAGCAAGTTTTGTATTTCATTTGGAAGTCAAGGCGCCAGAGTCTGGAGAAAGGCTGGAGAGGAGCAAAATCCAAGTTGCTTGAAATCCAGTGTGAAGTTCCCACAGTCAGCGATGGTTTGGGGAGCCATGTCAGCTGCTGGTGTTGGTCCACTGTGTTTCATCAAGCCCAGAGTTATGCAGCTGTGTACCAAGAGATTTTAGAGCACTACATGCTTCCGTCTGCTCTATGGAGATGAGGAATTCATTTTCCAGCATGATCTGGCACCTGCCCACAGTGCCAAAACCACCAGTAACTGGTGTACTGACCATGGCATTACTGTCCTCGATTGGCCTGCAAATTCCCCTGACCTGAACCCCATAGAGAATATGTGGGGTATTGTGAAGAAGAAGCTGAAAGACACCAGACCCAACAATGCTAATGAGCTAAAGGCCGCTATTGAAGCATCCTGGGCATCCATAACACCTCAGCAATGCCACAGGCTGATTGCCTCCATGCCACGCCGCATTGATGCAGTAATCCGTGCAAAAGGATTCCCAACCAAGTACTGAGTGCATTAATGGACATTTTCAAATGTTTGATTGTGTTTTGCTGTTATAAATCTTTTTTTTTTACTTGGTCTGAGGAACTATTCTAATTTTTTGAGATAGGATTTTTGAGTTTTCTTAAGCTGTATGCCATAATCAGCAATATTAAAATAATAAAAGGCTTGCAATATTTCAGTTGATTTGTAATGAATCCAGAATGTATGACATTTTTGTTTTTTTAATTGCATTACAGAAAATAAAGAACTTTATCACAATATTCTAATTTTCTGAGACAGTCCTGTATGCTGTTTTCGACATAAAGATGCATTACGTCTACAAACAGAGCATACAATGAGAGCACATGATACACTTTTGGTGTTTGTTTCATTTCTTCGGTAATGTTACAGAATGTTTCGGAAAATGAAGATTCCAGGACGACTTTAAATGTTTCGTTTACAATACTATTACTATACATGAAAGCAAAAATAAAACACATTTTCATTTGTTGTGGTTGTTTAATTGAAAACACAACATTCACCCCATTTTCAGAAAAACATATTACATTTTACCAAGTTAATGTCGTACTGCATACAAGGTAATAGACTTAACGATTTGCACTGCTGCTTCTCTCCGCCTTTCATTTACAGTGATCGGTTTATCGTTCAATTCACATTGCCCAAGTAGATGTTTAGGGGTCTCTTGGAAGTAAACGAATGCATTTTTTATATCAGATAAATGCATTAACATCACTTGCAAATTCTCTATCCTTTCACCCGCAACGATTATAATCTGCTTTGCTTCTTCTTCGGTTTCACCATTATTAGCTCTGAATGTAATCCTTTCTGGGGCTTCTTGTGCTTCTTGTGGTCTGTTGAATACCTGGCATAGGATTTGTTTAGCTGTAAGGACAGGTACCATATAATTGTCTTCAAAAGCTTTGTCTGTGTCGTCACACGTTTTGGCATATCCTTCGATGTAATGGCAACCGATACTAGAATAGAGATCCTCCAACAGTCTTTTAATACATGCTCTGGCACTGTCGGCAATTTGGGCAATTCCGTAGTGTCGTGCTTTTTCTCTCATTATATTGAAGCGAAGCTCTGCCATTGCTTTTGGTATTTGTTCAACACATTCGCAGCAGTCGGTTAGCGGTAGATGATCTATAAGATTATTATGATCCGGTAATGGGTCTACAACACCATCCTCTATAGTTAGTTGACATTTCTTCACTTTCTTCCTTTTACTTTTCACCTTCCTTCTTATTGTCTTTTTCGTTTTCCGTCCTATGGTCCCTTTTCTTTTCATTCGCATTCTGCGTTTGCTTTTCATTTTTCTTCTCCTTTTTATTTTGCTTTTTCTTTTTCTTCGGTTTTCTTTACTTTTGCTTTTCTTATCTGCTAAATGTCGTTTGCGATCTTGGCGAGTGGTATGAGATATATTGTTTCTATAGAGGTTATCTATAATACCATCTTTTAAAGAAAATATATTCTTCATATGTCATGTTATCAAAGTCCTCTTTTGTCCTAAAGACCTTACATGGATATGATATAGAGGAGAGCTCTTCTTCAGGAACATCCTCTCCCCTACTTTGTAACATCCATTCATTAAGCCCATATCCGTTATCCTGGTGATAATAAGGGTAGGTTACATCAGACTTGGTTTTTCTCAGATCCATGGCTAGTTTTCAACGGTCGTCTTAGTGGGGTCCTTCGTTTTAGATGATTTGCTGAGTGGGGTGGGACTTATTGCGTTGAGTGGGGGGAGTCATCTGTATAATTGAGAGTTTTTTTTCACCAGTATAATGTCCCTCTCTGTTTGACTCTTTTTAAACAGTTATTTTTCATCTATCATTTTCAACCAAGCAGCAAGAGGTCAAATTTAAGAATAAGTAATAGTTTGTCACGATTTTACAGGGAATAGTCAGAGCACGATGTCACATCTTAAAGACAGCTTGAACTTGTTTGTAAATCGGACAGCACGTTAATTTCAAGAAAAGATAACACCGTGTTTACGCATGACATGCAAAATATCTTGAAGCCCTAAAACCACAACAAAAAAAAAGGTACACGTATACTGTGTTAAAAATATGGCAAAAAGTCGTAATATTGTATAATGTATTGTTTCATTGAAACAGTGTTAAAATCACAAACTTGCCTTTTAGAGTCGCAGTCTTTTACAAAAATTATGTTTTGTTAAGAGCTACCAAAACATAGTAAACATTGCAATTATTCCCAACGCAAAATGGGAATGGGGACATCGATAACATATTTTAATGTTTAATTTTCTTCAGGGCCACCGTAGTGCACATTGATGAACACTTTAAAACCAAAATAATGCTTACAAGTGTAAATGAGCCGGATTTTAGCTTTGAGCTAATTTCCATCTGTAGTCCCGTCACATACAGCATATAAGAACATGACATTTATATATATACAGCAAAAATAAATACATGATATGCAGAAAGAGCATGAGCAGCATACAAGCATTTACCACATGGCATTACAAGGTAGCAGCTAAGATATATAAAGTGCAAGATAAGATAAAAAGCGCTACATAAAAGTGCAAGAGGAGATACCCCTGTGTTAAAGTGCATTTATTTAGCGGTGATTACACGTCTGTTTGTTGCTCAACCATTCTTTAAGTTGACCTTTAAAACTATTGAGAGTGGGACAATCCCGTATCTCAGTTGGGGGGCTATTCCACAATGAGCTGCCTTTAATGGAGAGGACATTTTGTCCAAAGGTGGTCCGTCTGTGGTGGACTTCACAGTCTCCTCTGGTTTCTGACCTAGTGCTGCGTCCAGTGTGTTTTCTGTGGATGAATTCCCCCAAGGGGAGGGGGGCCAGCCCATGTAAACATTATAAAAAAAAAACACATACTTTTAAAAGAATTAAAATTGTCAAAAACTCAAGAAATTGTGATTTTCAAGGATGGCACAGTGGTGGTATGACTGTGGCTTTCTGTCAAACACCTGGATAGCTCTCTTGAACAGCTGTTCTATGGGTTTCAGGTGTGTGGCACAAGCAAACGACCAGTTTGTAAAACAGTATTCAATGTGGGATAGAATCATACAGTGGAGGTATGACTTTGCAGCATTGACAGTTAAGAAAAGGTCTAATTTGTTTAAAATGTTGCAAGTTGAATTTAATGGTATTGGATAATTTCTGGATATGTTTCTTAAAAAGTCAAGTGCGAGTTCCAATATGACACTCCCTGTTCAAGATACTTGAACTGGGAGACTAGATCTATTTCTGCTCCATTTAAAAATACATTGGATCCTTCGATTTTGATTGATCGTTTACTGAACATCGTCGTTTGCATCAACATGCATACTGTTTTGTTGTACTCATACTGTCAAAATGCAGATTGTGTTATATAGCTTTAGATAGAATGTTTTTTCTTCCTCTTTGCATAATTTGCATCCACAATCCTTTGCCAGTAGGTGTTTCCACAGTCCTTGCGGTTTTCCAAATGTTCAACTAATTGGGAGCTACTGTAAGCTATTTGTATTTGCATTTTAGCACATTACTTCCTGCAGTGATTCAGAAAGAATTGTGTTTGGGCTTTTATTGTGAAAGGGAGACCACTACTCATAATATACATAATACATAATTTCATAGAGAAAGCGAGTCTTATAGGGAGCCAATTTAAATGCTAATGTCGTCTTTATTCTACATCCATTACAAATTTGTGCAATCAACTACTTCAATATGATAAGTTGTCTACAGCCACTTTAAATGCAATCAAATGTATATTTCTAAGTGCTTACAACTTAAAAAATCTTTACGTACAAATGACTGTATATTGAATATATTTCTGTACCCAGTGTTGAACAGGACCCAAACCTTTGAGAGATGAAAAAGGACAAATCTGCTTTAATCAACTGCCAAGTAGTCAAGTCTGCATTTGTGTAAAACGTGGAATTCGGTTTCTTTTTAATGGCCTAGGCGAATTTTGGCTTTTTTCTCTTGCCAAGACACTTTTAGACACACTTTGAGGTATGCAAAACCTTAAAACTAGAACACTGATGGCTGGCTTACGCTGCGAACTTCATCACTTTTTAACAAGAGAGTAAGTATATAAAACGTTATTTTGTATATTTTACACATCAGCAGAAACAGAGAGAGATGGCAGGAAGGGGGGAGACAGTCTCACCCACCTTTACAGACACTGTGTTTTAGTGAGAACAAATACGAGTGTAAGGTAATGTTTTTAAATTACATCTCCCCTCTGTCTAGTGATAAGATGGCAGGAAGAGGGGAGGAGGGGGCAGGGCCAGGCTCACACACACACACACACACACGCACGCACGCACGCACGCACGCACGCACGCACGCACGCACGCACGCACACACACACACACACACACACACACACACACACACACACACATCAAAAGGCCTGACAGCTATAGGAAGAGGTAAGGGTGACAGTAAGGGAGTGTGTGCAGACTAACTTAATCAACACTTTTGACTAGGAAGGCAAAAGGTGCTTTCTTTGTTCTGATCTGCCCCAATCTGCATACTCTGTCTGAATACATTGAGAGTTACTTTTGACTCTAACAGTGTTCCACTAGAGTCAGAGCTTTCTGAACTTATTTCTTAGCAGCAATTCGGTTTCTTTTTAATGGCCTAGGCGAATCTTTTTTTTCTCTTGCCAAGATACTTTTAGACACACTTTGAGATATACAAAATCTTAAAACTAGAACAATGATGGCTGGCTTACGCTGCAAACTTCATCACCTTTTAACAAGAGAGTAAGTATATAAAACGTTATTTTGTATATTTTACACATCAGCAGAAACAGAGAGAGATGGCAGGAAGGGAGGAGACAGTCTCACCCACCTTTACAGACACTGTGTTTTAGAGAGAACAAATACAAGTGTAAGGTAAGTGTTTTTAAATTACATCTCCCCTCTCTCTAGTGATAAGATGGCAGGAAGGGGGGAGGAGGGGGCAGGGCCAGGCTCACACAGTCACCCCGCTGTCTGATGAAGCAGGAAAGTGGTAACATACATCAATACCATTTTTAATTATTATGTTTATGGTGGGCTTTTCTTTAGGGGCTAAAATAAGATTTGATGTAGCCCCGGTCCACAGCAAGGGTTAGGGGAGACCGTCACACACACACACGCACGCACGCACGCACGCACGCACGCACGCACGCACGCACGCACGCACGCACACACACACACACACACACACACACACACACACACACACACACACACACACACTTGGGGGCGGGCCCACCTGTCAGTTTTTATGCATACTAATGTGATTGAAATGGTATTTTATTTTAATTAGTTTTTTATTATTATTATTTGTTTTATTATACACCATAAGGCGCAACAGTGGGGGCTTTTCACACCTGTGCATACACATCACCCCCCTCCTATCGACGGATCTCACACCTACTTGGGATATCACACCTCGATCAAAAGGGAGGCGGGACTTAGCTCATTTGCATAATTGGGGGAGGTGTGACCTGTCACTTTTTTATGCATACTAATGTGATGGAAGCGGGATCATTATTACTACTCACGGGCAAACAATAATATGTACAGTGTTAATAGTTTACTGTATTATTAGTGTGTCTAATATTACTGCTAAAACAATCACACATTGAGTTGTTAAAATCAGACCGTTGTTTTTTTTTAAACAGTTGTTTTTGAAACGGCAGCTCTCAGGTGATCAGCTGTGTGTTTACACAATAAAATATGCATTGTAATTGAATAAATCTTTCCAACACACATTGCAAGAACAGTTCTGTTTCATATGAGTGTTGAGAGCTGTTCGGGAATATAGGCTATTGCGATATGAAGCCGATACAATACATCAAAATCCAGTACCATTCTGAAATCCCCAGGATGTGTTTAAGTGATCTAACTAGGTTATATTCATATTCTTGACGGGAAGAGCAGAATAAATGGGCGGCCATATGCATTTGAAAAGCAATATAAATCACACAGTTATTATACAATAGGCTTTAAAAGCACCATCGATAACCATTACCCTTCTCCAATTCAAACTCTTGACGGGAAAAAAGGTCTTAATGGTTGGGCTATACTGTAGCCTACTGTATACATACAAAGGCCATTCAAGCTAGACATTCTTCTGGAAATGTTCACTTCAGGCACCTCCAAGTTTAACAATCAGGTGAACAACTTTAAGGTGCATACCGCCACCTCCGGAGTCGGCTTGACTCGGTTTGCATTCATAAAGAATGCACAAATGTGTTTAATCGTTAATGTCAGATATGTACTAAGTAAATACATTTGTTCCTGCTCAAGATTAGATTCAACTGTATTGTTATTGCATATATTACAGGTACTGAGACAACGAAATGCAGTTTAGCTTCTAACCAGGAGTGCAACAAGCAGTAAAGGGAAATTAATGTACACAATCTACAGAATAACATATAGAATGAATTGAATGATGAATAAACAGTGAGGGGTATGAATACACTAGATATACACAGCAGCCTATGAGCAGTATAAACAGTGTGTATGAATATTCTAAGATATATAAAGTATGAAAACGGTAAGCAGTGCAAGTATAGTATAAAATATATAGATATTAATTTCATGATAAACATTGTGGAACAATGATGAAAAATGTGAATGGAAGTGGCGACATAAAACTGACACAAAACAACAACAAACTTTTGCCGAGCCAATGGAGAGTTTCATCAGCAGCACGGGGTACAAACCACCAATGAGTGCTCAGCTCGAGATACCAGCGAGTCGAGAGAGAGAATGATATCTGCATTTTCTCTTTTGGTTTGATTAGGACACATCCTGGGGATTGTGTTTACAAACATTGACCATACCGTTTACCAGCCCGCACCCCCCATGTTGCCTATGCTGTATGATGGAAACTCTTTGTTTAAAACTAATTGGCCATCGGAATGTTTGGAGGAAGTCTTCCAAGGGGGATGGTCACATTCCACAGCTCTCCCCCCCACCCCTCCTGTGACCCCCAACCCCCAGTCTGTAGGTTTGTGTTCGCATATTTCAGTATTAATTTTGGCAGCTATTTTTGATTTAGTCTTAGTCTTTAGACGAAAATGGTTATTAGTTTTAGTCACATTTTAGTCATTCCTATCCTTCGTAGTTTTGGTCTAGTTTTAGTCGACGAAAACTAAAAACGTGTTAGTCTAGTTTCAGTCGACGAAAACTCAAAACGTTTTAGTCAACTTTTAGTCGATGAAAAATTACATTTATCAAATATCAAACATTTAATAAAAGTGAAAAACAATGAACAAGACTTAACGTATTAATAATAAGTAATTATATTTATTCTGTTTGGATGTAGGATTTTTGGCTTTTCTTTAGAGCAGTGATGTTCTCTGCAGCAGAGAGCTAAGCGCTGTCAGACCGGACCTAACCCTGAAAAGTATTATCATCTGAAATTAATCATTATGTTATTAATATTAAATAATAATAATAATAATAATAATAATAATATATTTAATTTGTTAGCGCTTTGACAGGTGCTCAAAGACGCTTTACAGATAATAGTGAAGAAAAAAGAAAAGAGAAGAAAGGAACAACAAATAAATATATAGTTAAATTTAAAGTCAAATAATACAAAAACAATCACACATGAAAAGCCAGATTGAAGAGGTGAGTTTTTGTGAGTTTTTTGAAGGTGGTGAGGTCGGTGCAGTCTCTGATGGGTTATGGGAGGAGGCAGCGACGGAGAAGGCTCTTTCCCCCCAGGTCCAGTGATTGGTGCAGGTGGGGATGGATAGGAGGTTGGCTTCTGATGAGCGGAGGCAGCGGGAAGGGGTGTGGTGGTGCAGCAGGTCTGTGAGGTAGGGGGGCGCCTGGTTGTTGAGGGCTTTGTAAGTAATGAGGAGGACTTTGAAGTGGATTCTTTGACGGACGGGGAGCCAGTGGAGGTTCTGGAGGATGGGAGTGATGTGGTCTCGGGAGCGGGTGTGGGTGAGGAGGCGGGCAGCAGAGTTCTGGATATGTTGGAGTTTATTGAGGAGGGTGGATGGTATGCCATAGAGGATGCTATTGCAGTAGTCGAGTCGTGAAGTGATGAATGCATGAATCAGGGTTTCAGCAGCAGAGGAGGAGAATGATGGGCGAAGATGGGCAATGTTTTTGAGGTGGGAAAAGGTGGTCCTGGTGATGTGATTTATGTGGTGGTTGAATTCGAGCTGACTGTCGAAAATTACTCCGAGGTTGCGGATGTGAGGGGGGGGGAGATAGAGTGTGGCTGTCAATGGTGAAGTTGAAATTCTGGATGTCTTTGATACGGGATGGGGGACCGATGATGATGATGTCTGATTTGGCACTGTTCAGTTGGAGATAGTTTGTTTGCATCCATGCTTTTATTTCTGAGAGACAGTTGGTGAGAGTGGAGTGTTTTGTGGGGGTGATGGTTTTTGTTGAGATATAAAGTTGGATGTCATCGGCGTAGCCGTGAAATTGAAGGTTGTGGCGACAAATTATTTTGCCAAGGGGGAGCATGTAAAGGATGAAGAGGAGGGGGTCAAGCACCGAACCCTGGGGGAAGCCTTGGGACAGAGGAGCAGTGGAGGAGGTACATATAATATAAATACATATAAGTATATAAATACATATAAGTATTTTTACAACTTGTATTTTTACAACTTGTATTTAGAAATACTCTGTTGTAATTATTGATGCATAAATGTGTTCATCCATTCAATGTGGCATCTGCTATAATGGGGTTAATGTATGATATTACTTAATAATACAATACATTATAATATATGATATGATAATTACATTTTAGTTTTATTCATTTCTTATTTCATAGTAGTAGTTATATTCATCCCGCTTCCATCACATTAGTATGCATAAAAAGTGACAGGTGCTGTGACAGGACACACCTCTCCCTACTTATGCTAATGAGCTAAGTCCCGCCTCCCCTTAGATCGAGGTGTGAGATCACAAGTAGGTGTGATATCCCAAGTAGGTGTGAGATCCGTCGATAGGAGGGGGGTGATGTGTATTCGGAGGAGACACATTGTTACCGCCCATGCTTGACTGTTTATCTGTGCACTTTCAACTGTATACAATACAACAAAAAAATGCCCAGTGCTGCTAAGAAATAAGTTCAGAAAGCTCTGAAAGCTCTAACAAAAGTAACTCTCCAGGTATTTCAGACAGAGTATGCGGATTCGGTCTGATCAGAACAGAGAAAGCACATTTTGCCTTCCTCCTGTCACACTTTCCTCTTACTATGGCCAGTGTCTGTAAAGGTGGTGGGGGGGGGGGGGGGGGGACTGTCTCCCCCCTTCCTGCCATCTCTCTCTGTTTCTGCTGATGTGTAAAATATACAAAATAACGTTTTATATACTTACTCTCTTGTTAAAAGGTGATGAAGTTTGCAGCGTAAGCCAGCCATCAGTGTTCTAGTTTTAAGGTTTTGCATACCTCAAAGTGTGTCTAAAAGTATTTTGGCAAGAGAAAAAAGCCAAAATCCACCTAGGCCATTAAAAAGAAACCGAATTACACGTTTTACAAATGAACAGACACAAATGCAGACTTGACTACTTGGCAGTTGATTAAAGCAGATTTGTCCATTTTCATCTCTCAAAGGTTTGGGTCCTGTTCAACACTGGGCACAGAAATATATTCAATATACAGTCATTTGTAGTTTAAGATTTTTTAAGTTGTAAGCACTTAGAAATATGCATTTGATTGCATTTAAAGTGGCTGTAGACAACTTATCATAATGAAGTAGTTGATTGCTCAATTTTGTAATGGATGTAGAATAATAATAATAATCCTTATATATATTATAGCGCTTTATCAATAACTCAAAGCGCTTTACAAATATACATTACATATACAGATCATACATACATGTAATGGTCATCTACTGTGGACAATACCCACAGGAGCAAGTTCAGGTCAAGTGTCTTGTCCAAGGACACAACGGCTTTACAGACGCAGCGGTGGCGGGTTTCACCCCCTTGATCAATGCACTGCACCACACCGCCCATCTTCACACCTCAAAGTCATTGAGGCGCTTTTACAAGTATACATTGATATTATACATGTACTGTGGACAATACCCACAGGAGCGATTTCGGGTGAAGTGTCTTGCCCAAGGACACAAGGGCCTGACGCAGTGGGGCGGGAGCGGGTTTCGAACTGGAGTTCCCCAACACCCCCTTGATCTGATGATCAAACGCACAGACCACTGCGCCACCCGTCCCATTGTGAAAAAAGGTAAATGGTATATTTCTGCAGCTCTTTATGGAGAACGGGGAAAAAAAGAAAAAAGAATAAAGACGACATTAGCATTTAAATTGGCTCCCTATAAGACTCGCTTTCTCTATGAAATTATGTCTGGCTCTGAGTAGTGTTCTCCCTTTCACAATAAAAAGCCCAAACACAATACTTTCTGAATCATTGCAGGAAGTAATGTGCTAAAATGCAAATACAAATAGCTTACAGTAGCTCCCGATTAGTTGAACAATTGGAAAACCGCAAGGACTGTGGAAACACCTACTGGCAAAGGATTGTCGATGCAAATTATGCAAAGAGAAAGAAAAAACATTCTATCTAAAGCTATATAACACAATCTACGTATTGACAGTATGAGTACAACAAAAACAGTATGCATGTTGATGCAAACGACGATGTTCAGTAAACGATCAATCAAAATCGAAGGATCCAATGTATTTTTAAATGGAGCAGAAATAGAACTAGTCTCCCAGTTGAAGTATCTTGAACAGGGAGTGTCATATTGGACTCGCACTTGACTTTTTAAGAAACAGAAAGTATCCAATACCATTCAATTCAACTTGCAACATTTTAAACAAATTAGAACTTTTCTTAACTGTCAATGCTGCAAAGTCATACCTCCACTGTATGATTCTATCCCACATTGAATATGGTTTTACAAACTGGTCGTCTGTTTGTGCCACACACCTGAAACCCATAGAACAGCTGTTCAAGAGAGCTATCCAGGTGTTTGACAGAAAGCCACAGTCATACCACCACTGTATCATCCTTGAAAATCACAATTTCATGAGTTTTTGACAATTTTAAGTCTTTTAAAAGTATGTGTTTTTTAAATAATATTTACATGGGCTGCCCCCCCCCTCCCCTGGGGAGAATTCATCCACAGAAAACACACTGGACGCAGCACTAGGTCAGAAACCAGAGGAGACTGTGAAGTCCACCACAGACGGACCACCTTTGGACAAAATGTCCTCTCCATTAAAGGCAGCTCATTGTGGAATAGCCCCCCAACTGAGATACGGGATTGTCCCACTCTCAATAGTTTTAAAGGTCAACTTAAAGAACAGTTGAGCAACAAATAGACGTGTAATCACCGCTAAATAAATGCACTTTAACACAGGGGTATCTCCTCTTGCACTTTATGTAGCGCTTTTATCTTATCTTGCACTTTATATATCATAGCTGCTACATTGTACTGCCATGTGGTAAATGCTTGTATGCTGCTCATGCTCTTTCTGCATATCATGTATTTATTTTTGCTGTATATATATATATATATATATATATATATATATATATATATATAAATATATATATATATATATATATAAATGTCATGTTCTTATATGCTGTATGTGACGGGACTATAGATGGAAATTAGCTCAAAGCTAAAATCCGGCTCATTTACACTTGTAGGCGTTATTTTTGTTTTAAAGTGTTCATCAATGTGCACTACGATAGCCCCGAAGAAAATTAAACATTAAAATATGTTATCGATGTCCCCATTCCCAGTTTGTTTTGGGAATAATTGCGATGTTTACTATGTTTTGGTAGCTCTTAACAAAACAGAATTGTTGTAAAAGACTGCGACTCTAAAAGGCAAGTTTGTGATTTTAACACTGTTTCGATGAAACAATACATTATACAATATTACGACTTTTTGCCATATTTTTAACACAATATACTTGTACCTTTTTTTTGTTTGTGTTTGTAGGGCTTCAAGATATTTTGCATGTCATGCATAAACACGGTGTCATCTTTTCCTTGAAACTGACGTGCTGCCCGTTTTACAAAACAAGTTATTTTTCTGCTTCTTCATCCTCTGAATTTTCCTCCCCCGTCCCTCTTTCTTCAGCCAGCACAACAAGAATCAAGGTGGATCTGTGAAATGAAACACCTCTTCCCAAAGCGTGACTTCCCTATTGAGAGCATGCGTCTTCGGCAGTAGGGTCTAAACCAATTGGCCAGATATACTAACATGCAGAACGTACGGTATGTTTGAAGACTAACCATTTATCCAGTTCAAGCTGTCTTTAAGATGTGACATTGCGCTCTGACTATTCCCCGTAAAATCGTGACAAACTATTACTTATTCTTAAATTTGACCTCTTGCTGCTTGGTTGAAAATGATAGATGAAAAATAACTTTAAAAAAAAAAAAGACTCAAACAGCGAGGGACATTATACTGGTGAAAAAACTCTCAATTCTACAGATGAGTCCCCCCACTCAACGCAATAAGTCTCTCCCTCCACTCAGCAAAGCATCTAAAACTAAGGACCCCACTAAGACGACAGTTTGAAAACTAGCTATGGATCTGAGAAAAACCAAGTCTCCCCCCGCGAGTTGCAGCCAGGAACAAACTCCTGGACTACCATCATCACCACCATTCTGTACACCCGAATCTTGCAATACTACTGCTGCTTATTTTGCTCCTTGGGCCAAGAAGTCTCTGTTTATGGACACAGTGAAATCAGTGTTGGTTGATATTGTGGAGGGGGTGATACATCGGTACAGAGAAGAAATATGCAACGGATGCCGACTCAGTCACTCCGGCCAGAGGCAACACGATTGTCTGAATGACATGCCCGATTTTTTCTTCAGAAACAATTACAACGCGTTAATGAAAAGACTCTGGCTCACCGACTTCATTACTGAGATCGACCAGATTCTTATTGATAAAGAAATTTTCACGGATGATTGGAGGATCCAAGGCGCCTCGGAGGCTTTTCTGCACAATCTCAAAAATTGTAGACGCCTCAAGGAGAGACTTGAAAAGATCCATGCCGAGTTGGATGGAGAAGGAGAAGACTAATAACCTGCGGTTGGTTGAAGCCAGGGATTTTTTCTTTTTTGATACATTAATTTTTTCTTTAAAGTAACATAAAAATGGGGAACTACTATGCAAAACGCTTGGTATATATTGATCAGAACGTAGTCAATACCCTTTTAATAAGTGTGGTGATGAGGACGATTGAAAACAGAGTGAATAGTGATCCCCGTGTAAACAGAATGGCTGAAGTTTGTAAACTAGTAGACATTTTGGATATCGTTCGTTCTGGCAGTACTATTCCTGGTCATTGGGAAACGATTGTAAACGAAACATTTAAAGTGTTCCTGGAATCTTCATTTTCCGAAACATTCTGTAACATTATCGAAGAAATGAAACAAACATCAAAAGTGTATCATGTGCTCTCATTGTATGCTCTGTTTGTAGATGTAATGCATATTTGTGTCAAAAACAGCATAAACATGAATATTTTTGACTGAAGTGAAAAAACTCCATCATAATATTTCCAGTAATCTGGGGAATTCTAAGCTGGAGACGGTCCTGGGGATGTTACAATCAGTATAACTATTGATTTTGTGTGTGAAAAAATGTAAATGTAAATAGGACATTTTTTTTTAAATAACATTTAAAAAAAAGTTTTTTACATTTAAAAACTGTTGTCTTCATTATAGCAAGGGGAGTGTGTCTGAGACATGTGTATTACAGTCCTTCACATGCACTTTTGTCTTCATTATAACAAGGGGAGGGTAACAGTGAAGATGTATGCTACATGTGTATTGAAACGTGCATATTATATCCCCACAGAAACATGGAAACACAGAAAAACAGAAACACAGAAAACACTGAAACCACTGAAACACTGAAAAAACGCAGAAACACTGAAACACCGACACACAGAAACACCGAAACACAGAGACACAGAACCACAGAAACACAGAACACAAAAACACAGAAACACAGAAAACACAGAAACACAGAAACACAAAAACACAAAAACACAAAAACACAAAAACACTGAAACACCGACACATAGAACCACAGAAACACAGAAACACAAAAACACAGAAACACAAAAACACAGAAACACAAAAACACAGAAAAACAAAGAAACACAGAAACACAGAAACACAAAAACATAGAAACACAGAAAACAGATAAACACAAAAACACAGAAAACACAGAAACACAGAAACACAGAAACACAGAAACACAGAAACACAAAAACACAAAAACAAAGAAAACACAGAAAACACAGAAACACAAAAACACAGAAAACACAGAAACACAGAAACACAAAAACACAGAAACACAGAAACACAGAAAACACTGAAACCACTGAAACACTGAAAAAACACAGAAACACTGAAACACCGACACACAGAAACACAGAAACACAGAAACACAGAGACACAGAACCACAGAAACACAGAAACACAAAAACACAGAACCACAGAAACACAGAAACACAAAAACACAGAAACACAAAAACACAGAAAAACAAAGAAACACAGAAACACAGAAACACAAAAACACAGAAACACAGAAAACAGAGAAACACAAAAACACAGAAAACACAGAAACACAGAAACACAAAAACACAAAAACACAGAAAACACAGAAAACACAGAAACACAAAAACACAGAAAACACAGAAACACAGAAACACAAAAACACAGAAACACAGAAAACACTGAAAGCACTGAAACACTGAAAAAACACAGAAACACTGAAACACCGACACACAGAAACACAAAAACACAGAGACACAGAACCACAGAAACACAGAAACACAAAAACACAGAAACACAAAAACACAGAAAAACAAAGAAACAGAGAAACACAGAAACACAAAAACACAGAAACACAGAAAACAGCGAAACACAAAAACACAGAAAACACAGAAACACAGAAACACAAAAACACAGAAAACACAGAAAACACAGAAACACAAAAACACAGAAAACACAGAAACACAGAAACACAAAAACACAGAAACACAGAAACACAGAAAACACTGAAACCACTGAAACACTGAAAAAACACAGAAACACTGAAACACCGACACACAGAAACAACGAAACACAGAGACACAGAACCACAGAAACACAGAAACACAAAAACACAGAAACACAGAATACACAGAAACACAGAAACACAAAAACACAAAAATACAAAAACACAAAAACACTGAAACACCGACACACCGAGACACAGAACCACAGAAACACAGAAACACAAAAACACAGAAACACAAAAACACAGAAAAACAAAGAAACACAGAAACACAGAAACACAAAAACACAGAAACACAGAAAACAGAGAAACACAAAAACACAGAAAACACAGAAACACAGAAACACAAAAACACAAAAACACAGAAAACACAGAAAACCCAGAAACACAAAAACAAAGAAAACACAGAAACACAGAAACACAAAAACACTGAAACACTGACACACAGAAACACAGAAAACACAGAAACACAGAACCACAGAAACACAGAAGCACAGAAACACAGAAACACAGAAAACACAGAAACACAAAAACACAAAAACACAGAAAACACAGAAACACAGAAACACAAAAACACAAAAACACAAAAACACTGAAACACCGACACACAAAAATACCGAAGACACTGAAAACACAAAAAACAGGCTAGTGTGCTAGTATGGTTTTTGAATAAACACATCAGTATTTTAAAAAGTCGATGGAAGGCTGATACTAATTGACTCTTTAAAATACTGATGTGTTTATTCAAAATCCATTATTGTGCATAAGCCTGTTTTTTGTGTTTTCAGTGTTTTCGGTGTTTCTGTGTGTCGGTGTTTCAGTGTTTTTGTGTTTTTGTGTTTTTGTGTTTCTGTGTTTCTGTGTTTTCTGTGTTTTTGTGTTTTTGTGTTTTCTGTGTTTCTGTGCTTCTGTGTTTGTGTGGTTCTGTGTTTCTGTGTTTTCTGTGTTTCTGTGTGTCGGTGTGTCGGTGTTTCAGTGTTTTTGTGTTTTTGTGTTTTTGTGTTTTTGTGTTTCTGTGTTTCTGTGTTTTCTGTGTTTCTGTGTTTTTGTGTTTTTGTGTTTCTGTGTTTCTGTGTCTCTGTGGTTCTGTGTCTCGGTGTTTCGGTGTTTCTGTGTTTCTGTGGTTCTGTGTCTCTGTGTTTCGGTGTTTCTGTGTGTTGGTGTTTCAGTGTTTCTGTGTTTTTTGTGTTTCGGTGGTTTCAGTGTTTTCTGTGTTTCTGTGTTTCTGTGTTTCCATGTTTCTGTGTTTCTGTGGGGGTATAATACGCACGTTTCAATACCCATGTAGCATACATCTTCACTGTTACCCTCCCCTTGTTGTAATGAAGACAACAGTGCATGTGAAGGACTGTAATACACATGTATCAGATACGCTCCCCTTGCTATAATGAAGACAACAGTTTTTAAAAGTAAAAAACACTTTTTTTATTTTATTTTAAAAAATGTCCTATTTACATTTACATTTTTTCACACACAAAATCAATAGTTATACTGATTGTAACATCCCCAGGACCGTCTCCAGCTTAGAATTCCCCAGATTATTGGAAATATCATGATGGAGTTTTTTCACTTCAGTCAAAATATTCATGTGTATGCTGTTTTTGACACAAAGATGCATTACATCTACAAACAGAGCATACAATGAGAGCACATAATACACTTTTGATGTTTGTTTCATTTCTTCGATAATGTTACAGAATGTTTCGGAAAAGGAAGATTCCAGGACCACTTTAAATGTTTCGTTTACAATCGTTTCCCAATGACCAGGAATAGTACTGCCAGAACGAACGATATCCAAAATGTCTACTAGTTTACAAACTTCAGCCATTCTGTTTACACGGGGATCACTATTCACTCTGTTTTCAATCGTCCTCATCAACACACTTATTAAAAGGGTATTGACTACATTCTGATCAATATATACCGAGCGTTTTGCATAGTAGTTCCCCATTTTTATTTTACTTTAAAAAAAAAGTCAATGTATCGAAAAAGAAAAAATCCCTGGCTTCAACCAACCGCAGGTTATTAGTCTTCTTCTTCTCCATCCAACTCGGCATGGATCTTTTCAAGTCTCTCCTTAAGGCGTTTACAATTTTTGAGATTGTGCAGAAAAGCCTCCGAGGCGCCTTGGATCCTCCAATCATCCGTGAAAATTGCTTTATCAATAAGAATCTGGTCGATCTCAGTCATGAAGTCGGTGAGCCAGAGTCTTTTCATTAACGCGTTGTAATTGTTTCTGAAGAAAAAATCGGGCATGTCATTCAGACAATCGTGTTGCCTCTGGCCGGGGTGACTGAGTCGGCATCCGTTGCATATTTCTTCTCTGTACCGATGTATCACCCCCTCCACAATATCAACCAACACTGATTTCACTGTGTCCATAAACAGAGACTTCTTGGCCCAAGGAGCAAAATAAGCAGCAGTAGTATTGCAAGATTCGGGTGTCCAGAATGGTGGTGATGATGGTAGTCCAGGAGTTTGTTCCTGGCTGCAACTCGCGGGGGGAGACTTGGTTTTTCTCAGATCCATAGCTAGTTTTCAAACTGTCATCTTAGTGGGGTCCTTAGTTTTAGATGCTTTGCTGAGTGGAGGGAGGGACTTATTGCGTTGAGTGGGGGGAGTCATCTGTAGAATTGAGAGTTTTTTCACCAGTATAATGTCCCTCGCTGTTTGAGTCTTTTTTTTTTTTAAGTTATTTTTCATCTATCATTTTCAACCAAGCAGCAAGAGGTCAAATTTAAGAATAAGTAATAGTTTGTCACGATTTTACGGGGAATAGTCAGAGCGCAATTTCACATCTTAAAGACAGCTTGAACTGGATAAATGGTTAGTCTTCAAACATACCGTACGTTCTGCATGTTAGTATATCTGGCTAATTGGTTTAGACCCTACTGCCGAAGACGCATGCTCTCAATAGGGAAGTCACGCTTTGGCAAGAGGTGTTCATTTCACAGATCCACCTTGATTCTTGTTGTGCTGGCTGAAGGAAGAGGGACGGGGGAGGAAAATTCAGAGGATGAAGAAGCAGAAAAATAACTTGTTTTGTAAAACGGGCAGCACGTCAGTTTCAAGGAAAAGATGACACCGTGTTTCTGCATGACATGCAAAATATCTTGAAGCCCTACAACCACAAAAAAAAAGGTACAAGTATATTGTGTTAAAAATATGGCAAAAAGTCGTAATATTGTATAATGTATTTTTTCATCGAAACAGTGTTAAAATCACAAACTTGCCTTTTAGAGTCGCAGTCTTTTACAAAAATTCTGTTTTGTTAAGAGCTACCAAAACATAGTAAACATCGCAATTATTCCCAAAACAAACTGGAAATGGGGACATCGATAACATATTTTAATGTTTAATTTTCTTCGGGGCTACCGTAGTGCACATTGATGAACACTTTAAAACAAAAATAATGCCTACAAGTGTAAATGAGCCGGATTTTAGCTTTGATCTAATTTCCATCTATAGTCCCGTCACATACAGCATATAAGAACATGACATTCATATATATAAATATATATATATATATATATATACAGCAAAAATAAATACATGATATGCAGAAAGAGCATGAGCAGCATACAAGCATTTACCACATGGCAGTACAATGTAGCAGCTATGATATATAAAGTGCAAGATAAGATAAAAGCGCTACATAAAGTGCAAGAGGAGATACCCCTGTGTTAAAGTGCATTTATTTAGCGGTGATTACACGTCTATTTGTTGCTCAACCATTCTTTAAGTTGACCTTTAAAACTATTGAGAGTGGGACAATCCCGTATCTCAGTTGGGGGGCTATTCCACAATCAGCTGCCTTTAATGGAGAGGACATTTTGTCCAAAGGTGGTCCGTATTTGGTGGACTTCACAGTCTCCTCTGGTTTCTGACCTAGTGCTGCGTCCAGTGTGTTTTCTGTGGATGAATCCTCCCCAGGGGAGGGGGGCCAGCCCATCTAAATAATATTTAAAAAACACATACTTTTAAAAGACTTAAAATTGTCAAAACCTCAAGAAATTGTGATTTTCAAGGATGGTACAGTGGTGGTATGACTTTGCAGCATTGACAGTTAAGAAAAGGTCTAATTTGTTTAAAATGTTCCAAGTTGAATTTAATGGTATTGGATACTTTCTGGATGTTTCTTAAAAAGTCAAGTGCGAGTCCAGTATGACACTCCCTGTTCAAGATACTTCAACTGGGAGAATAGTTCTATTTCTGCTCCATTTAAAAATACATTTGATCCTTCGATTTTGATTGATCGTTTACTGAACATCGTCGTTTGCATCAACATGCATACTGTTTTTGTTGTACTCATACTGTCAATACGTAGATTGTGTTATATAGCTTAAGATAGAATGTTTTTTCTTCCTCTTTGCATAATTTGCATCCACAATCCTTTGCCAACTGGTGTTTCCACAGTCCTTGCGGTTTTCCAATTGTTCAACTAATTGGGAGCTACTGTAAGCTATTTGTATTTGCATTTTAGCACATTACTTCCTGCAGTGATTCAGAAAGTATTGTGTTTGGGCTTTTTATTGTGAAAGGGAGAACACTACTCAGAGCCAGACATAATTTCATAGAGAAAGCGAGTCTTATAGGGAGCCAATTTAAATGCTAATGTCGTCTTTATTTTACATCCATTACAAATTTGTGCAATCAACTACTTCATTATGATAAGTTGTCTACAGCCACTTTAAATGCAAACAAATGCATATTTCTAAGTGCTTACAACTTAAAAAATCTTTACGTACAAATGACTGTATATTGAATATATTTCTGTGCCCAGTGTTGAACAGGACCCAAACCTTTGAGAGATGAAAAAGGACAAATCTGCTTTAATCAACTGCCAAGTAGTCAAGTCTGCATTTGTGTCTGTTCATTTGTAAAACGTGTAATTCGGTTTCTTTTTAATGGCCTAGGTGGATTTTGGCTTTTTTCTCTTGCCAATATACTTTTAGACACACTTTGAGGTATGCAAAACCTTAAAACTAGAACACTGATGGCTGGCTTACGCTGCAAACTTCATCACCTTTTAACAAAAGAGTAAGTATATAAAACGTTATTTTGTATATTTTACACATCAGCAGAAACAGAGAGAGATGGCAGGAAGGGGGGAGGAGGGGGCAGGGCCAGGCTCACACACAAACACACACACACACGCACGCACGCACGCACGCACCCACACACACACACACACACACACACACACACACACACACAAACACACCCACCAAAAGGCCTGACAGCCATAGTAAGAGGAAAGTGTGACAGTAAGGGAGTGTGTGTAAACTTAATCAACACTTTTTGACTAGGAAGGCAAACGGTGCTTTCTTTGTTCGGATCAGCCCCAATCTGCATACTCTGTCTGAATACATTGAGAGTTACTTTTGACTCTAACAGTGTTCCACTGCAGGGTGTCCGCGGGGTCTTAAAAAGTATTAAAAGTTGATAAATCAATTTAGCAAAAATTAAGGCTATTAAAAAGTATTAAACGGCATTTTCCAAGGTATTAAGAAGGTGCACAGCAACGACAACATGAAACACCCTTTAATTTACGCAACGCTCTGGGGGTCCAACGGCTCCGTGTGTGCCCTATATGATCATTTTCTGATAATGATGAAATAGCCCCGCCTCCCTCTCCCCACGTCTCCTGCTGCTGCTGGGCTGTCAGAAGAGGGGGAGGAAAAGAGAGGCAGTCACCGTTTATTAAATATTATTATACTATTACACAGAGAACAGAGTCGTTATCAATTTGTTTTAAAACTCAATAAATAACAAAGAAGTCCTCTGACCGGCACTTTCCTAATTTTGTACGGAAGATTTAAACTTTAACGGACATGTTGACCGGCGGAACATTTTTTTTACGGAAACTGCCGCACGGTCCCCTCGTTCCTTGGAAGAGGCGGAGAGGTGGGTGTTCTCATTCATAACACTCCGTTCGATGTCTCACTATGGGATGCGCCTCATCGCGGAGCAAACAGAAGCATTAATCTCATTACGCCAATCCTGATTGGCTGGTGATCTTGACGTCAGCGTCAGGGAATCCACCCCCTATAAGTAGCTTGCGCTACGCCGCATGCGTCATTCAAACACCTCTTCTCGCTTCAGAGCACATCTCGAGAAAGATCAGTAGCTAGCTAGCTTAACGGTCCACAGACTGATTTACGAAGCTAACCTTCGGTCGACGGGCGCTCGCCGGCTACTTCTATATATACTTCTGCAAGAAGACTGTTAATACCAACACACCAGTTAGTATTGCAAATCGACCTCGCCGTTTTCTCCTCGGGAATAAAGGTAAGGTTTTGATTTTTTCAAGCTAGCAACACACGTGTTGCTAGCTTGTCTTCCCTCACTACCGACACCACGGTAGCGAGGACGTTTTTTCTTTTTCTCTCTCACACCAGAGGAGGGGAAGATAAAAAGGGTATTAACACACCAGTTAATATTCTTTGAGAATAAAATTCTACACCGTCGTTTTTTCTCCGGATTAACGACAGTTGGGGAAGTATTTTTTCTCAGCAACGTACCTGTTACGAGCGGGTCCTCTCCACGCCGTCACCACGGCGACCGAGATGGACGCTTCTCTCCCTCACACCAGAGGAGTCAGGGACTCGGAGGCTCGGCTCTGTGGCTGCGGGTTGAAGATATCAGGCACAGACTCACACCAGGTCTGCTCGTCCTGTCTCGGGCTGGAACACGCCCAGGAGGCTATCGACAACCCCGGCTCGTGCGGACATTGTGCCCGCTTCACCATCAAGAGCCTCCGCCGACGGCTAGCACGCCAAGCTAGCTTGTCGGGTCAGGACTCCCTCATGTCCTCTGATTTACCGGACGGAAATCAGGACACGGGGGCGTCCACCACAGAGATGGAGCCCCGCACTGTGTCGGTCTGGGGCTCATCAGTAGTGGCAGCTGCAGAACCGGAGTCCCGCGCCGTGTCAGGCTGGGACTCGGTGGCAGCGAGGGACGTGCGAGCGGAGCCCCGCGCTGTGTCAAGCTGGGGCTCCCAACTGGACCTCACCATGGTCTCGCCCGCGGATGATGTCCCGGAGTTGGACTACATGGAGGACGAAGAGGATGAAACCTCTGGATTCCTCCTGTCCGACTCTGATGAGCAAGACGATGATGTCTTCGTGTCATCAGCTCAGGCTGCAAAGCCGGGAGCGATGGCTGCTCTCCCGGGCGATAGCACACCAGCTTTGCCCTGTCTGAGTATAGACCTGCAGGCCGTGTGTCAGCGTGCCGCAGCCAGCCTAGACATCCCATGGCCCGAAATGGCCAAGGAGACCTACAGGTCCCGTTACGAGGGGAAAAATTTGCCCCAAGCAACGAGGACAAAGAGGCAACTCCTGCCGGTCTTCCCGGAGATGTTGGATGAGGTGTCGATCTCGTGGAGAGACCGGCCCTTCAGCAACAAGGCCCCAATCCAGGGTGCCTCCTCCCCTAGACTGCGACGGTATGGAGAGGCTCGGCCTGCTCCGCATACCGCCGATGGAACCGCTGGTGGCAGCTCACCTCCTCCCGAGGATGGCGACTACACCGAGCAGGAACCCCACGCTACCGGCAAAGGCGGACCGGTTCCAGTCAACCATGACTGAACGGTCCTACAGAGCCGCAGCATTGTCTGCCAGGGCTTTGAACATTTCCTCGCTGCTAACCGCTTACCAAGCGGAGCTCTGCGAGGATCTATCGAGTAATCCTGGACCGGCAGTACTGGACGAGATAGCCGCGATCACGGACATCTGTCTCCGCGTTCAACGCTGCGCCGTCCAGGCCACGGGAAAGGCAATGGGAATTATGGTGGTGCAGGAAAGAGCTAGATGGCTCAACCTCACCAACCTCCCAAAACCGGGAAAGAGAGGATGTGCTGGACATGCCCATCGTTCCCGAGGGGATTTTTGGATCTGCGCTCGCTTCTATGCAGAAGAGATGCGAGTCCAAGAAGAAGGAAGACGAGGCCCTCCACCTCTGTCTTCCTTGATGGGTCGAGCCGCTGCCTTCACAGCGGCAGTCCCTCGCCCAAGCTACCTCAGCTGCTCGGTTTAAAGTACCGAAACAGCAGAGGTCACGGCCCGCCCCGAGTCCCCAGCCCAGGCAGGAGACGAGGGCGAATTGGCCCAGAAAGTCTCCGGTTCCGGCTGCAGCCCAGGCGCAGCCAACCCGGAATTTCGGCCAGCAGGCGAGGAAGAAGAAGCTGGCGGCCTGACAGCCTCCTCTTCTTCCCTCGGTGACGGAGCTGGAAGGTTCCCCAGCTCCAGATGTGTTCCCGCTGCCTCGAGAGATGCCTCAAAGCCATCCTCAAGTGCACCAAAACACATGTCACAATATTGCTCTGTTTTCTCGGATAAAGCATTTTCCGCTGACGCATCCAGGCCTCAGGCTGAGGGCGCAGCTCAGAAAAATGAAAGAGAAAACAATAAAACCAATAAACAGCCCCACATTTGTTCCCCTTTTGAGAGCAGCTACGGCCTCTCTCAAAAGGCGGATGATGAACGGGTCTGTGAAGGCACCGCCGCCACGCGCATGCGCAGTAACGACTGGGGCTGTGAGGCTACCACCGTCACGTGCAGGCACAGTGCCGGCTGGGGTTGTGAAGGCACCTCCGTCACGCGCATGCGCAGTGTCGGTGGGGACTGTCAAATCGGGGTACCACCGTGTTCAGACACTAGAGGGCCCCATAACACAACAAATAGAGACTCAGAGGGCAAAAGACGTGACATCTCCGCTGGCTCTAAGGAGCGAACAGTGGAAGATGCTCACAACGTCTGCTTGGGTGTTCAAGACAGTTACACGGGGTTACAGACTCCAATTCGCTGTCACCCCCCCTTGCTTCTCGGGCGTTCTGTATTCACAGGCCCGAGGGGAGTCAGCCCACATTATAGAAAGAGAGATTCTCTCACTTCTAGAAAAGGAGGCTATATCTATAATACCCGCCGAGCAGAGTCAGAGCGGCTTTTATTCCAAGTATTTCCTCGTTCCCAAACGGGGAGGGAACGGAATTCGGCCAATACTAGATTTGAGGGCTCTGAACAATATCTAAGAAGATACAAATTCAGAATGCTCACTCACACATCTCTGCTGCGTCTCGTGCGACAAAACGACTGGTTTACATCAGTCAACCTGAAAGATGCGTATTTCCACATCCCAGTATATTACCCACACAGGAAATATCTGAGGTTCGCATTTCAGGGGATCTGTTACGAATACAGAGTACTTCCCTTCGGTCTGTCTCTCAGTCCAAGAGTGTTTGTACGATGTACGGAAGCCGCGATAGCCCGTTAAGACAACAGGGTATTCGCCTGGCAACCTACCTAGACGACTGGCTGCTTCTCGCACAGTCGGAACAGGAGACTATTACGCAGACAAATGTCCTCGTAAAGCACCTGCTCAACCTGGGTTTCATAATAAACACAGAAAAGAGCATGTTGTGCCCGGCACAGACTGTACTCTTCCTGGGTTTACACCTGAACTCGGTGCCCAGCCCGCCTGTCAGCGGAAAGAGTGAAAGCTTTCAGAGCTTGCCTCGCTCATTTCCAGCTGCGCAAACATGTTCTTTTCAGATCATGCCTGCGGTTACTGGGGCTCATGGCGTCAGCCATCCTGGTTGTACGGCTGGGACGGTTACACATGAGGGAGTTTCAGCGCTGGGTAGCCGCTCTAAAACTAAACCCCGCGCGTCATGGAGCACGGAGAGTGATGGTTACTGTGAAATGCGTAATGGCACTGCGCCACTGGCTGCACCCGACTTTTCTGGTACGGGGCGTGCCTATGGGTGCTGTCCTTTCACGGAAGGTGGTCACCACAGACGCATGTCTGACAGGCTGGGGAGGTATTTACGAAGGTCGTCCGGTGAGGGGTCTCTGGAGCAGAGACCTCCAGCGGTCGCACATAAATTACCTGGAGCTTTTAGCGGTGTTCCTCACCCTAAAACGCTTTCTGCCTTTTCTCAGAGGACACCATGTCCTTGTGAGGACGGACAATACGACCACAATATCGTATATAAACCGACAAGGGGGTTTGCGCTCTCTCCAGTTACACATGCTGGCACGCAAACTGATCTTGTGGAGCTGCGGCCGTCTCCTCTCTCTGAGAGCGACGCACGTACCGGGTGTGATGAACCTCGGTGCAGACCTGCTGTCCAGAGGTGTACCACTATATGCAGACTGGACTCTACATCCAATGATTGTGAGCCAGCTGTGGGTGCGTTACGGCCGAGCCGCGGTAGATCTGTTCGCATCAAAAGAAAATGCTCACTGTCAGCTTTTCTTTTCAATGCGCGATCAAAACGCACCATTAGGCGTGGACGCGCTCGCGCACATTTGGCCTCCGGTCCTCCTGCTTCCTCCACTAGGTCTCTTTATGACTGTAAGTGGAGGGTGTTTGAGGACTAGTGCCTTCAAAAAGGGCACACCTCTTTTCAATGCCCTGTGGGAGTGATTTTATCATTTCTACAGGACCTAATTGATCAACACAGAGCTTTCTCCACGATCGAAGTCTACCTGGCTGCTATTGCTGCATGCCATGTGGGTTTTGAGGGTAAGACGGCTGGCCAGCATCCTCTGGTCTGCCGTTTTATGAAGGGAGCTTGCAGGCTCCTTCCTGTTTCCAGGTCACTGGTGCCCTTATGGGACTTGACAGTGGTTTTAGATGGGCTCACTCGAGCCCCATTTGAACCCCTGGAAGAAGCTGACATGAAGCACCTGTCACTCAAGACAGTGCTGTTACTGACCCTGGCATCCGCCAAGCGAGTCAGTGACATTCATGCGCTATCTGTACATCCTTCATGCACTCAGTTCGCCCGAGGGTTAACGAGAGTGTTGCTGAAGCCCAACCCTGCCTTTATACCTAAGGTGGTTGGTTCATGTACCCCCTTTGACATTGAGGTATTTCCTCCGCCGCTGTGTCCCTCCGGGGAACAGCAGCCGAATTTGCTATGTCCAGTCCGTGCTTTACGCACTTATATGGACAGATCAAAAGAGTTTCGTCATAATGACCAACTCTTTGTGTCCTGGGCTAACCCTCAGAAGGGCAAGCCTGTTACTAAGCAACGGCTCTCTCACTGGATTGTGGAGGCAATTGCTTTGGCTTACACGAGTCAGGGTCTGCAGGCACCTTCGGGTTTGCGTGCTCATTCGACTCGTGGTCTGGCTACATCCTGGGCTTTGTTCAAGGGTGTTTCCATCCAAGACATTTGTGCAGCAGCGAGCTGGTCCTCGCCGCTCACTTTTGTCCGCTTTTACAGATTAGACGTCTTTGCTCCCAGTGTGGCCCATGCAGTGCTGGGCCCCCTGCTGAGTTAGAGCTCTAACTGTTAAGTTCTGGTTGGTCTTGGTGACTTTTGAGATAAGCTCGTCTGGCAATTCGGGAGCTACAATATCCCATAGTGAGACATCGAACGGAGTGTTATGAATGAGAACTATAGGTTACTTACGTAACCCCAGTTCTCAGAGTAACATGAAGTGAGATGTCTCACCAGACGGCCCTCCTTGCTATGGTGAAGCGAGAAGAGGTGCTTATTTTGAATGACGCATGCGGCGTAGCGCAAGCTACTTATAGGGGGTGGATTCCCTGACGCTGACGTCAAGATCACCAGCCAATCAGGATTGGCGTAATGAGATTAATGCTTCTGTTTGCTCCGCGATGAGGCGCATCCCATAGTGAGACATCTCACTTCATGTTACTCTGAGAACTGGGGTTACGTAAGTAACCTATAGTTTTTCATCTGCTGGTGGACTACCTGAGAGATACAGCAGGAGAACACGCCGTCCACCGCGGAGAATAAACAGAAGGGCAACCATGCTCCGGGGTCTTCTTCGCTGCTTTTGGTGTATTTCGGGCGGCAGCAGCGCCACTTACAGGCCTGACATATGTAGCCTACTACATCGTTTCCAGCATTTCCAGCGGTCTAGTGTGAACAGACACGTTAATGAATCGAATGCGTGTGAACGGAAGCCTTTTTTGCGCTTGCGTATGCGTTTTACCGTGTGGGGCCGGGGTCTAAGCCAAACTATATCCGGTCACAGAGATCTGCTATTTTAAAGTAAAGTCAACACATATAGACCCTAAATATAGTCTATATTAAGAACGAGAAAAGTCTTAACATATATATCCTTTTTTGTAAACATATGACAAATGTGTGAGGGTGATGACGTCAGAGCATCGTCTTATGTGCCAGGGCTTAGCCCCGGACAGCCCCAGCCCAATTTAACCCCTGGGTATTTGTGAGGGAGCTCCTATATGGCATTACCCCGCTGAAGCTCACCAAAGTTTAACATATTTCATAGTTCAAAGTTTTGTCAATTGTTTTGTTTATTGGTCAAATACTGGTTTCTAAGGTTTTCTGAGGAGTTTTACTGGAATGAAAGAGCACAGAGTCTACAGAAGCAAAAAAGCAGCATACTGCATTAAACCTGACCTTCACAGAGAGGTTGAAGTTCATGTGGAAAGGAGGCTTCAGTAGTCTGTCTGCACTCTGTTTAGTTTTGCTATCTTACAATCAATATAGTAAAGTGTGTTGCCAATGTAACCGGTTAGAACTCAAAGTTGCGATGAGGTCTTAAAATGTATGGAAAGGGTCTTAAAAAAGGTCTTAAAAGGTATTAAATTTGACTTCAGGATTCCTGCATATACCCTGCACTGGAGTCATAGCTTTCTGAGCTTATTTCTTAGCAGCAATTCGGTTTCTTTTGAATGGCCTAGGCGAATTTTGGCTTTTTTTTTCTCTTGCCAAGATGCTTTTAGACACACTTTGAGGTATGCAAAGCCTTAAAACTAGAACACTGATTGCTGGCTTACGCTGCAAACTTCATCGCCTTATTAACAAGAGAGTAAGTATATAAAACGTTATTTTGTATATTTTACACATCAGCAGAAACAGAGAGAGATGGCAGGAAGGGGGGAGACAGCCCCACCCCCCCCCCCCCCACCTTTACAGACACTGGCCATAGCAAGAGGAAAGTGTGACAGTAGGAAGGCAAAAGGTGCTTTCTTTGTTCTGATCAGACCGAATCCGCATACTCTGTCTGAAATACCTGGAGAGTAACTTTTGTTAGAGCTTTCAGAGCTTTCTGAACTTATTTCTTAGCAGCACTGGGTATTTTTGTGTTGTATTGTATACAGTTGAAAGTGCACAGATAAACAGTCAAGCATAGGCGGTAAAAATGTGTCTCCTCAGGCTCTCTAATACACACACAGTCATCTCTCAAACGAGGTGCCTGCCTGCTTTCCAGGACTTTTACAGCCTCTGGCCGACTGCAGGGCCATGGGGTGTTAAGACAGGCACCTATAGCTCAGGAGTGAAGGTCCCCACACACACACACACACACACACACACACACACACACACACACACACACACACACACACACACACACACACACACACACACACACACACACACACAGACAGACAGACAGACAGACAGACAGACAGACAGACAGACAGACAGACAGACAGACAGACAGACAGACAGACAGACAGACAGACAGACAGACAGACACACACACACACACACACACAAACACACACACACACACACACACACACACACACACACCTCCTTGGGAGGACATCAGTGAAGGTCCCCACACACGCACACACACACAAACACACACAGACACACACACACGGGCCCACCTGTCACTTTTTATGCATACTAATGTGATTGAAACATTTTTTATTATACACCATAAGTCGCAACAGTGGGGGCTTTTCACACCGGTGAATACACATCACCCCCCTCCTATCGACGGATCTCACACCTACTTGGGATATCACACCTACTTGAGATCTCACACCTCGATCAAAGGGGAGGCGGGACTTAGCTCATTAGCATAAGTAGGGAGAGGTGTGACCTGTCACAGCATCTGTCACTTTTTATGCATACTAATGTGATGGAAGCTGGATGAATATAACTACTCATAGTTTCTCATTATTATTATTTTTATTTTTATCGCTGATCTTATTTTTGATTCTATTATTCAGTGTGAATCTGTGCTATCCTGTTTTTGACTCTCACCCTGTTGCTGTTTGAACTACTGAATTTCCCCATGGGGATTAATAAAGGTCAATTTTATCTTATCTTAATGTATAAATTGATTCGCTTCAATCTACTGTACTGTGTAAAAACAACACAACAATATTACAAAAAATATACTGCATAAAGCAAACTATATACTTTATTTGATCTAAAACATTTATGTTTTTTCATTATAATAGCCTGTGAAAACCTTAACAAATAAGTGATTAAATGCTACAGTATTTAGCAAACACAACTGCAGAGCTGCAAACATTGCAAACAGACTAAGTTCTACACCCAGTTGTCTTTGTGTATTTGTGAATGAAGCACCATCTCATGGTTAAATCCTGTAATTGAACAAATGGGGAAATTTGGCAACGCCCGCCAGCAATTTGGCAACAACCCCAGCCACTGGGATCCGCTGGGTTTTTGGTTGGGACACACCCATGTGAGTCCTATCTGGAGTGCTACATCTGTATGGCACGTCTCTACTGGGAAGTGTAGTTTTAAAAGACGTTTTCGTATTTCCCATAATAAGAAGTTGTCAGTATTTAGGGGATAGGAAACACTCAAATGTAAAACATATCATGAATAAATGGGTGAAAATGGCTTGTGTCCATGATGGGCAGCATTAATACCCACATGACAGCTAAGGTCAGAATAGCTTTATTTAACAGTTGGTCTGTGACCCCTCCTGTTGTTAATTGATAAGCCTGAAACATGCACTTGTCAAGGTTCAGAGGCATATTTTGCAAATATGGCAGTAGCCAGCGATCATCTTAACCAGTTTAGCCCTGAGCCTGTTTTTCAGGTCTCAGGCTCGAAAATGACATTCCCAGAACAAATGACCATATCTTTCCTTCTAAAAGGGTTAAATCCGGGCTCGACATTATAAATGGCCCGCTGGCCCGGAAGCACTATTTAGACGCCCCGGGCCAGCATAACGTACTT
Source organism: Notothenia rossii (assembly GCF_949606895.1). NCBI lineage: Eukaryota > Metazoa > Chordata > Actinopteri > Perciformes > Nototheniidae > Notothenia > Notothenia rossii. The sequence goes on from NC_136909.1 coordinate 53,292,624, forward strand.
TCCACTTGCCCGCTCGGGCCACTAAAAATATTGCTTTAAAAAAATTGTCCTGTGGTATTGGTATTTTGACTAGCAGTTTAGTTAAATTGTTTCATTTATTAACGCTACAACATAGCGTTTCGTGTTGTCTTTGTTGGGTGAAAAGCAAACAGCTGTTTGCTGCGGAGCGCAGCGCGAGCAGGCTCCCGTGAGTGGGAGCGCGCTCCTTCACTACAGAATGTCGCGCCACCTAACCATTCGCCAAAGATGTATTTGATACCAGCGGTAACCGGCCAAGTGCCGGGCAAAAAAACAATCTTCAAATAAAAGAAAGTCACCAGAGGAGTTAACGGAGAGTGACAGGGAGCATGAGAAGAAGAGGGAGAGAAAGTTTCAGTCAGCTTGATCGATGGAGTTGGCTTCTAGTGGTGCAGTGACGCGTCCTAAAACCCTTTTTAATCTTAAATTAATTTCCGAAATTAGATTTTATGATTCGAAAATGATAAAAGTAGGGTAGACATGCGGAGATTATCCGGCTGAACAAAACGTGCATTTATCAAACGGGTTTGTTTTCCACAGACCTTATTTCCAGCTATTTTCCAAAACCCTGTGGAGAAATCCCATTGCTTTTTGTCGAGGGAACCAGCAGCTTACTTCCTGGTTTTATGACGCGTCACTGGCTGCACCTCTCAATATGATGCCAATATAAACAAGGTCTTCTTTAGTCGGCTCTGTACATCAATGCCGACCTATGCTGACAAGTAAGTGAAGAGTAGACAATATGAAAGTATTGGCTATAGGGAAATGTCCCAGCAGTTTAGGATAATGAAGGTTCTAATCTAATCTACTACATAGCCATTACATTTCTAACTCCTGATGACAGGAAGGCAGAAAGTGCATTATACAAATAATAATACTCATAATAATAGCAGACATTTTTTAATAATGACCACAATATCATTATTTTTAATCAACCAAATATGAACAATTGAGGGAAATTAGGAAGAACTGATTATACAAATGTTGTAGTACAAGTAGTAATGTAGTTAGTGCATAAATTACTATTGCAACAAATGTGTTAATTTCCTTCATTATTAGTCGTTTTCTTTTGGACGAATCCTCCGGGCCAGTGGTTACAATGGTGGGGCCAGCGATAATAAAATTCCACCGGCCCGGAGGGCCAGTGGCATTTTACCCTTAATGTCTACCCCTGTAAATTAATAATCTTTTTTCTCAAAGTAATGATAAACCTGTGAATTGGATGTAGAAAAGCCAAAATCAATATAGATGTTTTTTATTTTAAAGACAATTCAGATTGAACATAGTCAAAAACTGTAAATTATAGTGTCCGTCCAAAAGTTACTTTTTACTTACAGTGAAAACTACCCTTGGATGATGGTAAGGTAGACTAAAAGCTTTAGGAATCCAAAGTACAACATATAATAAGTACCCTGTATCAAGACTGATGCAAAATAAGTGACATTTGACCTTTTTAGACAGGTTTAGCAAAAAAAACTGATTTGGGTGGAAATGGGGGTTTTACCGTTTCTCTGGAACCCATTGGTCGATTTTGGTGATTGACATCTCTTTCTGACCGTTAGAGCCAATAGAATCGAAGGGGAATCTCCCCACTCACACACATGGTAAAACAAAAAGGTGGGGCTTTGCGCACGCAGTTCTCATTCATAACACTCCGTTCGATGTCTCACTATGGGATGCGCCTCATCGCGGAGCAAACAGAAGCATTAATCTCATTACGCCAATCCTGATTGGCTGGTGATCTTGACGTCAGCGTCAGGGAATCCACCCCCTATAAGTAGCTTGCGCTACGCCGCATGCGTCATTCAAACACCTCTTCTCGCTTCAGAGCACATCTCGAGAAAGATCAGTAGCTAGCTAGCTTAACGGTCCACAGACTGATTTACGAAGCTAACCTTCGGTCGACGGGCGCTCGCCGGCTACTTCTATATATACTTCTGCAAGAAGACTGTTAATACCAACACACCAGTTAGTATTGCAAATCGACCTCGCCGTTTTCTCCTCGGGAATAAAGGTAAGGTTTTGATTTTTTCAAGCTAGCAACACACGTGTTGCTAGCTTGTCTTCCCTCACTACCGACACCACGGTAGCGAGGACGTTTTTTCTTTTTCTCTCTCACACCAGAGGAGGGGAAGATAAAAAGGGTATTAACACACCAGTTAATATTCTTTGAGAATAAAATTCTACACCGTCGTTTTTTCTCCGGATTAACGACAGTTGGGGAAGTATTTTTTCTCAGCAACGTACCTGTTACGAGCGGGTCCTCTCCACGCCGTCACCACGGCGACCGAGATGGACGCTTCTCTCCCTCACACCAGAGGAGTCAGGGACTCGGAGGCTCGGCTCTGTGGCTGCGGGTTGAAGATATCAGGCACAGACTCACACCAGGTCTGCTCGTCCTGTCTCGGGCTGGAACACGCCCAGGAGGCTATCGACAACCCCGGCTCGTGCGGACATTGTGCCCGCTTCACCATCAAGAGCCTCCGCCGACGGCTAGCACGCCAAGCTAGCTTGTCGGGTCAGGACTCCCTCATGTCCTCTGATTTACCGGACGGAAATCAGGACACGGGGGCGTCCACCACAGAGATGGAGCCCCGCACTGTGTCGGTCTGGGGCTCATCAGTAGTGGCAGCTGCAGAACCGGAGTCCCGCGCCGTGTCAGGCTGGGACTCGGTGGCAGCGAGGGACGTGCGAGCGGAGCCCCGCGCTGTGTCAAGCTGGGGCTCCCAACTGGACCTCACCATGGTCTCGCCCGCGGATGATGTCCCGGAGTTGGACTACATGGAGGACGAAGAGGATGAAACCTCTGGATTCCTCCTGTCCGACTCTGATGAGCAAGACGATGATGTCTTCGTGTCATCAGCTCAGGCTGCAAAGCCGGGAGCGATGGCTGCTCTCCCGGGCGATAGCACACCAGCTTTGCCCTGTCTGAGTATAGACCTGCAGGCCGTGTGTCAGCGTGCCGCAGCCAGCCTAGACATCCCATGGCCCGAAATGGCCAAGGAGACCTACAGGTCCCGTTACGAGGGGAAAAATTTGCCCCAAGCAACGAGGACAAAGAGGCAACTCCTGCCGGTCTTCCCGGAGATGTTGGATGAGGTGTCGATCTCGTGGAGAGACCGGCCCTTCAGCAACAAGGCCCCAATCCAGGGTGCCTCCTCCCCTAGACTGCGACGGTATGGAGAGGCTCGGCCTGCTCCGCATACCGCCGATGGAACCGCTGGTGGCAGCTCACCTCCTCCCGAGGATGGCGACTACACCGAGCAGGAACCCCACGCTACCGGCAAAGGCGGACCGGTTCCAGTCAACCATGACTGAACGGTCCTACAGAGCCGCAGCATTGTCTGCCAGGGCTTTGAACATTTCCTCGCTGCTAACCGCTTACCAAGCGGAGCTCTGCGAGGATCTATCGAGTAATCCTGGACCGGCAGTACTGGACGAGATAGCCGCGATCACGGACATCTGTCTCCGCGTTCAACGCTGCGCCGTCCAGGCCACGGGAAAGGCAATGGGAATTATGGTGGTGCAGGAAAGAGCTAGATGGCTCAACCTCACCAACCTCCCAAAACCGGGAAAGAGAGGATGTGCTGGACATGCCCATCGTTCCCGAGGGGATTTTTGGATCTGCGCTCGCTTCTATGCAGAAGAGATGCGAGTCCAAGAAGAAGGAAGACGAGGCCCTCCACCTCTGTCTTCCTCGATGGGTCGAGCCGCTGCCTTCACAGCGGCAGTCCCTCGCCCAAGCTACCTCAGCTGCTCGGTTTAAAGTACCGAAACAGCAGAGGTCACGGCCCGCCCCGAGTCCCCAGCCCAGGCAGGAGACGAGGGCGAATTGGCCCAGAAAGTCTCCGGTTCCGGCTGCAGCCCAGGCGCAGCCAACCCGGAATTTCGGCCAGCAGGCGAGGAAGAAGAAGCTGGCGGCCTGACAGCCTCCTCTTCTTCCCTCGGTGACGGAGCTGGAAGGTTCCCCAGCTCCAGATGTGTTCCCGCTGCCTCGAGAGATGCCTCAAAGCCATCCTCAAGTGCACCAAAACACATGTCACAATATTGCTCTGTTTTCTCGGATAAAGCATTTTCCGCTGACGCATCCAGGCCTCAGGCTGAGGGCGCAGCTCAGAAAAATGAAAGAGAAAACAATAAAACCAATAAACAGCCCCACATTTGTTCCCCTTTTGAGAGCAGCTACGGCCTCTCTCAAAAGGCGGATGATGAACGGGTCTGTGAAGGCACCGCCGCCACGCGCATGCGCAGTAACGACTGGGGCTGTGAGGCTACCACCGTCACGTGCAGGCACAGTGCCGGCTGGGGTTGTGAAGGCACCTCCGTCACGCGCATGCGCAGTGTCGGTGGGGACTGTCAAATCGGGGTACCACCGTGTTCAGACACTAGAGGGCCCCATAACACAACAAATAGAGACTCAGAGGGCAAAAGACGTGACATCTCCGCTGGCTCTAAGGAGCGAACAGTGGAAGATGCTCACAACGTCTGCTTGGGTGTTCAAGACAGTTACACGGGGTTACAGACTCCAATTCGCTGTCACCCCCCCTTGCTTCTCGGGCGTTCTGTATTCACAGGCCCGAGGGGAGTCAGCCCACATTATAGAAAGAGAGATTCTCTCACTTCTAGAAAAGGAGGCTATATCTATAATACCCGCCGAGCAGAGTCAGAGCGGCTTTTATTCCAAGTATTTCCTCGTTCCCAAACGGGGAGGGAACGGAATTCGGCCAATACTAGATTTGAGGGCTCTGAACAATATCTAAGAAGATACAAATTCAGAATGCTCACTCACACATCTCTGCTGCGTCTCGTGCGACAAAACGACTGGTTTACATCAGTCAACCTGAAAGATGCGTATTTCCACATCCCAGTATATTACCCACACAGGAAATATCTGAGGTTCGCATTTCAGGGGATCTGTTACGAATACAGAGTACTTCCCTTCGGTCTGTCTCTCAGTCCAAGAGTGTTTGTACGATGTACGGAAGCCGCGATAGCCCGTTAAGACAACAGGGTATTCGCCTGGCAACCTACCTAGACGACTGGCTGCTTCTCGCACAGTCGGAACAGGAGACTATTACGCAGACAAATGTCCTCGTAAAGCACCTGCTCAACCTGGGTTTCATAATAAACACAGAAAAGAGCATGTTGTGCCCGGCACAGACTGTACTCTTCCTGGGTTTACACCTGAACTCGGTGCCCAGCCCGCCTGTCAGCGGAAAGAGTGAAAGCTTTCAGAGCTTGCCTCGCTCATTTCCAGCTGCGCAAACATGTTCTTTTCAGATCATGCCTGCGGTTACTGGGGCTCATGGCGTCAGCCATCCTGGTTGTACGGCTGGGACGGTTACACATGAGGGAGTTTCAGCGCTGGGTAGCCGCTCTAAAACTAAACCCCGCGCGTCATGGAGCACGGAGAGTGATGGTTACTGTGAAATGCGTAATGGCACTGCGCCACTGGCTGCACCCGACTTTTCTGGTACGGGGCGTGCCTATGGGTGCTGTCCTTTCACGGAAGGTGGTCACCACAGACGCATGTCTGACAGGCTGGGGAGGTATTTACGAAGGTCGTCCGGTGAGGGGTCTCTGGAGCAGAGACCTCCAGCGGTCGCACATAAATTACCTGGAGCTTTTAGCGGTGTTCCTCACCCTAAAACGCTTTCTGCCTTTTCTCAGAGGACACCATGTCCTTGTGAGGACGGACAATACGACCACAATATCGTATATAAACCGACAAGGGGGTTTGCGCTCTCTCCAGTTACACATGCTGGCACGCAAACTGATCTTGTGGAGCTGCGGCCGTCTCCTCTCTCTGAGAGCGACGCACGTACCGGGTGTGATGAACCTCGGTGCAGACCTGCTGTCCAGAGGTGTACCACTATATGCAGACTGGACTCTACATCCAATGATTGTGAGCCAGCTGTGGGTGCGTTACGGCCGAGCCGCGATAGATCTGTTCGCATCAAAAGAAAATGCTCACTGTCAGCTTTTCTTTTCAATGCGCGATCAAAACGCACCATTAGGCGTGGACGCGCTCGCGCACATTTGGCCTCCGGTCCTCCTGCTTCCTCCACTAGGTCTCTTTATGACTGTAAGTGGAGGGTGTTTGAGGACTAGTGCCTTCAAAAAGGGCACACCTCTTTTCAATGCCCTGTGGGAGTGATTTTATCATTTCTACAGGACCTAATTGATCAACACAGAGCTTTCTCCACGATCGAAGTCTACCTGGCTGCTATTGCTGCATGCCATGTGGGTTTTGAGGGTAAGACGGCTGGCCAGCATCCTCTGGTCTGCCGTTTTATGAAGGGAGCTTGCAGGCTCCTTCCTGTTTCCAGGTCACTGGTGCCCTTATGGGACTTGACAGTGGTTTTAGATGGGCTCACTCGAGCCCCATTTGAACCCCTGGAAGAAGCTGACATGAAGCACCTGTCACTCAAGACAGTGCTGTTACTGACCCTGGCATCCGCCAAGCGAGTCAGTGACATTCATGCGCTATCTGTACATCCTTCATGCACTCAGTTCGCCCGAGGGTTAACGAGAGTGTTGCTGAAGCCCAACCCTGCCTTTATACCTAAGGTGGTTGGTTCATGTACCCCCTTTGACATTGAGGTATTTCCTCCGCCGCTGTGTCCCTCCGGGGAACAGCAGCCGAATTTGCTATGTCCAGTCCGTGCTTTACGCACTTATATGGACAGATCAAAAGAGTTTCGTCATAATGACCAACTCTTTGTGTCCTGGGCTAACCCTCAGAAGGGCAAGCCTGTTACTAAGCAACGGCTCTCTCACTGGATTGTGGAGGCAATTGCTTTGGCTTACACGAGTCAGGGTCTGCAGGCACCTTCGGCTTTGCGTGCTCATTCGACTCGTGGTCTGGCTACATCCTGGGCTTTGTTCAAGGGTGTTTCCATCCAAGACATTTGTGCAGCAGCGAGCTGGTCCTCGCCGCTCACTTTTGTCCGCTTTTACAGATTAGACGTCTTTGCTCCCAGTGTGGCCCATGCAGTGCTGGGCCCCCTGCTGAGTTAGAGCTCTAACTGTTAAGTTCTGGTTGGTCTTGGTGACTTTTGAGATAAGCTCGTCTGGCAATTCGGGAGCTACAATATCCCATAGTGAGACATCGAACGGAGTGTTATGAATGAGAACTATAGGTTACTTACGTAACCCCAGTTCTCAGAGTAACATGAAGTGAGATGTCTCACCAGACGGCCCTCCTTGCTATGGTGAAGCGAGAAGAGGTGCTTATTTTGAATGACGCATGCGGCGTAGCGCAAGCTACTTATAGGGGGTGGATTCCCTGACGCTGACGTCAAGATCACCAGCCAATCAGGATTGGCGTAATGAGATTAATGCTTCTGTTTGCTCCGCGATGAGGCGCATCCCATAGTGAGACATCTCACTTCATGTTACTCTGAGAACTGGGGTTACGTAAGTAACCTATAGTTTTGCTCCAGAGTGAAGCTGTCTGTAGCTCTGACTTCTGAAAACCGAAAAGCAGATTTATTGCTTATTATATATTATGGATTATCAGAAATCATTCAAAGTGACACAGAAACATTGGGTTAACCTATGGATTAACTTCAGCATTGTTTTTATCGTTTTAATGCCATTGAAGACCACTTTTGACCAGACTACCACACAGGTGAGCCATATTAGCGTTTTTAGCTACCTAGCGCCATATGTTTTGATGTGTGTTCTTGTTATCATCTCCGAGAGTTCGTATAATTGAGTGATAATGAGGGTACCCCTCGATTCTGTGTCACCTCACGATGTGAAACGATGGGTTGAGATGTGCAGCAAAGATAAATAAGGTTTTGTGAGTAAATTTCGGTGCAGTCATCTGTTAGCATTTTTCGCTCGTTGCTAATTCAGAGGCTCAGCATTGTGGGGTACTTTTTATTTATTTTTTAGAAATGATCAGTTCGATGAGTTTCTTTCCATTACATGGATATAAAACATTCATAGTTTATTAAATGAACATGCCCTCAGACACTGTTTCCTGCAAGATGTTGCAGGAGGCCCCCGGTGCCGGGGTCTCTCAGGTTAAGATAAGATATACTTTATTGATCCCAAGTTGGACATTCTATCTTTACATCAGCATGTGTAACAATTGTAAATATGCAGTGGTGTTTATTTGTAAATCATTTAGTATAATCACACAAATTCTGTGTTTTATATTTAATAATTCTGTGTTCTTTATTTATTGAATGTTCAATACCTGACAAGGTCGGAGATGAAAAACTTGGGTCGCAGGTTCCTCAACAGTGCATTACAAGACATCTATCAATATGTGTACAGGGCCGTATCCAGGATTTCCTAAATACCTAGGTCCAAACATGCTAGGGGGGTTCGGGGTATACCCCCCCGAGATTTTTGGGATGATCTAGTTAGCTGCTTTTTAAGTCCTGTGGGGGGTCTCACATTGGATAATGTATTGATTTCAATGTTGCATAAATAAGCATACATTATTTTTCAAAGTGTAACACATAAGAATCAGTTGATTGTTACTATTAATGATCTGGACATGCAGAAGAGGCTAAAATGATCACAAAACATTGTCAACAATCATTTATCATGTCTCTCTCCTTTCCATAACTTTACCCTCTTTTCCATCTTCTTGAGTCTCTCTGTCTTCTTCCTGTTCATTACTCTCTCTGCCCTCTACTCTTTCTCTTTGTTCAATCTCCCTCGTTGTTCACTGTTTGCTCCTCGTCACTTGTCGCTCCTGTCAGTGAATTAAAAGCAATTCAGCCATTTAGTTCATTTCACTTGTTTGTTTGCATTATTTTTTTTGATTTAAATCTGTTTTGTTTGATTCTCAAAAGAGAACAAAGATGTAAGCAAAATGTGTTTTATACAATTGTATGTTATTATGATATCATAAATGCAATAGATGTATTTTGTTTTAAAATTATGCCTATTGTCTATATTGTAAATGAAGACTATTGTTATAGATAGATAGATAGATAGATAGATAGATAGATAGATAGATAGATAGATAGATTGATAGATAGATGGGGTTATTAAGCCTACATTCTTTTGTGTGACTGTACCTGCAGTTCCTCCCTGACTTCCATCCCTTTCTCTCTCTCTCTCAAGGCTAGTGTAACGTCCGAGCCATTAGTAATTATCCTAATGTACACATCAATCGTTATGTACTTTTATATTACGCTGATGTAACAGGATCCTAACCCAACCAGCATTCTGACCATGAGTCTGACTCACTAAATGAAGCTCAGCGCAAGTTCTTTCAGGAAGACTGGGTGGCCGTTTCTCAATCGCGAGGACATTGGCTTCCAAGCCAATATTTCAAGGATGTTATGTCATCATCAGCAGGACCGTTCCAATGTCCAGCACACTTGGAATTCCACCGAGGCCGCGTCCTTGGTTTGGGGGAAATGTGGAGGCTGCACATGGGTAGACTTTGCGTCCTTCAAATCCCCACAATGCTTTGCGCACGGACCAATTTCCCCAAATCTGTGGCGGAAAATGTAAGGCAGGGCCTCTCATATGACGCACACCTGCACACTTGCTAGCCTGTTCCACTCTTCGTTTTCCGAATGCCAGGAAGGATTCTTGCCTAGCTTCTGAAGGAAGTGACTCGGAAGACATGTGCTACCAAGCAAGCGTACTCGCGATTGAGAAACGGCCAACATGTATACATTCACTCCGCAGCTGCTTATAATCAGCTCATCACGGGCGCTGTCTTTAACCTATCACATTCACCTCATTCTCCAGCAGCCAATCACCGAGCTGCAGCCAAACTTTAAAATGGTTCTCCTCTCTCCTGCAGTCAGCTGTGATTTCAGGTGTTCATGCTGCCGCCCGCCTCCTCTCCACCCACCTCCTCATCAAATCCAGATCTTCATCATCATCACCAGTGTCTAGACCCCGGGGAGGTTCCCTATATGCTCACGGCTGCATTTCCCCCTTTAGATATAAGATTTCAGGATTGGGGTTTAATCGCCAAAGACTTAATATTTATCATATGACATGTGTCAATAAATGTTCTTTAAACAAAATGAAGTCTCTCCTGATTGAACTGTCTGGACCCCATCCTCAACTTTTTTTCAAAACATAAAATGCCTTCATAGGGCTTTCCTGTTGATCATGTTTGGTGGATTTTTTTATATAATAATTGCAATCAATATTATATATATAGCCTACAGTATATTACGTTTAATTCTATATAAATTGTATTTACATTTGTTTTCACTATTTTTTTCACCTAGTTCTACTATGCCAGCCATCAGAGGTATACATGTGTTAACATCTCTTTTAGGTTTCATTTATTATTTTTTTGAATTTCTATATAAAATGCTGATTTCTACCTGAAATGCTTATGTATTTTTAATTACATTTTGGTAGAGCTTTGACTTTTTCAGCTGAATAAATATTATAACTCAAGATGGTTTTGTTCAGCATTGCCAGCTTCACTGTTGAGCTTTATGTTGTGCCCAGCATTCTCCTGTGCTCTGAAATGAAAATGTGGATAAGCATAAAACAACACTAAAATAAACACTCCAATACAACTTGCTATTTGACACACACAAGGTTGTTCATTTGTGTGTATAAATATACAACACAGGCTATATACATATATATATATATATATATATATATATATATATATATATATATATATATATACATATACAAGTATAATTAATACAACTGTTAATTTGATTAGAGCTTTGACACATATATCTTTATTTATAGATGTATAAGTATGACGACTTCCTCGGGCGATATAGTATGGTACAGCTAATTCATCTGGGTCAAAAAGTGTTGTGCCCGAAAAGGTTGTAAACTGTGGCTTATCCCTGCGTGGTATTATAGTAATACCAAACAGCAACGTTCAACTCCTTTAATGGTATATTGCAAGTGCAATAAGAAGCTACAGGGACGTTAATCTACGGGACTCTGACATAATGTCAACATAGGCTGAGTTGGGAGTGAGAATGTGTTGGTCAAAGCAGCATGTTTGAAACAGGCATTGCAAATAATGTAAAAATGAAATAGAGTAGAACATAAACAAAAATAAACATTAAATATAAACATCTGAAAATAGACAATAAAGCCGAAGTAAAAAGTAAATTATATGCATAGATAAAACTATGTAGACTACGGATGAAATAAACACTATAACGGGCCAAATTACAGCTAACCACATTTAAAAGTAGGATATCATTTATTATTTTAAATGAATAAAAAGGAAGTCATGAAGTTATGAGTGTTGACATGTGTATTTATTGACATGATTACCTTGATCACCATTTCAAAAGTGAAAACCCCGGTGAAAGCATAGTCCAGATATTTGAGCACCTGCAAAGAAAACTCAATCAGTGCCGAAACAGATAACTATTTTCCTGTAAGTAAACAACTGCAAATACACAATATGTGAGTATTTTTTCATAATACTACCCACCTCCACTGGCTCTAAAATTAAATAATAAAATGTTCCATATATGCTGTCATACCACACTGAATATAGAAGAAACAAGTTTCTTAAAGCTGCTGTGGTCTTTGTAAAATATGTATACTTTTGTTTTAAGAGAGGTGTGTGGTGTAGTGGATAGAGCCTTGGTCTGGGGATCAGATGGTCACAGGATCAAACCCTGGGCAAGACACTTCACCCAAAATTGCTCCTGTGGGGATTGCCCACAGAATTGAGAATGTAAGTTGCTTTGGATAAAAGTGTCTAACAAGTAACATGTAATGTAATGTTTTAAGAAATAAATCTTACTCAATTTTAGAAAAAACTTTTTAATGGAATATCACCAATCTACATCAGGAAACAGAACACTTTTGAGCATTTCTAGCTTATTTTGTAACACTACATGTCCTGATACTGGTAAATGTAGTTCAAAATAAGATTTCCCAGCTTTTTACATGATCTGATTAGCTAAACACCCCTTCTTATTTCAAGACATCTTACCAAGCACATTTTCACTTGTTCTCTTGGCCTTGTTTTTATATTCTTTTACCTGATCTTGGAGCAGCATTTTTTCCAATGAGGCTAAAATATATGTGTTTATGTGTGAAGTACGTGTAGACTGTGACTCACATTGTTGCGCGGGGCATTGGTCCAGACCGGGTCCTCTGCTGCCAGAGCGATACTGCTCATAGCAATGACAACCAGGATGCTCATCTCAAAATATCGCAGAGTCACGATGTAGTGACATAACCGCCTCACCCTGAGGACAGACAGGTGGCCACATGAGAGCAGTGGACCCACACATAGAATAGCTTCTATCTCCTCAGTTTGGTGCTTCAACACACTTCAGAATCAGAATCCAGTTTATTGCCACACATACGAGGAATGTGCTTTGGGGTCTGTTGGCGCAGACATAAACAATCTAAGAACATAAGTTCTATGAATAGTTGAAACATATAAAGATAATACGAATAACTATTTTTAATATACTATTTAGCAATAACATAGAATAAAGGAAAGTATTTGCACAAAAAAGGAATTTAATTTATAAAAAAATAACCTAAAAAGCAAAAAAAACATACACACTTAGGACAACGAATATGTGACAATATATGGTAAACCATATAAAGCACACTTGTGGCTTTTTACACTTGTACACGAGAAAACAGTTCACAAAGTGACACAGGAAGCCTGAGACACAAGATCAAAGACTTATGTCTACCTAAGTCCACACTACAACCTGATGTATGTATTGTTTTATTCTCAGAGTTATGATACTCGGATGGTGGATGGTTGAGCTCTATGAGTTCTGACATTACGGACTCTGTGAAGTGACTTCCCCATTTTGTTAACAAAGTGACCTGAGTTTAGTGACAAAAGCTTGTGCTCAGCCTCCCTTCTCCATATTGGACTATTTTGGCCTTCTTGCACCTTAGCTGTGTGTCATGAGTATGGTCTTCTGACAACTTATACAAATGGAAAAATACATTTATTTAGATAGTGGTATAAATAAGGCAACAGCATCATGTAATAAATAGACTGCATGCCTTTTCAGCAGAAATCATGGAAGAAACAATATGAATAAATATAAATGATACACAAATCAAGCAGTAAAATACACTATGAAGAAATACCAGGACATATGCAAAATGCCAACACAAGAATATGTGAAGAAAAAATGAAGTAAGTGTTTCATTCTTTCCAGTGAGTATGCATCTAATGTTGATATACAAGCTAAGTAGAAGCCACAGCCATGCCTGTAATCTGATATAAATATATAAATATAAATATAAATAATATAATAATATAATATAATATAATAAATATAAATATATATAAATATAAATATATACATAAATTATTCATACAGAGTGTTGCAGCCATACTCTGACCTCTTAAATGTATCTGATAAGCACACAAATTAAAGACAGAGTATTAGGGCCTTGGTGGGTAAAACTGATTTTACAGAAAGGGGTAATATTCCAGGAGAAATATCAATAACAAGGAATGCCACATGTTAGCCAGGAGGTCTAACAGTATGCAACATTGATATATTCTTTATCTGTTCATTGTGTCTTATATCCAGATGTTCTAATGAGTATGTTGCTTTCTTGAAAAGCACAAATATCTCTTTAAATCCTGGAAGCTTTAATGAGATGTCTGTGCTAAAATCACCAGGTTATTCTTATCGCTGCATCTGACTGCAATATAATTTGATTAGGTAATCTACTGGATGTTATTGTTACAAAGTGTTTCCCTTTCAAATATATGTTTTACTTTTGGGGAATATATCTTCATACATATTACACAATCTCTGTGGTGTAACTCCTGTAGCATATAGGAGGTCCTACAGAAGGGAAAGGAAAAGATGGAGGATGAGGAGGTGACTCACGGGTTGGTCTGTCCAAAGATGAACATAGAACTGTAAGGCAGGATGGGTTTGGGTCCACTTGGACCCAGCTCCGCCAGGGTCCTATCAGTCATGGGCATGGTCTCACAGTCCATACTGTTCACTGAAAACACACACAGTTTACAACAATGCAGGCAGGGTCATCACCGTCACGTCTGACTGTCTGTCTTCATCTAATAGGTAATCCCCCTATTCAATTTGGAGATATGATTTAAGTATTGACATGTCAGAGCATTGAACAGTCATCAACATTCTACACATCTAATTGATTGTCCTCAAAACTCCATGGGAGGGTAAACTAGATATATTGTTCAAACATCGGACACAATGAAAGAATCTGTAGTCAAAATGTAACCAACATGTGTTCTGATTGGTCCCTGCAACAACTATTGTCTGGAAGAATGTACACACTGACATAACGGAAGAATGTACTTAAATGAAATGTATTATGTCAACATATTTCACATTACTATATCAGGTTAGTTGAAAGCAATAATATTACATTTAAATAAAAAATATTAGGTTCAACTTAATATTATTGCTTTCCACCAACCTAATACAGTTGTGTGAAATCTGTTGACATAATATATTTAATTAAAGGTCCCATGTCATGCTTTTCCGGTTCTTACCCGTCCCCTTGTGTGTTATGAAGGTTTTTCTGCATGTAAACAGAGTCAAAACCCCTCAAAGTACACCCTGTAGGGAGTAAAACTCTAACACAGAAAAGACCCCCCCAAAACGCCTCGTTGGAGATTTCTCATTTTCCATTGTTTACTTCCTGGACACTCTGACGTGGGGATACCCAGAGGCCACACCCTCTGTCAGCCTTTCACGAAACAAAGCTTCCCAAACCTTTCAGCGATTCATGCCGGATATGTACAGTGTAGGGCACTGAAGAACCATGCGGTTCCTATTTTGTTTGGACCAGCGGGAGATTTGGGTACACAACTTGTAAGTATTCATTGTTGTTTGTGTATTTATGATGTTTAAAACAAACAAGGTATCTACCACGACTGTTTAAATGGGTAAACGTTTTTTGGGCTACTACGTTGGGATGGCGGAGAAATGCTCTCCGCAGACCCATTCTCACAGCGTTATAAACCTTTTTCTTACTCAATATCAAGCCACACTTACAGTATTGTTTTTACTTCGTCTGTGAGTGTTTGTGTGTGCTCAGGATGAGTTTCGCTTGTTCTCCTGTATCGCCGACACGGACAGCCTCGCGAGCAGCAACGAGCCTCTCAACTTCGCGACCAATCAGAGCACACTGGGCTCACAGGGAGGGGGGGGGGGGGGGGCAGGAGCTCCTACATGCCGTTTAGGGCAGAGAGTGAATACCGGTGAAAACACATGCTTTACAGAGATGCTGTATGAGAAACCAATGTGAGTTTGGAAAATTACACAGTATAAATGTATTTTAGGATACCTCAACAATGGAATTATGATCAGTTGAAATGGCCATGACATGGGACCTTTAAAGTCAACGGTTCAGTTTTTTCAGTGTGTACAATCTCATAAAAAAGCCTCTGTCCTGCTGGATTTGGGGCCTTACATCCATTCTAGGGCCCAGATGTCACAGAGCCAACATTCCCATTTCTAGTACAGACGGATCCTGTTTTTGCACATCCCGACCGACTTTATTACTTAAGTGAAAAATGTATTTCCTGTAAGTCACCAAACCATTTATACTCTGCCATGTTATTTGGACACACTGCAAAGTTTGTCATCCTGCTTTCTTAAAGTAAACAGCTTATCTTTACTCAGCACAACTTGTGTTTCCATGAAAACAGAACTTGGATGTAATGCTGCTGTGGAAGTGGCATAGTGAACTGACTCTGTATGAGGGTGGTGTCTCCAGGGGGGGAGGTGATAGTCACAGGAGGAACATGGATGGAGGATTGGCAGGTTCTTCTGACGTTCCTCTGGTTGTCTGATTCCTCTGGTCGGTCGCTCGGCCAGTCAGTACCCCCAGAGCCCTGCTGGGGGGAGAGAGGGACGGACTTCCCCTCTGAGTCAGCAAACCTGTCCCCAGGAAAGAGAAAGGGTCTTTGATATCAATTCTGTACATATTTTCAAAACATTTCACACTGATGGCACAAGGGTAATGATGATTGTGTTAGTAGCTCTTAATCTGACCTAAAAACAACATTTTATTTTTTTTCTAAATTAAATCTTTATTTTCACATTGTACATGGCAATTACATGCTAGTTAAAATAACATTACAATCATTTAACAATTGTTACATTGTTTTTTTGTTGGTGGTGCTTCCTTACCCCAATTCCTAGTGATAGCTTTCTTGCTGGATGTTAGCAAAATTGTTACCAAATATCTGTCACTTGCAATAATTTCCTCATTGAATTTACATAAATAGAGTACCAAGCAACTGTTAGAAACCTCATACCCAATTATTAGACGTATACCGTATTCCTTACATATCATTTCCCAAAATACAATTATTTTCTGTCATGGAACCACAACTCGCCAACACTTCTGTCGACTGTTCTGTTTACTTTTCACCTTTGGTGTAATGAAGAAACAAATCAGATTCTTCCACGAGAATTCCCTCCAGGTTCGCAAACTAGCGGATTAATGATGGGTCCTCCACATATCATGCCAATCTTCATCTGATATTTCTATATGGAGTTCTTCCTCCCATTTAACCTTGATATATTCAATGTTTATTTATATAGCCCAATATCACAAATGTTACATTTGTCTCAGTGGACTTCACAGTTTGTACAGAATATCAGTATGACAATACGACACCCTCTGTCCTTAGACCCTCACATCGTACAAGGAAAAACTTCCAGAGAAAACCCCACAGTTTAAAGGGAAAAATGGGAGAAACCTCAGGGAGAGCAACAGAGGAGGGATCCCTCTCCCAGGACGGACAGACGTGCAATAGATGCCGTGTGTAAATTGAAAAGATAATACATTTGCAACA
Source organism: Notothenia rossii (assembly GCF_949606895.1). Lineage (NCBI taxonomy): Eukaryota > Metazoa > Chordata > Actinopteri > Perciformes > Nototheniidae > Notothenia > Notothenia rossii. The sequence goes on from NC_136909.1 coordinate 53,309,425, forward strand.
TAGGTAGTCCAAATGTTTTGAAATGCATGTGTGTATAATAAGAAGATGAATCCACGAGGATATCCATCCAGGACTTATGATCCAGGACCGCAGCCACGACTCAAGATCCAGGACTCGCAATCCATGACACAGGACCGCAGGATCATCCATGACTCCGGATCCCGGCGTATATAGACACCAAAAAGAAAGAAATTTGGGGAAGCTGGGTTAATCGGAACATGAGAGTACACAGGTATAGACAGAGAGAAGGAAGAAGTAAGATGTCCCCTGACAAACTAAGCCTATATCAGCAAAACTAGGGGCTGAATCTAATCAGCCCTAACTATAAGCTTTATCAAAAAGGAAGGTCTTAAGCGCACTCTTAAAAACGGATAGGGTGTCTGTCGTCCGAACACAAACTGGAAGCTGATTCCACAAAAGTGGAGCTTGATAAGAAAAGGCTCTGGCTCCCATTGTACTTTTAGAGACTCTAGGAACAACCAACAACCCTGCATTCTTGGAACGCAATGCCCTGGTAGGACAATAGGGTATAATGAGTTCTTTAAGGTAAGATGGCGCCTGCCCATTAAGGGCTTTGTAGGCGAGAAGAAGAATTTTAAATTCTATCCTGTGTTCTATAGGGAGCCAGTGTAAGGCAGCCAGAACAGGAGTAATGTGGTCCCTTTTCCTAACTCTGGTTAGTACACGAGCTGCAGCATTTTGAATCAGCTGAAGCGACTTGACTGACTTTTTGGTACACCCTGATAATAAGGAGTTACAATAATCCAGCCTTGAAGTAACAAATGCATGGACTAGTTTCTCTGCATCGTTTTGAGGCAAGATATGCCTGATTTTTGCAATGTTACGTAGATGGAAGTAGGCGGTCCTTGAAATGGATTTTATGTGGGTGTTAAAGGATAAATCCTGATCAAATATAACACCAAGATTCCTTACAGTCTCACTGGAGGCCAAATTAATGCCATCCATAGTTAATATATTTTTAGATAATTTGTTTCGTAGATTCTTCGGGCCAAGTACAATAACTTCAGTTTTGGTCGTGTTTAACATCAAAAAATGTAAGGTCATCCACGTTTTTAAGTCCTTGAGGCAGTCTTGAATTTTATTTAGATGATTAATTTCATCAGGCTTGATTGATAAATATAGTTGAGTATCATCCGCATAACAATGAAAGTTTACAGAATGATTCCTTATAATATTGCCTAACGGAAGCATATATAGGGTGAACAAAATAGGTCCAAGCACTGAGCCCTGTGGCACTCCATGGCTAACTTTGGTTTGCATGGAAGATTCATCGTTGACACGTACAAACTGAGAGCGTTCAGATAGATAAGACCTAAACCAGCCTAAAGCAGTTCCCTGTATGCCAACTAAGTGCTCTAGTCTTTGCAATAGGATATCATGGTCGATAGTATCAAATGCAGCACTAAGATCGAGCAAGACAAGAATAGAGACACGTCCCTTGTCAGAGGCTATTAGAATGTCATTTGTGACTTTAACCAGAGCTGTCTCTGTGCTATGTTGTGTTCTAAAGCCAGACTGAAAATCTTCAAATAAATCATAGTTTCTTAAGTAATCACACAGCTGTTTTGCGACTGCTTTCTCAAGAATTTTTGAGAGGAACGGAAGATTAGAAATAGGTCTATAGTTGGCTAAAACCTCTGGATCGAGGTTGTGCTTTTTAAGAAGCGGTTTTATCACTGCTACTTTGAATGATTTTGGAACATAGCCTGATAATAAAGACATATTCATAATATTTAATAAAGAAGTGCTAATTAATGGAAAAACTTCTTTTAACAGCTTAGTTGGAATCGGGTCTAAGATACACGTTGATGGTTTAGAAGAGAGAATCATTGAATTTAATTGTTCAAGGTTTATGGCTGAAAAGCATTCTAGTTTACTATCTAGTGTAATATTATTAGAACTTACGTTTCCGGGAGCTGTTGATAACACTATACTGGTCAAAGGCAAGAGGTCATTGATTTTGTTTCTAAGAGTAACAATTTTATCGTTAAAAAAGCACATAAAATCATTACTACTGAGTGCTATGGGAATAGAAGGCTCAGTCGAGCTGTGGCTCTCTGTCAGCCTGGCTACAGTGCTGAAAAGAAATCTTGCATTATTCTTATTCTCATCTATTAATGAAGAGTAGTATGCTGCTCTCGCTTTACGCAGTGCTGTCTTATATTCATTGAGAGTAATATGCCAAATTAAACGAGATTCTTCAAGTTTAGTGGAACGCCATATCCTTTCAAGTTGTCTCGACTTTTGCTTTATTTTGCGGGTTTCGGCATTATGCCATGGAGCTAATCTATGTTGTTTTATTTTCTTCTTTTTCAAAGGAGCAACAGAGTCTAATTTTATTCGCAGCGCATCTGTAGCACTATCAACAACATGATCAATTTGGGGTGGTGTACATTTTGTATAAGTTTCCTCCCCTACATGCAGACATGCTATCGAGTTAAGTATTGGTGGAATCTCTTCCTTAAATTTGGCTATAGCACTAACAGATAGGTTTCTGCTGCAGGAGCTTTTGGCTAATGCTTTGTAGTCTAGTAACAGTACTTCAAAAGTTACTAAGACATGGTCGGATAAAGCAGGATTATGCGGTTCGACTAATAGTTGCTCAATTTCAATACCATAAGTCAGAACAAGGTCAAGAGTGTGATTATAGCAATGGGTTGGTTTATTTACACTCTGACAGAAACCAACAGAATCTAATATAGAGTTAAATGCAACAGTAAGGCTATTTTTATCATCGTCAACATGAATATTAAAGTCACCTACGATAATTACTTTATCTGTTTTAAGTACCAAAGCTGATAAAAACTCAGATAATTCTGATAAGAATTCTGAATAAGGACCTGGTGCACGGTACACTGTAACAAATAAGATTGGCTGCAAAGTTTTCCAGGTCGGATGCGTAAGACTGAAAATGAGGCTTTCAAAGGAGGTATAATTTAATTTTTGTTTAGTATTGATAAGTAAACTTGAGTCAAAGATTGCTGCAACTCCACCTCCTCGGCCCGTGCCTCGGGCAATATGAGTATTGATATGGCTGGGTGGAGTGGCCTCATTTATGCTGACATATTCTTCATGTCTCAACCAAGTTTCAGTGAGACAGCATATATCAATATTATAATCTGATATTAAATCATTTACCAGTATTGCTTTAGATGCTAGAGATCTTATGTTTAAGAGACCACATTTAATCTTCCTGTTTTGTTGCACTGTAGTAGTTGTTACATTTACTTTTATTAGGTTATTATGTATGACACCTCTATTAGGTTTTACCTTAAATTGTCCTTGGTGAATATTTGGTTGAGTGTCTGTCATTTTTGATAAATCCTTGATATAATGCCGAAAAGATTCTTATGTTACTTTCCTGATATGTTTTAGTATATATTTGGATAATATTATTCAACTCCTTGGAAGAATCTGATCTGATTTCCTTCTTGTAATAGTCCCTTAGCTGAAGGTATCTATAGAGTTCATGTGTTCCCAATTTGTATTGTCTTCTCAAATTATCAAACCTCTCCAGATACCCTTCCTTAACCAAAACACACCAAGCTGTTATTCCTTTTGCTACCCATTGTTTAAAACCTTGATCATATTTTGCAGGCTTGAAGTTTCCATCATAAGCTACCCATTTTATTATATTTGCATCATTTTGAATCTTATATATTTTCAGTACTTTAAACCACAGATCTAATTTGTGTACTGTTATTGGACCTATATTAGTTTTGAGTTACTTATACAATTTGTAATCCCCAATCATACTTTGAATTGGAATTTGGTTTACTTAATTTTCCATATCTTTCCATTTTGCTCTAAATTCCGATTTACAGCAACAGTAAATAGGTCTTAGCTGAGCAGCATAGTAGTACTCCATCAATTTTGGCAAACCCATACCGCGTCTTTCTTTGGGTATCTGGAGAGTTTTGTACCTAACCCTTGGCCTGTTGCCCCCCCAAACAAATCTGGATATCATTCTATCCCAATTTATAAATTGACCTTGGGGGAGCTCTACTGGTAAAGATTGGAATAGATAGAAAAATTTAGGTAGAACATTTAGTTTAACTATTTCAATTCTTGAGTTTAGGTCGAGTGGTAAGGTAGACCACCTTGATATATATTTTGTTATGTCTTGGTTTAAATTGTCTTAATTCGCTCTATACAAATCAGAGATGTTTTTACTGATCATCACACCCAAATATTTAATTTACTTTAGATTCCAGTTAAGGTCATATGATTCCTGGATCGCTTTTGGTGGAATATAATTAAATGCTAAAACCTGGTTTTTTGAAATATTAATCTTATACCCTGAGAGCTTCATCAAACTGGGGAGTGTTGTGTTTGGTTGTTCGAGGAAAGCAATAATTTCATCAGCAAAAAGCCCAATTTTATGTTCTGCATCTCCAATTGTGACCCCTTTAAGTACTTTATTTTGTCGGACTGCTTGAGCTAAAGGCTCGATTAAAAACGCGAAAAGGATAGGTGAAAGACAGCATCCTTGTCTAGTCGATCTCTGCAACCATATTTTCTCCGTCAGATTTCCATACATTTTTATTCTAGCAGAAGGTTTTTGGTATCAAAATCATGCTGGTATTAATCAATTGTACTGATTTATTATTGAATCTGAATCGTTCCAATACCTTACAAAGACATTCCCAATTAACACAATTGAATGCCTTTTCAGCATCAACGCTTATCAATACTGTGCTTTGCTTCCCTCTTCGTGCCTGGTCAATTATTAGTTGAGTTTTTCGGATATTGTCTTGGGTTTGGTATGAATCCCGTTTGTTCTTCGTCTATTAATTCTGCTATGAAGGTGTTTATTCTTTTGGCAATAATTGACGTATATCATTTATAATCTATGTTTAGCACTGAGATCGGTCTATCATTTTCACATCTGTCCTTCTCTTTACCTGGTTGCGGGATGACTGAAATAATTGCTTCTGCCAATGTTGGTGGCAATTTATTTTTCTTTGAGAGTCCAATTAAAAGAGGTTCAGTGCAGGCATCAAATCATCTCTTAACACCTTGTACCATTCAGAAGAGTAGCAGGTGGTTTTAGTTTTTCATAGAACCTCTGAAATACTCTTTCTATGTCGTCTGGTTCATATATTACTTAATTGGTACATGGATCCCTAATTTTCATATATTATATCAAATATTATAATATTTTATTTATCTTGGCTTTGGTTTCCTTGATATGTTCATATACTTTTTGGTCGTTTCTCTTTTGGTATTGCTGCTCCAATTCTCTTAATCTTATAGAATGGTTCTGATATGCTTCTCTTCTCGAACGACCGCTTTGAGGGCATCCCAAACAATGTCAGGTCATCCCAAACAATGTCAGGTCAACTTCTTTATTGCTATTTCCTTGCATATATTGCCTAATGTCTTTTTTCAGTTCCTCCACCAACCCTTTATTATTTAGAATTCCCACATTAAGTCTCCAGATTGTTTGTCTTTATCTGGCATTTAAGTGTATTTTTGAAAACAGGGTGTTATGGTCCGGTATATCTGCACCTCCTATCTTACATTCAGCTACCCTATATCTATCACCAATATTCATAAAAAAGTAATCTATCCTTGAGTGTACATTGTGTGTTGCCGAATAATGGGTGGAGTATTTTTCAAAAGGGTTGAGACTCCTCCATATGTCTATCATCCCAATAGAGTGGTGCAGGGATGACGTATTTACCCGGAAGTAAGCTGCGCATGGGTTCCCTCGATAAAAAAGCAATGGGATTCTCCATAGGATTTTGGAAAATAGCTCAAAATAAGGTCTGTGGAAAACGAAGCTGTTAGATAACAACCTCCATCTCAACATCAGCAAAACCAAGGAGCTGATTGTGGATTACAGGAAGCAGCAGAGAGAGGGACACGCCCCCATCACCATCAATGGGACTACGGTGGAGAGAGTCAGCAGTTTCAGGTTCCTCGGTGTCCACATCACTGAGGACCTGACATGGACTGATCATTGAGGACCTGACATGGACTGATCACACTAACACCATCACCAAAAGAAGTGAGGCAGGGACGAGCTCTGCCTCAAATAAACCCTACAGAAACTGGCTGGAGCGCGGACACTAATTTAGCACGGGCAGTGGCGTTTCTATATGTACAAAAGTGGTGGGGCACAAAAAACTTAGATGTCTATATATAAGCTTCTGCAGTGAGGTTCATGGCTGGTGAGGCACTGGCACTGACTCTTCAGGTTTACAAATATTTTATTTTGACCTAAATCAAAATATAATATTATTTTCAAAAGCTTTTTTTGTCTGATGCTTCGATTAATTTTAAACAGACAGTTCAACAAAAGGGTACCCAAAACATGTAATTTTATCATTTAAATATTGAATTGTTCTCTCTTAGTAAGATCCCATTTCCAATAAGATTGTGGTCTTACCTTGACTTGAAGATGAAGTCCATTGGCCTATCCTTCTGGATAAAAATATCTATTACTTTTTTGTAAAAGTCCTCCTTATCTTCTTGTCGTTTCAAAATTCTATCATAAATCTAATTGATAGATTTATGATTCGAAAATTATAAAAGTAGGGTAGACATGTGGATATTATCCTGCTGAACAAAACGTGCATTTATCTAACAGCTACGTTTCCCACAGATCTTATTTTGAGCTATTTTCTAAAATCCTATGGAGAAATCTCATTGCTTTTTTGTGGAGGGAACCCATGCGCAGCTTACTTCCGGGTTTTAGGACGCGTCTCTCGTCTGCTCTTCACACACCACACTTTTCGCGGCACACTTACTTACAGCCAATCAGCTCTGAATTATGTGAGATGACGTATGGTGGGGATGGCAGCTAGTGAGCCCCTATGGTCATTATTTTTTGCCACACACATTAAATAGGACAATACTCTGAGCATGCGCAGTGTAGTTTTTACAGTCACCGTTCACTTATACAGTGAGAGGGAGGGGCATGATCGGGTTTTGTCCCACATGGCTCTAAACAGCTCAATAGGCACACACTGTAGACACTAATTAGAAGAACTGAAGTATTATTTTAATTATTTGAAGTATTAAAGTAACGTGTTATGGCAGGAAAGTTCAATCTGGTATATTCATTTTAATGTCACCTTATATAGAATGTGTGTTAAACTTGTGATTTCTGCATTGAGTGACTTCTGCCTAGCAGATACCAAGAAGAGGCCCCTAGGGTCTTTCTGTTAATTATCAATAGTCCTTGCAGTCAACAGGGGAATTCCCGGATACATTTTCAGATATAAGGCAGTTAAAGTCTTGTAGAATTAATGTTTATCTCCTACACATCCTGCAGGCCTTGAGACTTGGGTCACCCAGCAGTAAACAAGATAAACGTCCTTTTGAGCTTATCAATAACATGTATTAATTCCTAGTAAGCTGACTTTGGGGTGAAGGGAAGTTCAGGGAAGCCATTAAGCCACAAGAACAATTAACTTATGTTGGTTGACTGATGCGGGGACTGTCATGGGACGATGGCGTTTGGATATTTACAAATATGGCTTTCATAGAGAAAAACAGGTGACTGTTGTGTGATAAGATACATGATACGATGTTTTTGTGTGTTGAAGATGTTTAGGGGGAATGAGTATGTGTCTTGTCAAAGAGTCCTCTGTCATGACTCCAAATCATTGATTGGGGGATCTGCCTGAGGGCAGAGGGACAAACACACACACACACACACACACGCGCACAGAAGCAACATGGAATCAACAACTGCGGACTTACTACCTGGAGTCCCGCCCAGAAGGGAAACCAACCAATGAAACACTACCAACTCACTGTCTAGCTCGCTCAGAAGTGAACTCTGTGTATAAATGTTGTGATCATTTTGAAGATCGGCGCTCTTGTTTTTGACTTGCCGTTCCTGACACGTGTCTCACACGGTGGTAGAACCTGAGCCCGGAGTACTCTGCAGAGTGCTTCGTGATTAGGGGAAGTATTTGTATGTTTCCACCATTAAAGTAGATTATTGTTTAACCCTTATCCTGGCTGCTTTGAATTTTTCCTTCTTTTGAGAACCCGCTCATATAGGAACGGCGCGGAGCAGAGATTCTGCCCCAACAAATGGTGTTTCCCCGACGTGATGACGTCATGACGTGGCGACGTCATGAGTAGGGTTTTTGAAAGGAAAATCAGCAGCCAGCGGACGAATGGTCCGGAGAAGAGGCCTAGAATAATCTCTGACAACTAAAACGAGGATCCTACAATTGAAAGGTGAGCAGACAAGCCTGTTTCTATCAAAGGTCTGTAATTGGCTAAACTACATTTTAGAGTTGTCAGAGACATATTCCGGTGTCATAGTTGTTGCGGTGGAGTATACAAATACATATTTTAGATAGGTAGGAAAGTTATATAACATAAAAGTGAATCAACGAGGTATGTAAGACGAAGGTGAAAGGCCCCGTACTTTTTTCAGAAAGGAGACGGCTGAAGACTCGTTGGGGGATGTTCAGTGGCTGTTTTCAGACGCAATCCAGGAACAAATCTGAATAACTATTCTTAGGTTCATAGGAATCGAAGTTGAGTTGTAATTAAATCCAAAGGAGAGTAACGCAACCTTCAAAAAGCAATTTTGAAGTGACCGGACCTCATTAATCCTTTGTTCTGTGGGGTTGAATCTATAAAGCCAAACGTCACGATAAAGAGTTATGTAAGCCTGGGTTACAACTCCATGTCAGCGTCACATCGTTGAAAGACAGTGTTGAAGCGCGCTGAGAGGCTCGCTAAACTTGTTGGAATAAACATCGGACAATAAAAGATGAATAGACTGTACGGGGAATTTTTTCTCTGAATATTTACTGGTAACAAAGACAGTAAGTCAGATGAATAGATACGAAGTCATAATGAAGGGAGAATTTTAACGAGAGGAGCGTGAGTTAAGAGCTTACGAGAACAGTGGGTTCAAGCAGAAAATTTGAATAAAAGGATAGCAGAAGTGTTAATTGTTGAAGGAAGCCCCCCTTCTCCTAAAAAGGCTGAGAGCAGCAGCAGCAGCCCGGAGTGTGTCTGCTTGCTTTTTTCTCTAGTGATCTGAAGTTGGAGTGAAATACATAGAAAATTAACAGATCAAGGTGTGATTTGAAGTGGTAGATATATTGAAATAAATAAGAAACAATGATTTGCTGCTATTTAAACATAGTCTTTGAGAACTGATTGATACCGTTGCATTGCGTTGTGAATTGTATGGTATTTGTCATTAACTAAGGATTGTACTTAATTATACTTCAAGGAAAAATTATATTACATACAGTCACCTTAGGGGAAAGTAAAAAGAGATTTACTGAGTATATGAAGTACATTAAGGGTAAGGTTTTATTCAAATTAAATATGATAGGTGGATTTTTCCATCTAGAATACGACATGGAAAGAGGAGAATTTGTTAGACATGAAATAACGAACTCATTGGAAGAAATATATATTGTAAGGTTATTTAGGAGTTGTTATCATATACAGTTACTCTCAGTTGATGGTTGTTTAAAGTAGATAGGAAACTGAAAACGTAAACGATCTACCACAATGGTGTTTTTAAGTTTATGAAGAAGGAGTAGAAAGTAAAAAGAAGGTTTTTTTAAGTTTGTCAGAGGGAATCTGTTAATGTTTAAGCATGATAGAGGTGCTGCACGAGGCTAAAAGCCATCTCACACAGTTGGAGAACAAAAGAGGTTTTGATGAGAGAAGCTTGGGCCGGCAGCTGCAGGGCGCAGAGAGGAAGAGAGAGAGAAAAGTCAGATGGTTTGAAGAAGTATAGAGAGAGTACAGGTTATATAGAGTTACTACTATTCTGGAAAATGTCATATTGTTTTATGAGTAACATAAAATAAGAATATATTTACTAGATATAAGAACAACAGGCTTATCTAGGTTAACAGAAAATTGCTATTAACCAGTTTCAGCTGCAACTATCCTGTCTTTGTTCTAAAGAGAACATACGTTGCATTTCCAATTAATATTAAGAAAAGTTCACAATTGATACCATTAGGGACCGTTTGGGATTAATAGGACGAGTTTGTCATAAACATTCGTGCTTAGATGGAATAAAAGTGTTGAGATGTTCTCAAAAATTGGAGTTTTCACAATGCTTTTTAGTTTTTATTGAAACAATTAAGAAATAAGGACAGAGAAATGTTCCGTGATGATTTATTTAGGTTTCAGCTTTAGTAATAATGAAGATTACATTTTGTAATATTTCCTTTAAGTCTTCCAAAAATATATTCATTAACTATAGTCAGATTACTTGTTTTAAATATATAGCGCTGAATACAGTTCGTTTTGTATTCTGTTACAAATCTAACCATGCTTATAACACACAACTTAGATAAACAATTTGAAAAAGAATAGAATAAGCAAGTAGATAAAAGATGAATCTATAGTGGTTAAGAAAGGTGTCTTTGTTTTGCCTATTAACTTAGAACTGAAGTAATGAAGAATAGGAAGACTGTTACCATTAATGGGTTTGGCATTCACATGTTTCAGCATTCCTGACCATATAGACCAGGGGTCTCCAACCTTTTTTAGGATGAGAGCTACTTTCAAAAAATAAAACAAGTCGTGAGCTACTTTTACTCTTTTTTTGTTTTTTGCAGTGTATATATTTAGCACATTTTAACATTATTATATGCTTACCTTTAACCTTTGTGTGCTGTTTGGGTCTGTGGGACCCGTTTTCAGTGTTTACTAAAAGAAAATGTATGCAATTTAATTATTTTAACCTGCTTTATTTGGGGGCATGCACCCCTGGGAAGATTTTTGTTTTTTAAAGTTGAAGTTAAATGCATCAATCTTTGAGCACAACATGAATTTATGGATACAGCTCTCAACACTCATATGAAAGGGAGCTGTATACTTTTCAATAATCCAAACATCTTTAGAACACACAGGGAGGCGCGTGGCGCAGTGGAGTAGTGCGTTGGTGTTCGGATCAGGGGAGCACAGGTTCAAACCCCGCTGCAGTCAGCATGTGGTTGTGTCCCAGGGCCAGACACTTCACCCCAAATTGCTCCTGTGGGGATTGTCCACAGTATTGAGTATGTAAGTCGCTTTGGATAAAAACATCTAACAAGTAACATGTAAAGAATATGATCACAACCAATAACAAATATTTTAAACTTGTTTATTTTTATCTTATTTAAGTTAGCATTCTTTATTTCTTTATGCATATTTTACTAATCACATAATTTTAAACTTTTTTTTTTTTACTGTCTTATAGTACACATTGGAATGATTTCTTACTTTATTTTGTACATCTATATTAAATAGATAAATGTTTGCTCTCTCTAGCTCTCTCTCTCCCTCTGTCTCGCTCACTCACAGAGGCTGTGTGCCCCTTTGGGCGATGACGGCTTGCGGTAAAAAAAAGAATAAACATATTTGTAAAGTGGGGGGACACAAACGGGATTTTGAAGAGTGGGGGGGACATGTCCCCCCTGTCCCCAGTGGAAATTACGCCATGCGTGTGTGTGCGTCAAGTGCAATAAATATATATGCAAGTTGCAACACACACAGAGTAAAACTCTGCCCCTCATGTGCTGTATAGGCTGGCATGACTAGGCTGTGTTCAATGGGGCTGATGTGTTGTGTCGATTCTGCCAGAAGGAAAATCACGGTTAAACTCCTTATGAAGCGGTGAGCTGCCGCTCCACATTGCTTTTCTTCCCGACTGCAACGCTGGTCCCGCAAATCAAGCAAGAACGTGATTGGTCGATATTCATTGTGGGGGTGGGGGTGGGGGGAGGAGGGGTGTTAGATAGATATAAAGTTGTAGTAAGTAGATAGAACTCGCTATGATTGAGGTTTCGTTTATGCATAGGGTAGATTCTTTTAATTACATTTCTTTTTTTGTTGTGTGTATTTTTTATATGTTGGATTTGCTTGGCGAGCTACTTATTGAGAGCTTGCGAGCTACCGGTAGCTCGCGATCGACGTGTTGGAGACCCCTGATATAGACACTCAGCTGTTTTATTTTGTAACCCGCTGGGGGAGAGATTTACATTGAGTTTTTCTCAGTAGCTGATTTGCTGTGATTACAGCAGCATTGGATAGTTGTGCGCCACCTTTGGGTTGTACTCTGAATCAGTGTGTTGGTGAAAAGTTGCTCATTACAGAAACAGAAGAACTGTGCAAAGAACGCATCTCTGAGGAGGTATGGACAGTTTGCTTGTGCCTCGTTGTCAAGGCAACAGTGGTGTGAAGAGGTACTGCAGTTTTTGGGGATTTCTGCTGTGCAGAAGACAACGTGTGTCTGCTGATTGTATCACATTGATCCAGAGGTCCCTTCCCCCTCAGGACATCCCAATGCCAGAGAGAGTTTCCTTGGAGCCCACTGACCAGGGCCGGTTCTAGCTTTTTGGGGGCCCTGCCACTGACTACAGCTGAAGAGGACAATGAATCATTGACTGTTTTCAATATAACAAGAACAAGAGACAGGCTGGTCTCAGTCTGTTCAGACTCTGAAGAAATCATGCGATGATTTTACAGCATAACTGTGCAAGAGTTTATCAGAAGGTGGTGTAGAACGATATGCTTAAGCGTTTAGGAAAGGAGGCTGATTGTTTAATGATGGTCTGGAATACTGAAAAGATTAAAGTTTAATATCCTTGTTTGGCAAACAAGACATCTGATTATTATGTCACACATGATAGATCTTGACATAGAAACTAGCTATGGGTAAACGTGTGGACGTTATACCATTGTTATCATGAATTAAAAATAAATAGGGAAATAGTATCTGGTTAAAGATGAATGGATTTCATATCCTAGAGAGGATTAGTTATATTGTGAATACTTCACAAGGTATTTAATAATGTATTTTGAAGAACACATCACAAGAACACAAGTCCAGTTTTGTTTTGTTTCTAGATTAAATTGTCCATTACCAAAACTGTTCAGCTTAGGTCTAGCTTTAGACTTTAATAGTAAAAGAGTATTTAGGCTTATTTTTGTATATCTGACATTTTTTAAATATGTTGGCTATTCACTAGATAGAGAGATGGCATTACTCTCCATTTGTTAAGAACATTTCTGAAGATTAAATATTTGTTTCATTTCTAATATTCCTATTTAAGACATAATTTTAGAGTAACAAGGCTGATGCTGAAATTGGAAAATATGTTAGTGGTTTGCATGATGTAAACAAAAAAGGTTTTGTTTGTTCAACCTCCAGTTAAATCTGAAACAGTAATAATGATTGATTTTGCTAAAGCTTAGTTTCACAGCCTTATGTAACATTATGAGGTATGTTCACTTCTAAGGGTAAACAAATTGATAAAATGGATTATTGTTATTATTATTGATTTAATTTGGAATATTAACTCAAAAGGCTGTTTTCTGCAGGTTCACTTAAGAATGCCTTGCATGAACATTTGTCAGGTATTGTGTTTCCTAGGGGTGGTATATTAATAAAGTGTATTGATAATTTGTTTGTTAAACATCTGAAGAAAATGGTGCTGCGAACACGAGAAAAACTTTGTTGCATTGGTTGACATCAACACAATGATGTCACTAGTACAACTCCAGCTAGTAGAATATTAGAGTCTCTGCAGAGCACGACACATGGCCAAAAAGACTGAGACCAAATTACCTTTGACCCTGACTGACAGTGTGAGTGTGAATGAAATGTCTGCATGTGATCAGTGCAACTGCATGATTCTAAAACAATGACTGACCAAGCATGTTTTTAGACTAACACATTATTCTGGAGCTCCAAGGGAAACGAGAGATTTCCTAAAAAATGTTGACATGTTTCTAATATTGATTGAGTTATAACAGGTAACACAGATGCAGAATCAGTGGCCGAGGGACTACTGAGAGAGGTAATTTCCAGAATGAGAATACCAGAGAAGGTGAACTGCGATAATGAAATTTTTGTGTAATATTTCAACAGGTATTAAAGGAACTGAGGTTTGAAATGTAGAAAGAACATATTACAGCTAAGTTAAAACATAGTAATGTAATGAGATAGAATTTAATTTAGACAACATCTTGTAACTAGCCTGGTAAAGAAGTAAAAGCCATAGACTGTTTAGATCATTATTGGGATGTACATTTAATTTCAATTCATAATTGAAAGACATTTGATGACATATGTTGGATTTCTGTATTCATTTTTTCAGCTTGATAATATCTAAGCAGTGACAGGTAGAAGCAGTATCACAAGGACATTATTCACTTTGTCAGTATCATGATTTTAGTTGTTTTTAATCCATAACATTAGTGTGTTCCATTACCAGAAACATTAGCAGTTCATATTATATTTAGATTTTAAATAGGATCTCAAGGATTTCATTTAAAAATAACACAGATGCTTGTCAGACATTCAGAGCTATTGAAATATGTTATTTAGTTCACCTAAAGATGTTAGGGTTTATTTTGTTGACACAGGCCAAGTATTAAGATTCTGAAGCTGCACTGGCAGATAGGAGGTCTGCAACTAATTTAGAAAACCTGTTCACAGACGGCTGTTGTTTTAAGACACCCCACCAACAGGCTCCAAGCAGCATACCAGTGGTGGGTCAAACACCTGAGGGCCCAGAAGCCCTGAGCGTAGACTTGAGGGGTGGGTATCAGATTTCTCCACACAGGTTGCTGACGCCAAAAGGGGGACCCGTGGAGCAGGAGGCCGACACAGCGGAGTTCGTCTGGCTGAAGGTCGTCAGGCCTACGTGGCTCAACCCCAGGTTCTCAGGCCTCTACAGAGTGACCCAGAGGACATCTCATGCCGTCCGCCGAGGAGAAAAGGGGGACATCGGGTACTACTGGAGCCAGTGTGCGGCGGGGAAACCTCCGGCTAGGACCATGGAGGACATCAGGACGGACCTGGCTATCGTCAACGAGGACATACCTACAGCAGACGGCTCGGAAGCTGTCATCAGCGGACTGGAGGAGAAGGACCTCGCGGACATCCCTACAGCAGACGACTCGGAAGCTGGCGTCAGCGGGCTGGGGGACTTCTCGAGGCACTTTCCTCTTACTATGGCCAGTGTCTGTAAAGGTGGGGTGGGGGGACTGTCTCCCCCCTTCCTGCCATCTCTCTCTGTTTCTGCTGATGTGTAAAATATACAAAATAACGTTTTATATACTTACTCTCTTGTTAAAAAGGCGATAAAGTTTGCAGCGTAAGCCAGCCATCAGTGTTCTAGTTTCAAGGCTTTGCATACCTCAAAGTGTGTCTAAAAGTATCTTGGCAAGAGAAAAAAAAGCCAAAATGCGCCTAGGCCATTAAAAAATAACCGAATTGCTGCTAAGAAATAAGTTCAGAAAGCTATGAATCCAGTGGAACACTGTTAGAGTCAAAAGTAACTCTCAATGTATTCAGACAGAGTATGCAGATTGGGGCTGATCAGAACAAAGAAAGCACCTTTTGCTTTCCTAGTCAAAAAGTGTTGATTAAGTTAGTCTACACACATTCCCTTACTGTCACACTTTCCTCTTACTATGGCTGTCAGGCCTGTTGGTGTGTGTGTGTGTGTGTGTGTGTGTGTGTGTGTGTGTGTGTGTGTGTGTGTGTGTGTGTGTGTGTGTGTGTGTGTGTGTGTGTGTGTGTGTGTGTGTGTGTGTGTGTGTGAGCCTGGCCCTGCCCCCTCCTCCCCCCTTCCTGCCATCTTATCACTAGACAGAGGGGGGAGGGGTTCTGTCTCCCCCCTTCCTGCAATCTCTCTCTCTGTTTCTGCTGATGTGTAAAATATACAAAATAACGTTTTATATACTTACTCTCTTGTTGAAAGGTGATGACGTTTGCAGCGTAAGCCAGCCATCAGTGTTCTGGTTTTAAGGTTTTGCATACCTCAAAGTGTGTCTAAAAGTATCTTGGCAGGAGAAAAAAAAGCCAAAATCCACCTAGGCCATTAAAAAGAAACCGAATTCCACGTTTTACAAATGAACAGACACAAATGCAGACTTGACTACTTGGCAGTTGATTAAAGCAGATGTGTCTTTTTTCATCTCTCAAAGGTTTGGGTCTTGTTCAACACTGGGTACTGTTAGAAATTAAAATCAATGTTTTAATGGGGAAATGTAGTTTAAACATGCCGTCAGTTTTAATGCTCTTTTATACTGAAAAACCAGAAATTCTTGTGCACAAGCAGTTAAGCTTTTGATCTGAAAATCCTTCATCTACGGTTAGCATTTAGCATGTGGCTAATATACAATTTCCTAAAGAGGTGAATTTAGTAGCGAAATGATATGGAGAGGTGCAAACCGAAGCCTACTGATTTAACACTACAACTATAGATGTCGAGATACTACCATGCTGAATATTAAATGAAGGTACGGTTTATTTGAATACATTATTGTTTACAGACGAGAGTAGCATGTGACAACATCCGGAATGACCGGAAACCAAACGAGCCGAGAAGTATTTTTTAGAGTATTGATTACAGTGTTTAGAATGTGTTAAATGAAAAGTGATGAAAGAGAATATGAGGAGAAAAGGCGTGTTAAGCATATATTGAATGTGAAAAGAACCAATCCTCTGTTTAAATGCAACAACGGACATTGGAGACGAGGCGAGCCGGCTGGCGGGGAGGAGCCAGCAGAGGATATATAACAGCACCGGAGGAGAGATCCAGGGCTTCTCTTCCCTAACGAGGAGCGGATCACAGCTGTTTGTCTGACTGAACAATATCATGCTTGTGACCAACCCGCGCCTTTTTTAAATTAAAGTACCCAATTGAACTTTCACAGAGACTCCATTTAGTCTCCTTTTAAAGCTTCTCTCCTGGACGGGAGAATAACGAACACAGTTTGCAATCTGGTGAGTTCCCCGACGTGATCCCGCTGACCGAGGAGAGAAAACCAACCGGCTGTTTCCTGGAGACGCTTGCAGCCATTCGACACACAAGAGCTCAAATGAATCGGTACGAAGATGCCTGTTATGACAAAGATTCTTCACTAGTTAAACTAGGCAAAGTTAGATTTGTGTGTTTGACGGCAGCCGGTGGATCCTGAAAATAGCTGTGCATTTTAATGTTAAAACAACCCAAATTGATAAAATAATCACTCTAAAACCACGAGGCGTTGTTTTGTCACAAGCAGGGTGAGTTCACACTTTCTTTTGTTCCATTAACCCTGCATGCTATTAACCATGTGTGGGTGTTGAATTTTAAATATAAATGTGTGTGGACATTGTACTTCGGATAGGTGCCTTGCTGTTTTCACGTAGGCGTCTCTTGTTACGCTCGTAGTTAGTTAGCCTATGACGTAAGGGTATATAGCCCATTTGACGATTTTTGTTAAGATCTGGAGACATAGCGAATCGGTTAAGGGCCGAGTAAGTGAAAACCAGCAGGGCATAGTGAATCAACTCAGAGTTAAGTAACCGAAGTCGTTGCTTTAAAGAAAGTCCTTTTCAAGAAAAGGCTTGGTTAAGTTCTAAGCCTTTATCAGTGGTTAAAACTGTTCTGTTTTTAAACAAGATATTGCAGGTGGGTTACGGTAATCGGAATTACAACAGCAGTGCAGTAATAAGACAACGGTCTATTATTAGTTGCTGATAGGTCTCCATATTGGTCCCGGTTTGGCGTGTCCAAATAGCAACAGTTAACCATAGTCGACTATAAAGTCAAATATTACGTGAACAGGTTTATAGCTAGTGCGTAAGGGTTCCTAACTTTAAGTGATGATATCAATAAGATAAAGCCCATGTTTTTCATAGTAAACTAGATAGAAATGTTGTTATTTTAAACTAAGTGTTGTTTTGGCTTGGATTTCAGGGTTTATAATACCACACCAGTGGTTTACTTTGTTACGGTTCGTTTAAAGATCACCTCGCCATTGTTTAAACTCCCACCTGAGAGCCGCATGGACAAATCTCTTTGTCTACAGGTCAGAGTGCGAAATAATCGGGTGCCATCTTGTTTACACCCCACATGTGGAAAAACAAAGACAGGGCTATCGCCATTTCGTGAAATGCAAATTCAAAGCACACCTTTCTTTGTTCTTATGCAGCTGGTTTCACTCCAATGAGGCATTTTCCTGACTTCCATCTTGTGAGGAACGAATAATACTTCTTGTCACAGTTGGAACTAGATGGCTGAATCAATTTTTGGATATTAAAGGGAAGGATTGTTGTATTTTCAAAGTTTTGAAGTATTGCTGCTGGCAAAAGTGTATTGGCGGATTATTGATATAATTCTGCTGGCAAATGTGTTTTGGCGGTTTTTGAAATATTCCTGGTTGCAAATGTGTTTTGGCGGTTACGTGCTGTGTTATTTAACCATAGTGTAATGTTCTTCCTATTTTAAAGATATTTGTAAGGAAAATAAGTTTCTCCTTGTTAAAAACAAGTCAGTTTTGCAACAGCTATTCCCTAGTGGATTAAGCTAGGAAATTAAAATAGCGCACTCTGGTGGTAGTACAGAATTATTACACAAATAGAAGAAACACCATAGCATTGTGAAGTATAATTTTAAGTGTTATAAATAAACATAAGCTTGATCGCCAGAATAGAATTGCAAAGTGGTTTCTAATTATGAGATGAGAAACTTTACAGAATAACATAACCTAGACTGTAGAATATTCAAACACCACTTTCTTGAAGCTAACACAAGTTGAGACATTTGCATAATTTCATACATTTTGGTATGCACTGTACACAGGAGATTTGGATTTGAACCATATTCATATTTCAAAGTCAAAAACATACACGGTACAACTTTATTTTAACATTTCATATTTTAACTTTGCATAATTTTTATATATTAATTAACTTTATTCATATTTTACCTAAAACTTAAAAAAAAAAATCTATAACTTTAAAAAAAAAAAAAAAAAGAAACCTTGAGCAACTAACATTTTTTTAAAGTTCGGACGAACAGCAACGAAGGTGCTAGTCAGAAGATTAGTGCTTCATCTTTGATAAGTTAATAAATAATTAGAGAACATGTCACCAAAACAAACTAAGTTGAGACTAGACGCAGAGCCAGGCTCAACAGCAGATATCAAGGGAAGGATAAAAATCAGATCAGATGCTATAACAGTTCCAAATCTTAGACAAAAGACATGGAACCACATGGAGAAACTGTTGGAACAGTGGCAAACGAGAGGACTGTTTCCAGCAGATGATCAGCCTGGACCAACGAAAGCCCATAGAAAAGCTGTAGTTGAACATGAGAATGCTGAATACCTACAACAGGAAAAAGCATGGATCAAAGCCGGACAACCCTCTTGATATGGACCTGAAAACATTTCTATGAACAGAGCTGAAAAAAGAAAATCTAGAGTTACAAGTCTGGTACTCCATCTAAAATATGTCAGCCAAGAATCAACGAACAGCATGTATGTGGCTCAAGGAGCAGAGCTCACAGCAAAGGAAGATAAGAATGAAAAGACAGAAGAAGCTCCAGTAATCCAACCTTCAAAGCTCATTCCAAGCCTGACAGATGCGCCTCCTCACTACATGACAGAAGAATACAGTTTCTTTCAACCCCCAATACAAGCTCCAACTCTAGGTGTTTTAGGAGGAGTATTGGAGTTGGACGGTCTCCCCACAGCTACACGTGTCAAAGACTTGGAATATGAGGTAAGACTCCTATCTGGTGAGCTCAACAGAAGATTGAAAGAACTAGGCATAAGAATGGAAGAGGAGCTCAACAGAAAGATGGAAGACCTCAGCAAAAGTATGGAAGCACAACTCAAGAGAAGAGAAGGCGAAGGTTCTCCAGACACCACAACCGTAACTGAAGCTGGAAGACTCAAGAACTGCCCAACACTCATGCTACCGCTGATAGCGGCTGGAGAAGGAGGATTGAAATACCAATCATGGACTCACAGAGACATGGAAGCATTAGCGGCAAAACTACCTCCACTTACACAAGGAGGTCAGAAGTGGGTGAATGATCTGGAGAAATACACAGTCCAAGACCACCTGTGCTTGGGAGACATGAGGGCACTGCTTGGACGGATAGAAGGAAGACTAGAGGCAAAAGCAGTGGATTCCAAGGCCAAATGCACCAACTCTCCAGATTACATTTTCTTCAACAAAGTCAGGTCGAGGTATTAGGCTGCAATTCGTCAAATCTACCCAACAACACAGAGTTTACATGCCCTCAACTACCTGAGAAAAGAACCGGGGGAAGACATGTATGCCTTCCTGAAGAGATGTGAAGGAGTGTGGGAGGACTGCACTGGAGAACGACATGACGTTTCACCGTCTGTCGTAATGCTGTGGAAGAACGCGATCATTAACGCCCTTCCCCATTCAGTGCAGGCAAGCCTGGGAGATGTGGTGGTATTAGACGCTATACCCATTGAAGAATGGAGACAACATCTCATTTACCACGATATGAAATACCAAGCATCCCAGAAGGAAAAAGACGAAGAAATTAAAACATTACAACTAAGACTCTTGAAGATACAAATGGCTGAGAAAGATACCGAAGCTAATAAAAACAAGAAAGCGGCAAGACAAATGGCAGCTACATCAGAGAAGGCAGGGCAGATTCCTCCAACAATTCAAGCTCAGGAAGAACCAGAGAATGCAGTGCAGACATCTCAAACAGTTGAACCTCACCAGCCAGAGAATCAGATGGAGAACCAACAACCAGGAGGTTTCCGAGGAGGCAGAGGCAGAGGAAAAGTTCTCCGGTTCGATGGATGCTACATATGCAATCAGCTGGGCCATTGGGCTAGAGATTGTCCACAACAACAAATGAAATACCCACTACATGCACCACACAACGGCCCACCATGCAGTTTCCATGATGACGACGGAGGCAGGGGGTCTCAGAGATGTCAAAGACGTACAGGATTTCCAAACATGAACCAAATGCCACTGACAGCCTGGTATCATCCACAACAATGAGGAAGCTTAGAGGACCGGACCATCTGGTGATGCATCTTCAGCACTAGAGTATTTTGAAATCCAGCTAGATGGAGCCACATATGTCACCACAGGAGGGAGAGGTTGAATGTTATTTAAAAGATAGTGAGTAGAATATTGCATTTACACAGAGCATCCACCAATTAGAAGTAGCAGAGTAGAACATTTAGCAGACTATTTTTTAATTATGAGAAGGAAAATACATTACGAGTGATGTTGTTCCCCCACACACAAAACTATTGTGTCCACACAACTAGTGAGGTCAAGAAGACGGGCTTCCACCCAAAATATGCAAGGGGCGGCGATACACCTGACGTGAAGCTGTCCAGACCTGAAAACAGAAACTCCATTCTGCTGTGGTGAAGTCTGGCTACAAAGGGAGGTGTCCGATAGGGTCGCTTGTCTCAAACCAGTGAAGAAGTCAACAAGAACCCAGCAGAACTAGAGAGTGACTGTTAGTGGGGGAACAGTGACGGAGCGACAGAGACTGGCCCAACATTTTCCAGCCAGTACATAGATAGACCCCGTCAGAAGACCGGGGCTGTGTTTAAAGGGGAACTTCATTTATTCTTAGCCAGAAGTGCAGTTTTTAATCAAACAATTATGTGATTTATGGAGTCAGATTACATTTTTCTCATAAACACAATTTTATAATCGGTCTGAAGTATCTGTTTTAAGGCATGAGCTGCAGATTAAATAACATAACACTGATTAAGAGCTTGGATGAAGAAGTTGTAGGGTTTTTACAACAGTTTCAACAATCAGTCTTTATTTATTTATTCTTGAGTAACTTTACTGATTTATAGTGTAGTGCGTAAGGCAATATCTCATTTGAGTGAGGGGCACCAGCCCTTCATGCAGGTCACTCTGTGAGAATAGTTCATATTTTCCCTCCAGTTTGGAGAAAGATTCTTTTATCATATGTTAGTTCAGCAGTGTCAACCAATCCTCTAATCCTAGAAATATTGAGACGCATTAGCAACACCAGGGGTATTGTTTTTCGCAGCAACGATGATGCACAATACCATGACAAAAGGCATTATTGAAACAAGTAAACTATTAGAAGTGCTAATGGAAAATGTTTAGTGAATATGCATTTATGCCATCAG
This sequence comes from Notothenia rossii, assembly GCF_949606895.1. Taxonomy (NCBI): domain Eukaryota; kingdom Metazoa; phylum Chordata; class Actinopteri; order Perciformes; family Nototheniidae; genus Notothenia; species Notothenia rossii. The sequence continues at coordinate 53,331,355 of NC_136909.1, forward strand.
AAAGCCATACATCATACGATATTTTTGTACGCCTTGTGGGTACACGGAGAATTTATATTTATTTAATGCAACGTTATGGGTTTTACATGTCCTGTTCATAATAGGGTAATCATTGCAATATTAATTGAGCATTTTATGCTCAAAGGAGGGAGTGTCATGATTATACAGATATGTTGATTTCAGTGACGTAGTTAATAAATAATAACATGTAGTTGACAATAGGTCTCATAACAACAAGAGGTATGCCAAAGCTTGGGCCTTCTCCAAGGAGGGAGTGGTCCAGTTTTAGATATTAGACAAATAAAAGTGGATGAATATGTCAGAATTCTGAGTAATATTATGCAAGTTTTGTCTACACAGCAGGCTAGGAAAACTAAAGAGATACCAGACGAGACACCAGAAGAGACTCCTGTTCGGCCAGGTGATTGGTTGAGGGTGAAAGTTCACAAAAGACAGTGGGCTCATCCCCGGTGGACGGAGGCGTGAAAAGTTGGAACAAACTTCACACGTGCTCCGGTTTAAAGGTAAAGAAAAAGGAGCAAATTGACACCACCTCACACATTGTCACCCTTCACTGGCAACTTCCAGAACATTATTGGGAGTTAGGACTGATTTGGCAGAGCTGGAACAAAACAATAAATAGAAATAAGATAAAGATAGAAACAGCTCAAAAGACAAATTGTCTATAGATTTTTATAGATTGTACATTAATGTGAAAACCTATTTTTTTTGTTTTACATCTGAAAAAGAGTCAAATTTGTTGTATGTCATTTTTGGACTCATTATTTAAATTCTGTAACGGACACAACCAGGGATAAAATAGAGATGATGACAAGAACAAAGCCAAACCAATTGTGGGGTCCCCTAGGGATAAGAGTCAGAATAGCATTGTTGATTGTGCTCATTACACTTGGCACCTTGTTGGTTGGATGGGGAGTACAATATCAAGTAAGACATGGAACCATTAGTTCACTCATAGAGAATGCCCACATCACTAACAAGACTCCAGCTGAGTTTCACAGACTTTCACTTATCCTCAGAGCCAAAAGATCAGCTGAGCAACAAGAGGAGGAGTTAGAAATACTCGGTCCCAAACAAGAGGCGGTTATAATCAAGATGATTCACCCCCCTATATGCAGTTCTTGTATCAAATGATGAGATGGGTTTAAGTGATCGGGATATGTAAGTGATGGGGATTTAAAGATTAGGGGAATCTCTAAATACACTGGATCCATGTTTTAGTCTGTACCAGAAACACCCCCTGTTAAGTTTATGAACAACCGACCGGTGACCTGAGTAGAATTATTGAAAATGATTACAGTTGAAACAGGCTACTAACCCAAAAGTACAGCTTTGTACGTACAAACTCTATGAACAACATTTCCCAGCAGATAGTGGCGACATTGCAGATATGTCCAGTCACCAAAGTTACTTATGTTCTAAATAACAGTGAGATTTAAAGTGATGGAGAAAATATGGAGACGTTCCTTTATAGTGTCTGAAATATGTGGTGCTTGAAACATCTAGGTATTTAAATGTATGGAAGAAAGTGGTTTTCTGAAAGAGTTAATTGGAGTAAACATGTTACAGTGGGTGAAAACAATGTTTAGGGATATGGTACAATTATTAGAAAACATTAACTGGGCTTATATGACATTGAACATCAAAGAAAGATAGTATGGTTAGGAAAATGGAGTGGGAAAGATTGGATTTATTTTACCTCAGTGTGTTAGAATTAACTATAGATAATGCGTCCCGAGATCTCTCTCTCTCTCTCCGCCTGTCAGAACGCTACGACCCCAACTTCCAAGCAGACAAAAGACCTCACCACGGAAGACTCCTCCTTCTCCATCGAACAGACAGAGAAGCAGAGCTGAACCATCTCCACCTGAGGAATCCAGAACTACAGGTGACATAAAAAGGCACACTCTCATCGGTCCCCCACAGGACATGAAGTTCCAAGCTGAGCCACAAGATTTGGACACAAGAGCAGAGTGTGGGACATGAGAGCAGAATACGCCCTCCATGCAACAAAGTAGAGACTGTAAAGGAGGAGATGAAAAGCAAAGCAGATGGGACACTGAAGAGAGTTACAGCGGAAGGATCCAAGAGCGGATGGACTGAGGAGAAGGTGGACGGAGAAGAGGACAGGACGGAGGAGTTGGCATGGTCCGGCAGAACGTGAGGGGGTCGTAGCTTGACAACCAGAGGGGGAGAGAAGGAAAACGGGAGTGAGTGAGTTTACACATAAACACACTTATTCACCAACGAGAAATACGTAAAGAAAAAGATTTATTAGCCATGAATTAATCAATTGGTTAATTTATAAAGAAAGAAAGAGGAAACTATTAAATAACCCTAAAAACACACTGAGGGTAGAACATATTATTCAATCTTTTCATCATATGAACAAATTATTCTTTAAGAGTTTTTTTTATTCATGTGTGAATTTGGGTAAGATTTAATTTGTTACAGTATAGACCTACAGTTTAAAGGGATGGTTTTAGTAACCACTCTATAAAAGCAGACAAATCTTTATTTGTATGGAAAATGTTAAAGGTAGAGCTAGTACCAAGCCAAAGATAGTATTCCAATCTAGAGTATTGATTTCTCCATTGTAGCATGGTTATTACCTCAGGAGGGAAGATTAAGGTGGAAATAACATTTGTTTTTCGTCCAAGATGTAGAGTTTTAAAAAGACACTGGGCAAAGAGAGATTGCAAATTTTAATAAAAAAAAAACTAATATAATTGGGAGTAATACATGCGGGGCCTTGGATCACTCATTGTGATGGTGCATATTTTACAACAAATATCGTTCAGGGTGAAGGGGTCGCTCGACCCACCCTGCAGATGTTTTAAATCTTACTTGCAGCTTCAGAGGGAGCGCACGGCACCAGAATATGAGTTTTAAAAGACACCATTCAATCAGTGATGACCTGACATTTAGAGATGTTATTTAAAGGAGAAACATATCTGCCATAGGTGTAAATTCCTGAATTGAAATGCAAACCATGAATGAAATGACTTCTGTTTTAAAGTCCTTGTTAAAGGAGGGAGTAATTATCACATGCTCGGGCACCCAAGGTTCCACACACTGTTAAAGGGGTTAGCATAGCTATTTAAGTAGACCCAAATTGAAAATAAATTAGTATAATGAGTTATTGATATTCCACTGGTTCTCACACCATTTCAGGGACTTTATCACTGCATTAGAACAGACCACCCAAAGGTAATGAGTAGGAACTTTTAAGTGATGAAACTCTACAACTGTTGTAACTGACCAAAATTTTCTCCCAGAAATGACTGTCTAGAATGCCGTACCCCAGAGTAGAACGTACCGATTGATCACGACGGCCCCTTCTAGAGAACATATTACTTTCATACCTTAAATGGTATGAAAGGAGGGAGGGTACATTTCTCATGAGGAGACAATTACAAATGCTAGCAGAACAAGACCCCCGTATACAGATGTTGATGACAATGATGAGATTAGTTTAAATGATATGGATGTTCGGAGATGAGATTGATCAATGAATGTCCAGCTGATGTGATTCTTTACATTATGAAATCATGTGAAGAAGTGAGCAAAATAAAATGCTAAAATGGAGTGAATCCATTTCAATTTACTTTACACTATTCCAAGATAGTTTATTTTTATTTTTCAATTTACTTTGTCAATCCAAGATATTTTATGTTATTCTTTATTACTTTATACTATTCTAATATGGTGGATCTCATGTTGTAAAAATCATTGCTATTCTAAAATGGTTTGTTTCTTTTCACTTTGTAAAAACAAGTGCCTTAACACTGAGCGTGGTATGAGAACGGTTTCTGTGAAAGGAGGGACGAAGAAATGTTCTGATACCAAGCCATTGCTGCTATTTTGAAGAATGATATTGAATGTAAACACTAGAAGTTATGCACAAGGGAAAACTTTTATGTTTGAACACAGACAAGAATTTATTTTGTATTTTTGTAAAGCCGGCTGTAAAACCATTCCATTTGATTGTATGTTTGTTAATATGAGATATGTAATATGCAAAGTTCAGATGAAGAACTCATTGATTTCAGTATTATACACACCTTTTAGGTGTGTAAGGAGGGACTGTTAGAAATTAAAATCAATGTTTTAATGGGGAAATGTAGTTTAAACATGCCGTCAGTTTTAATGCTCTTTTATACTGAAAAACCAGAAATTCTTGTGCACAAGCAGTTAAGCTTTTATTCTGAAAATCCTTCATCTACGGTTAGCCTTTAGCATGTGGCTAATATACTATTTCCTAAAGAGGTGAATTTAGTAGCGAAATGATATGGAGAGGTGCAAACCGAAGCCTACTGATTTAACACTACAACTATAGATGTCGAGATACTACCATGCTGAATATTAAATGAAGGTACAGTTTATTTGAATACATTATTGTTTACAGACGAGAGTAGCATGTGACAACATCCGGAATGACCGGAAACCAAACGAGCCGAGAAGTATTTTTTAGAGTATTGATTACAGCGTTTAGAATGTGTTAAATGAAAAGTGATGAAAGAGAATATGAGGAAAAAAGGCGTGTTAAGCATATATTGAATGTGAAAAGAACCAATCCTCTGTTTAAATGCAACAACGGACATTGGAGACGAGGCGAGCCGGCTGGCGGGGAGGAGCCAGCAGAGGATATATAACAGCACCGGAGGAGAGATCCAGGGCTTTTCTTCCCTAACGAGGAGCGAATCACAGCTGTTTGTCTGACTGAACAATATCATGCTTGTGACCAACCCGTGCCTTTTTTTAATTAAAGTACCCAATTGAACTTTCACAGAGACTCCATTTAGTCTCCTTTTAAAGCTTCTCTCCTGGACGGGAGAATAACGAACACAGTTTACAGTACAGAAATATATTCAATATACAGTCATTTGTACGTAAAGATTTTTTAAGTTGTAAGCACTTAGAAATATACATTTGATTGCATTTAAAGTGGCTGTAGACAACTTATCATAATGAAGTAGTTGATTGCACAAATTTGTAATGGATGTAAAATAAAGACGACATTAGCATTTAAATTGGCTCCCTATAAGACTTGCTTTCTCTATGAAATTATGTCTGGTTCTGAGTAGTGTTCTCCCTTTCACAATAAAAAGCCCAAACACAATACTTTCTGAATCACTGCAGGAAGTAATGTGCTAAAATGCAAATACAAATAGCTTACAGTAGCTCCCAATTAGTTGAACAATTGGAAAATCGCAAGGACTGTGGAAACACCTACTGGCAAAGGATTATGGATGCAAATTATGCAAAGAGGAAGAAAAAACATTATATCTAAAGCTATATAACACAATCTGCATATTGACAGTATGAGTACAACAAAACAGTATGCATGTTGATGCAAACGACGATGTTCAGTAAACGATCAATCAAAATCAAAGGATCCAATGTATTTTTAAATGGAGCAGAAATAGAACTAGTCTCCCAGTTGAAGTATCTTGAACAAGGAGTGTCATATTGGACTCGCACTTGACTTTTTAAGAAACATATCCAGAAAGTATCCAATACCATTAAATTCAACTTGCAACATTTTAAACAAATTAGACCTTTTCTTAGCTGTCAATGCTGCAAAGTCATACCTCCACTGTATGATTCTATCCCACATTGAATACTGTTTTACAAACTGGTCGTCTGCTTGTGCCACACACCTGAAACCCATAGAACAGCTGTTCAAGAGAGCTATCCAGGTGTTTGACAAAAAGCCACAGTCATACCACCACTGTACCATCCTTGAAAATCACAATTTCTTGAGTTGTTGACAATTTTAAGTCTTTTAAAAGTATGTGTGTTTTTTAAATAATATTTACATGGGCTGCCCCCCCCCTCCCCTGGGGAGAATTCATCCACAGAAAACACACTGGACGCAGCACTAGGTCAGAAACCAGAGGAGACTGTGAAGTCCACCACAGACGGACCACCTTTGGACAAAATGTCCTCTCCATTAAAGGCAGCTCATTGTGGAATAGCCCCCCAACTGAGATACGGGATTGTCCCACTCTCAATAGTTTTAAAGGTCAACTTAAAGAATGGTTGAGCAACAAACAGACGTGTAATCACCGCTAAATAAATGCACTTTAACACAGGGGTATCTCCTCTTGCACTTTATGTAGCGCTTTTATCTTATCTTGCACTTTATATATCATAGCTGCTACCTTGTACTGCCATGTGGTAAATGCTTGTATGCTGCTCATGCTCTTTCTGCATATCATGTATTTATTTTTGCTGTATTTATATATATATATATATATATATATATAAATGTCATGTTCTTATATGCTGTATGTGACGGATAGATGTGACGGATAGACCTCTTCTCCCAAGCCTTCAACTTACCCTGCCCCCCAACCCACTGACTTCACTCACACCCCACGCTGTATCTCTTATTCACCCCACGCTGCATCTCTTATTCATACATTCATCAACTTTTTCTTTCCTCTTTTCCATTATGTTGTCTTTTGCTCGTTGTCCTATGCTTGCTCCCCCCCTGTGTTGTCCTTTGCCTGTTCATGTAATGTTCATGTTCAATTTTCTTGTCCAATATGTTGTCTTCTGCCTGTTCACCCCCTTTCTGTACTTTTAATTTTTTTTGTAAGCGACTTTGGGTTATTGAAAAGCGCTATATAAATAAAAGTTATTATTATTATTATTATAGATGGAAATTAGCTCAAAGTTAAAATCCGGCTCATTTACACTTGTAGGCATTATTTTAGTTTTAAAGTGTTCATCAATGTGCACTACGGTAGCCCTGAAGAAAATTAAACATTAAAATATGTTATCGATGTCCCCATTCCCAGTTTGTTTTGGGAATAATTGCGATGTTTTCTATGTTTTGGTAGCTCTTAACAAAAGAGAATCTTTGTAAAAGACTGCGACTCTAAAAGGTAAGTTTGTGATTTTAACGCTGTTTCGATGAAACAATACATTATACAATATTACGACTTTTTGCCATATTTTTAACACAATATATTTGTACCTTTTTTTTTTGTGGTTGTAGGGCTTCAAGATATTTTGCATGTCATGGATAAACACAGTGTCATCTTTTCCTTGAAACTGACGTGCTGCCTGTTTTACAAAACAAGTTATTTTTCTGCTTCTTCATCCTCTGAATTTTCCTCCCCCGTCCCTCTTCCTTCAGCCAGCACAACAAGAATCAATGTGGATCTGTGAAATGAAACACCTCTTCCCAAAGCGTGACTTCCCTATTGAGAGCATGCGTCTTCGGCAGTAGGGTCTAAACCAATTGGCCAGATAAACTAACATGCAGAACGTATGGTATGTTTGAAGACTAACCATTTATCCAGTTCAAGCTGTATTTAAGATGTGACATTGCGCTCTGACTATTCCCCGTAAAATCGTGACAAACTATTACTTATTCTTAAATTTGACCTCTTGCTGCTTGGTTGAAAATGATAGATGAAAAATAACTTTAAAAAAAAAAGACTCAAACAGCGAGGGACATTATACTGGTGAAAAAACTCTCAATTCTACAGATGACTCCCCCCACTCAACGAAATAAGTCCCTCCCTCCACTCAGCAAAGCATCTAAAACTAAGGACCCCACTAAGACGACAGTTTGAAAACTAGCTATGGATCTGAGAAAAACCAAGTCTCCCCCCGCGAGTTGCAGCCAGGAACAAACTCCTGGACTACCATCATCACCACCATTCTGGACACCCGAATCTTGCAATACTACTGCTGCTTATTTTGCTCCTTGGGCCAAGACGTCTCTGTTAATGGACACAGTGAAATCAGTGTTGGTTGATATTGTGGAGGGGGTGATACATCGGTACAGAGAAGAAATATGCAATGGATGCCGAGTCAGTCACCCCGGCCAGAGGCAACACAATTGTCTGAATGACATGCCCGATTTTTCCTTCAGAAACAATTACAACGCGTTAATGAAAAGACTCTGGCTCACCGACTTCATGACTGAGATCGAGCCAGATTCTTATTGATAAAGACATTTTCACGGATGATTGGAGGATCCAAGGCGCTTCGGAGGCTTTTCTGGACAATCTCAAAAATTGTAGATGCCTCAAGGAGAGACTTGAAAAGATCCATGCCGAGTTGGATGGAGAAGAAGAAGACTAATAACCTGCGGTTGGTTGAAGCCTGGGATTTTTTCTTTTTCGATACATTGACTTTTTCTTTAAAGTAAAATAAAAATGGGGAACTACTATGCAAAACACTCTGTATATATTGATCAGATAGTAGTCAATACCCTTTTAATAAGTGTGGTGATGAGGACGATTCAAAACAGAGTGAATAGTGATCCCCGTGTAAACAGAATGGCTGAAGTTTGTAAACTAGAAGATATTTTGGATATCGTTAGTTCTGGCAGTACTATTCCTGGTCATTGGGAAACGATTGTAAAGGAAACATTTAAAGTGTTCCTGGAATCTTCATTTTCCGAAACATTCTGTAACATTATCGAAGAAATGAAACAAACATCAAAAGTGTATCATGTGCTATCATTGTATGCTCTGTTTGTAGATGTAATGCATCTTTGTGTCAAAAACAGCATACACATGAATATTTTGACTGAAGTGAAAAAACTCCATCATGATATTTCCAGTAATCTGGGGAATTCTAAGCTGGAGACGGTCCTGGGGATGTTACAATCAGTATAACTATTGATTTTGTGTGTGAACAAATTTAAATGTAAATAGGACATTTTTTTTTTTTAAATAAAAAAAAGTGTTTTTTACATTTTAAAAACTGATGTCTTCATTATAGCAAGGGGAGCGTGTCTGATACATGTGTATTACAGTCCTTCACATGCATTGTTGTCTTCCTTATAACAAGGGGAGGGTAACAGTGAAGATGTATGATACATGTGTATTGAAACGTGCGTATTATACCCCCACAGAAACACAGAAACATGGAAACACAGAAAACACTGAAACCACTGAAACACTGAAAAAACACAGAAACACTGAAACACCGAAACACAGAAACACCGAAACACAGAGACACAGAACCACAGAAACACAGAAACACCGAAACACCGAGACACAGAACCACAGAGACACAGAAACACAGAAACAAAGAAACACAAAAACACAGAAACACAGAAACACAAAAACACAAAAACACTGAAACACCGACACACAGAAACACCGAAAACACTGAAAAATCAGAAGTACAGAAACACAGAAACACAGAAAACACAGAAACACAAAAACACAAAAACACAGAAACACAGAAACACAAAAACACAAAAACACTGAAACACCAACACACAAAAACACCGAAAACACTGAAAACACAAAAAACAGGCTTGTGTGCTAGTATGGTTCTTGAATAAACACATCAGTATTTTAAAAAGTCAATTAGTATCAGCCTCCCATCGACTTTTTAAAATACTGATGTGTTTATTGAAAAACCATACTAGCACACAAGCCTGTTTTTTGTGTTTTCAGTGTTTTCGGTGTTTCTGTGTGTCCGTGTTTCAGTGTTTTTGTGTTTCTGTGTTTTTCGTGTTTCTGTGTTTTCTGTGTTTTCTGTGTTTTTGTGTTTCTGTGTTTCTGTGTTTCTGTGGTTCTGTGTCTCGGTGTGTCGGTGTTTCAGTGTTTTTGTGTTTTTGTGTTTTTGTGTTTCTGTGTTTCTGTGTTTTTGTGTTTCTGCGTTTCTGTTTTTCTGTGTTTTTGTGTTTCTGTGTTTCTGTGGTTCTGTGTCGGTGTTTCAGTGTTTTTGTGTTTTTGTGTTTTTGTGTTTTTGTGTTTCTGTGTTTTCTGTGTTTCTGTGTTTCTGTGTCTCTGTGGTTCTGTGTCTCGGTGTTTCGGTGTTTCTGTGTTTCGGTGTTTCAGTGTTTCTGTGTTTTTTCAGTGTTTCATTGGTTTCAGTGTTTTCTGTGTTTCTGTGTTTCTGTGTTTCCATGTTTCTGTGTTTCTGTGGGGGTATAATATGCACGTTTCAATACACATGTATCATACATCTTCACTGTTACCCTCCCCTTGTTATAATGAAGACAACAGTGCATGTGAAGGACTGTAATACACATGTATCAGACACGCTCCCCTTGCTATAATGAAGACAACAGTTTTTAAAATGTAAAAGCTTTTTTTTTTTTATCTCCTATTTACATTTTTATTTTTTCACACACAAATTCAATAGTTATACTGATAGTAACATCCCCAGGACCGTCTCCACCTTAGAATTCCCCAGATTACTGGAAATATCATGATGGAGTTTTTTCACTTCAGTCAAAATATTCATGTGTATGCTGTTTTTGACACAAAGATGCATTACATCTACAAACAGAGCATACGATGAGAGCACATGGTACACTTTTGGTGTTTGTTTCATTTCTTCGGTAATGTTACAGAATGTTTCGGAAAATGAAGATTCCAGGACCACTTTAAATGTTTCGTTTACAATCGTTTCCCAATGACCAGGAATAGTACTGACAGAACGAACGATATCCAAAATGTTTTCTAGTTTACAAACTTCAGCCATTCTGTTTACACGGGGATCGTTTTGCATAGTAGTTCCCCATTTTTATTTTACTTTAAAGAAAAAGTCAATGTATCGAAAAAGAAAAAATCCCTGGCTTCAACCAAGCGCAGGTTATTAGTCTTCTTCTTCTCCATCCAACTCGGCATGGATCTTTTCAAGTCTCCCCTTGAGACGTCTACAATTTTTGAGATTGTGCAGAAAAGCCTCCGAAGCGCCTTGGATCCTCCAATCATCCTTGAAAATGTATTTATCAATAAGAGTCTGGTCGATCTCAGTAATGAAGTCGGTGAGCCAGAGTCTTTTCATTAATGCGTTGTAATTGTTTCTGAAGAAAAAATCGGGCATGTCATTCAGACAATCGTGTTGCCTCTGGCCGGGGTGACTGACTCGGCATCCGTTGCATATTTCTTCTCTGTACCGATGTATCACCCCCTCCACAATATCAACCAACACTGATTTCACTGTGTCCATAAACAGAGACGTCTTGGCCCAAGGAGCAAAATAAGCAGCAGTAGTACTGCAAGATTCGGGTCTCCAGAATGGTGGTGATGATGGTAGTCCAGGAGTTTGTTCCTGGATTCAACTCGCGGGGGGAGACTTGGTTTTTCTCAGATCCATAGCTAGTTTTCAAACTGTCGTCTTAGTGGGGTCCTTAGTTTTATATGCTTTGCTGAGTGGAGGGAGGGACTTATTGCGTTGAATGGGGGGAGTCATCTGTAGAATTGAGAGTTTTTTCACCAGTATAATGTCCCTCACTGTTTGAGTCTTTTTTTTTAAAAGTTATTTTTCATCTAACATTTTCAACCAAGCAGCAAGAGGTCAAATTTAAGAATAATTAATAGTTTGTCACCATTATACGGGGAATAGTCAGAGATGTCACATCTTAAAGACAGCTTGAACTGGATAAATGGTTAGTCTTCAAACATACCGTACGTTCTGCATGTTAGTATATCTTGCCAATTGGTTTAGACCCTACTGCCCTAGACGCATGCTCTCAATAGGGAAGTCACGCTTTGGGAAGAGGTGTTTCATTTCACAGATCCGCCTTGATTCTTGTTGTGGTAGCTGAAGGAAGAGGGACGGGGGAGGAAAATTCAGAGGATGAAGAAGCAGAAAAATAACTTGTTTTGTAAAACAGGCAGCACGTCAGTTTCAAGGAAAAGATGACACAGTGTTTATCCATGACATGCAAAATATCTTGAAGCCCTACAACCACAAAAAAAAAAAAGGTACAAGTATATTGTGTTAAAAATATGGCAAAAAGTCGTAATATTGTATAATGTATTGTTTCATCGAAACAGTGTTAAAATCACAATCTTGCCTTTTAGAGTCGCAGTCTTTTACCAAAATTCAGTTTTGTTAAGAGCTACCAAAACATAGTAAACATCGCAATTATTCCCAAAACAAACTGGGACTGGGGACATCGATAACATATTTTAATGTTTAATTTTCTTCAGGCCTACCGTAGTGCACATTGATGAACACTTTAAAACAAAAATAATGCCTACAAGTGTAAATGAGCCGGATTTTAGCTTTGAGCTAATTTCCATCTTTAGTCCCATCACATACAGCATATAATAACATGACATTTATATATACAGCAAAAATAAATACATGATATGCAGAAAGAGCATGAGCAGCATACAAGCATTTACCACATGGCAGTACAATGTAGCAGCTATGATATATAAAGTGCAAGATAAGATAAAAAGCGCTACATAAAAGTGCAAGAGGAGATACCCCTGTGTTAAAGTGCATTTATTTAGCGGTGATTCGACGTCTGTTTGTTGCTCAACCATTCTTTACGTTGACCTTTAAAACTATTGAGAGTGGGACAATCCCGTATCTCAGTTGGGGGGCTATTCCACAATGAGCTGCCTTTAATGGAGAGGACATTTTGTCCAAAGGTGGTCCGTCTGTGGTGGACTTCACAGTCTCCTCTGGTTTCTGACCTAGTGCTGCGTCCAGTGTGTTTTCTGTGGATGAATTCCCCCAAGGGGAGGGGGGCCAGCCAATGTAAATATTATTTAAAAATAACATACTTTTAAAAGACTTAAAATTGTCAAAAACTCAAGAAATTTTGATTTTCAAGGATGGTACAGTGGTGGTATGACTGTGGCTTTCTGTCAAACACCTGGATAGCTCTCTTGAACAGCTGTTCTATGGGTTTCAGGTATGTGGGACAAGCAAACGACCAGTTTGTAAAACAGTATTCAATGTGGGATAGAATCATACAGTGGAGGTATGACTTTGCAGCATTGACAGTTAAGAAAAGGTCTAATTTGTTTAAAATGTTGCAAGTTCAATTTAATGGTATTGGATACTTTTTGGATATGTTTCTTAAAAAGTCAAGTGCAAGTCCAATATGACACTCCCTGTTCAAGATACTTGAACTGGGAGACTAGTTCTATTTCTGCTCCATTTAAAAATACATTGGATCCTTCGATTTTGATTGATCGTTTACTGAACATCGTCGTTTGCATCAACATGCATACTGTTTTTGTTGTACTTATACTGTCAATACGTAGATTGTGTTTTATAGCTTTCGATAGAATGTTTTTTCTTCCTCTTTGCATAATTTGCATCCACAATCCATTGCGGTTTTCCAATTGTTCAACTAATTGGGAGCTACTGTAAGCTATTTGTATTTGCATTTTCGCACATTACTTCCTGCAGTTATTCAGAAAGTATTGTGTTTGGGCTTTTTATTGGGAAAGGGGAGAACACTACTCAGAACCAGACATAATTTCATAGAGAAAGCAAGTCTTATAGGGAGCCAATTTAAATGCTAAAGTCGTCTTTATTTTACATCCATTACAAATGTGTGCAATCAACTACTTCATTATGATAAGTTGTCTACAGCCACTTTAAATGCAATCAAATGTATATTTCTAAGTGCTTACAACTTAAAAAATATTTACGTACAAATGACTGTATATTGAATATATTTCTGTACCCAGTGTTGAACAGGACCCAAACCTTTGAGAGATGAAAAAGGACAAATCTGCTTTAATCAACTGCCAAGTAGTCAAGTCTGCATTTGTGTCTGTTCATTTGTAAAACGTGGAATTCGGTTTCTTTTTAATGGCCTAGGCGGATTTTGGCTTTTTTCTCTTGCCAAGATACTTTTAGACACACTTTGAGGTATGCAAAACCTTAAAACTAGAACACTGATGGCTGGCTTACGCTGCGAATTTCATCACCTTTTAACAAGAGAGTAAGTATATAAAATGTTATTTTGTATATTTTACACATCAGCAGAAACAGAGAGAGATGGCAGGAAGGGGGGAGACAGTCTCACCCACCTTTACAGACACTGTGTTTTAGTGAGAACAAATACAAGTGTAAGGTAAGTGTTTTTCCATCTCCCCTCTGTCTATTGATAAGATGGCAGCAAGTGGGGAGGAGGGGCAGGGCCAGGCTCACACACACACACACACACACACACACACACACACACACACACACACACACACACACACACACACACACACACACACACACACACACACACACACACACACACACACACACACACACACACACACACACACACACACACACACACACATACACACACACACACACACACACACACACACACACACCAAAAGGCCTGACAGCCATAGGAAGAGGTAAGGGTGACAGTAAGGGAGTGTGTGCAGACTAACTTAATCAAAACTTTTGACTAGGAAGGCAAAAGGTGCTTTCTTTGTTCTGATCAGACCGAATCCGCATACTCTGTCTGAAATACCTGGAGAGTTACTTTTGTTAGAGCTTTCAGAGCTTTCTGAACTTATTTGTATTGTATACAGTTGAAAGTGCACAGATAAACAGTCAAGCATGGGCGGTAAAAATGTGTCTCCTCAGGCTCTCTAATACACACAGTCATCTCTCAAACGAGGTGCCTGCCTGCTTTCCAGGAATTTTACAGCCTCTGGCCGACTGCTGGGCCATGGGGTGTTAAGACAGGCACCTATAGCTCAGGAGTGAAGGTCCCCCCACACACACACACACACACACACACACACACACACACACACACACACACACACACACACACACACACACACACACACACACACACACACACACACACACACACACACACACACACACACACACACACACACACACACACACACACACACACACACACACACACACACACACACACACACACACACACACACACACACACACACACACACACACACACACATACACACACACACACACACACACACACACACACACACACACACACCACAAGGCCTGACATCCATAGGAAGAGGTAAGGGTGACAGTACGGGAGTGTGTGCAGACTAACTTAATCAACACTCTTGACTAGGAAGGCAAAAAGTGCTTTCGTTGTTCTGATCAGACCGAATCCGCATACTCTGTCTGAAATACCTGGAGAGTTACTTTTGTTAGAGCTTTCAGAGCTTTCTGAACTTATTTGTATTGTATACAGTTGAAAGTGCACAGATAAACAGTCAAGCATGGGCGGTAAAAATGTGTCTCCTCAGGCTCTCTAATACACACAGTCATCTCTCAAACGAGGTGCCTGCCTGCTTTCCAGGAATTTTACAGCGTCTGGCCGACTGCAGGGCCATGGGGTGTTAAGACAGGCACCTATAGCTCAGGAGTGAAGGTCCCCCCCCCCCCCACACACACACACACACACACACACACACACACACACACACACACACACACACACACACACACACACACACACACACACACACACACACACACACACACACACACACACACACACACACACACACACACACACACACATACACACACACACCTCCTTGGGAGGACATCAGTGAAGTTCCCCACACCCACACACACACACACACACACACACACACACACACACACACACACACACACACACACACACACACACACACACACACACACACACACACCACACACACACACACACTTGGGTGCGGGCCCACCTGTCACTTTGTATGCATACTAATGTGATTGAGACATTTTTTATTATACACCATAAGGCGCAACAGTGGGGGCTTTTCACACCTGTGAATACACATCACCCCCCTCCTATCAATGGATCTCACACCTACTTGGGATATCACACCTACTTCAGATCTCACACCTCGATCAAAGGGGAGGCGGGACTTAGCTCATTAGCATAAGTAGGGAGAGGTGTGACCTGTCACAGCACCTGTCACTTTTTATGCATACTAATGTGATGGAAGCGGGATGAATATTACTACTAGCAACCGCTAAGCTAAACAAATACAAATTAAACATCAGAACTTGGTCTTCCAAGGTTTTCGGGGGTTTTAAAAATATCCCCCTTTCCCCCGCTGGTGGGTGAAAGGTAAGGCCTCTCCTAGTGAGAGGGCCCCCCCTAGTGGCGGAGATCTCTCCTGTGGCTGATCTCCCAAGCTCACTATAATTGTCCAGCGTGTGGTTTAAACTCCGGAGCTCCCGGCCGGAACTTTGTGAACATTTTTGAGATAGTCTTTAAACCCCTGGTCTCTGTATTGGCGATGGAGGTGATTCTATGTTTCTAGTGAATTAGCACTTCTTTAAATTAGTCCGAATCAAATCGTAAAATGTTATAGATAAATAATTCCCCAGCCTGCAGACATGTCCATACAGGTTCCTTTTATAAAAACAAATAACAATCTTACTTACTCACCCACTGCAGTGTTTCAAAGTGGCACAAAATAAAAGGCTATAGCATTTATAAGTAATTTGGTTAAATCTGTTTGTGTCTGTATCGCCGTGGCCCGTCACCTCTCATCCTTCAGTCTTTTCAACGCCGTATCTTGTTCCCTCTTAGACTACTCATCAACACCCTCGATACGGTGCCGGTCTTCCCTCACTCCCATCTCGTTGTTGTCTCCCCGCTCTCGTCTCCGAAGTCTGGTCAACTTGCGCGCTGCCTCCAGTCTCTGCAGCAGCGTAGGTCTCTCTACTCCCGGGTCCGGCACCTGCAGGCCTCTCTGCCGCATCGCCCTCGCCGCGTCCTGAGCACTCTTATACACTATCATTCCTTTGTTCCAGTAAACCCTCAGTGTGTCTATTGGAGATTGAAAACAAATCCCTTTATCTTTGAGAATTCTCTTGAGCCCCGCATATTGCCGACGTTTAACCGCCACCTCAGAAGAATAATCGTGGTCGAATGTCACTCTCCGTCCCTTCACTTCCATCGCCGTTCTCCAGGCCGTTTTAATGACGTTCTCCTTGACCTCGAACCTCAAGAAGTTGACAATAATGGCTCTTGGGGGTTTGTATGGTTGTGTTTTTGAAGCAGGTGCCCTGTGCGCTGTTTGAATCTCCAACTTAATATCCTCCCACATTCCA
The DNA here is from genome assembly GCF_949606895.1 of Notothenia rossii. Classification (NCBI taxonomy): domain Eukaryota; kingdom Metazoa; phylum Chordata; class Actinopteri; order Perciformes; family Nototheniidae; genus Notothenia; species Notothenia rossii. The sequence goes on from NC_136909.1 coordinate 53,348,206, forward strand.
AGCTCTTTGTGAATTAACCTGTCGACGTACTCGGAGACCGAGTCTCCCTCTATTCCCTCCTTCAACCCCCAAATTCTTCTCGAACTCCCTTCTATGTCCGACAGCTTATCTTGGAGCTTGGTTTGTTGTTCAAGAGAGGCCGTAATAATGTCCCGGACGTCGGTACCCCACTCCTCGACCCCAGCCGTACGCTCTTCAAGGATCTCCATATCCTTCTTTTGGGCCCGCATCTCCGCCTCAGCGGTCTCAAATTTTCTATTTGTTTCCTCTCTGAAGCTATCAAGCCCTTGCTTCATATCTTCTCCGTGTTTATCCATATATTCTCTCAGTTGTCCCATTTCTTCACGTACTCCTCTTAGATTTTCTTCCATCCGGCTGCCAATTTGATCCATTTTAGCATCCATGTTGTGCTGGGCTTTCTCGAGTTTATCCCGCATGGCATCTAAGCTAATCTGTAGCGCCCCCACCCAGCTAGGTTGCTCGTTGTTGCTAGCTTTAGTGTTAGCCGTTAGCGGCTGACTGTGTTCCATCTGGACCTGCATCTCTCCCGGCTGTTTTTCGGCTTTCGTGTTTTTCTCCATTCCTTTCTTATTTACTAATTCGCTCATGACCTATTCTTCCAACTTCGAATCACATTTATCGGGGTTTTCTTCCTTTTTAAACTTATTTGGCCGGGAGCTCCTCTTCTTAGCTGCTTATCGCCTCATGTGTAAACCGGAAGTCTCCATGGAATGCCTTTAACATCCCGATAGCAATGAATATCTTAAGTGCTTTGACAAAAAATCCATAAAAAAATGTCATATGTGGAAGCCGTAGTACTGTAAAAAGCACGACCAATCATCTGAGCCGGCCCGGCTAAAATAACTGGATGGCCTACCTGCCTGTCAGCCTTCCATCTGTGCACAAACTTATCTCATGCCCTAATTGGTCTTGTGCACGTTCGTGTGTGTTGGAGGAGGGGCTCTATAAGGAAGTGACGTAAATACAGTAGGATTGTTATTCACGTCGGTGGTAATGATGTTCGTTTACGCCAATCAGAATGCACCAAACTTAATGTGGCGTCGGTGTGTAGTTATGCTAAAACAATGTCGGACACCGTAATCTTCTCTGGTCCCCTCCCGAATCTGATCAATGATGACATGTATAGCCGCATGTCATCATTTCAGCGCTGGTTGTCTTGGTGGTGCCCAGCAAACAATGTGGGCTTCGTGAATAATTGGACAGCCTTCTGGGGAAAACCTGGTCTGATTAAGAGAGACGGCATTCATCCTACTTTGGAAGGTGCAAATCTCATTTCGGCAAACATTTCAGGGCTCTGTGGACTTAATCCATGACAAACTGGAGTTGAGACCAGGAGGCAGAGTCGCAGTCTTACACGCTTCTCTGCGCTCTCTCCTAGGCAGTCATCCATAGGAATCCCGACCCCAATAAAATACCCAATATTAACGGTGTGTGTGTCTGCCCAAGGACAATTTAAGGTAAAACCTAATAGAGGTGTCATACATAATAACCTAATAAAAGTAAATGTAACAACTACTACAGTGCAACAAAACAGGAAGATTAAATGTGGTCTCTTAAACATAAGATCTCTAGCATCTAAAGCAATACTGGTAAATGATTTAATATCAGATTATAATATTGATATATGCTGTCTCACTGAAACTTGGTTGAGACATGAAGAATATGTCAGCATAAATGAGGCCACTCCACCCAGCCATATCAATACTCATATTGCCCGAGGCACGGGCCGAGGAGGTGGAGTTGCAGCAATCTTTGACTCAAGTTTACTTATCAATACTAAACAAAAATTAAATTATACCTCCTTTGAAAGCCTCATTTTCAGTCTTACGCATCCGACCTGGAAAACTTTGCAGCCAATCTTATTTGTTACAGTGTACCGTGCACCAGGTCCTTATTCAGAATTCTTATCAGAATTCTCTGAGTTTTTATCAGCTTTGGTACTTAAAACAGATAAAGTAATTATCGTAGGTGACTTTAATATTCATGTTGACGATGATAAAAATAGCCTTACTGTTGCATTTAACTCTATATTAGATTCTGTTGGTTTCTGTCAGAGTGTAAATAAACCAACCCACTGCTATAATCACACTCTTGACCTTGTTCTGACCTATGGTATTGAAATTGAGCAACTATTAGTCGAACCGCATAATCCTGCTTTATCCGACCATTTCTTAGTAACTTTTGAAGTACTGTTACTAGACTACAAAGCATTAGCCAAAAGCTCCTGCAGCAGAAACCTATCTGTTAGTGCTATAGCCAAATTTAAGGAAGAGATTCCACCAATACTTAACTCGATAGCATGTCTGCATGTAGGGGAGGAAACTTATACAAAATGTACACCACCCCAAATTGATCATGTTGTTGATAGTGCTACAGATGCGCTGCGAATAAAATTAGACTCTGTTGCTCCTTTGAAAAAGAAGAAAATAAAACAACATAGATTAGCTCCATGGCATAATGCCGAAACCCGCAAAATAAAGCAAAAGTCGAGACAACTTGAAAGGATATGGCGTTCCACTAAACTTGAAGAATCTCGTTTAATTTGGCATATTACTCTCAATGAATATAAGAAAGCACTGCGTAAAGCGAGAGCAGCATACTACTCTTCATTAATAGATGAGAATAAGAATAATGCAAGATTTCTTTTCAGCACTGTAGCCAGGCTGACAGAGAGCCACAGCTCGACTGAGCCTTCTATTCCCATAGCACTCAGTAGTAATGATTTTATGTGCTTTTTTAACGATAAAATTGTTACTCTTAGAAACAAAATCAATGACCTCTTGCCTTTGACCAGTATAGTGTTATCAACAGCTCCCGGAAACGTAAGTTCTAATAATATTACACTAGATAGTAAACTAGAATGCTTTTCAGCCATAAACCTTGAACAATTAAATTCAATGATTCTCTCTTCTAAACCATCAACGTGTATCTTAGACCCGATTCCAACTAAGCTGTTAAAAGAAGTTTTTCCATTAATTAGCACTTCTTTATTAAATATTATGAATATGTCTTTATTATCAGGCTATGTTCCAAAATCATTCAAAGTAGCAGTGATAAAACCGCTTCTTAAAAAGCACAACCTCGATCCAGAGGTTTTAGCCAACTATAGACCTATTTCTAATCTTCCGTTCCTCTCAAAAATTCTTGAGAAAGCAGTCGCAAAACAGCTGTGTGATTACTTAAGAAACTATGATTTATTTGAAGATTTTCAGTCTGGCTTTAGAACACAACATAGCACAGAGACAGCTCTGGTTAAAGTCACAAATGACATTCTAATAGCCTCTGACAAGGGACTTGTCTCTATTCTTGTCTTACTCGATCTTAGTGCTGCATTTGATATTATCGACCATGATATCCTATTGCAAAGACTAGAGCACTTAGTTGGCATACAGGGAACTGCTTTAGGCTGGTTTAGGTCTTATCTATCTGAACGCTCTCAGTTTGTACGTGTCAACGATGAATCTTCCATGCAAACCAAAGTTAGCCATGGAGTGCCACAGGGCTCAGTGCTTGGACCTATTTTGTTCACCCTATATATGCTTCCGTTAGGCAATATTATAAGGAATCATTCTGTAAACTTTCATTGTTATGCGGATGATACTCAACTATATTTATCAATCAAGCCTGATGAAATTAATCATCTAAATAAAATTCAAGACTGCCTCAAGGACTTAAAAACGTGGATGACCTTAAATTTTTTGATGTTAAACACGACCAAAACTGAAGTTATTGTACTTGGCCCGAAGAATCTACGAAACAAATTATCTAAAGATATATTAACTATGGATGGCATTAATTTGGCCTCCAGTGAGACTGTAAGGAATCTTGGTGTTATATTTGATCAGGATTTATCCTTTAACGCCCACATAAAATCAATTTCAAGGACCGCCTACTTCCATCTACGTAACATTGCAAAAATCAGGCATATCTTGCCTCAAAACGATGCAGAGAAACTAGTCCATGCATTTGTTACTTCAAGGCTGGATTATTGTAACTCCTTATTATCAGGGTGTACCAAGAAGTCAGTCAAGTCGCTTCAGCTGATTCAAAATGCTGCAGCTCGTGTACTAACCAGAGTTAGGAAAAGGGACCACATTACTCCTGTTCTGGCTGCCTTACACTGGCTCCCTATAGAACACAGGATAGAATTTAAAATTCTTCTTCTCGCCTACAAAGCCCTTAATGGGCAGGCGCCATCTTACCTTAAAGAACTCATTATACCCTATTGTCCTACTAGGGCATTGCGTTCCAAGAATGCAGGGTTGTTGGTTGTTCCTAGAGTCTCTAAAAGTACAATGGGAGCCAGAGCCTTTTCTTATCAAGCTCCACTTTTGTGGAATCAGCTTCCAGTTTGTGTTCGGACGGCAGACACCCTATCCGTTTTTAAGAGTGCGCTTAAGACTTTCCTTTTTGATAAAGCTTATAGTTAGGGCTGATTAGATTCAGCCCCTAGTTTTGCTGATATAGGCTTAGTTTGTCGGGGGACATCTTACTTCTTCCTTCTCTCTGTCTATACCTGTGTACTCTCATGTTCCGATTAACCCAGCTTCCCCAAATTTCTTTCTTTTTGGTGTCTATATACGCCGGGATCCGGAGTCATGGATGATCCTGCGGTCCTGTGTCATGGATTGCGAGTCCTGGATCTTGAGTCGTGGCTGCGGTCCTGGATCATAAGTCCTGGATGGATATCCTCGTGGATTCATCTTATTATTATACACACATGCATTTCAAAACATTTGGACTACCTATGTTGCAAATGTATTATCTTTTCAATTTACACACGGCATCTATTGCACGTCTGTCCGTCCTGGGAGAGGGATCCCTCCTCTGTTGCTCTCCCTGAGGTTTCTCCCATTTTTCCCTTTAAACTGTGGGGTTTTCTCTGGAAGTTTTTCCTTGTACGATGTGAGGGTCTAAGGACAGAGGGTGTCGTATTGTCATACTGATATTCTGTACAAACTGTGAAGTCCACTGAGACAAATGTAACATTTGTGATATTGGGCTATATAAATAAACATTGAAACATTGAAGTGGCAGATTTTCTCCGGTTGTGTATTTTCAAATTCTAGCGATCTCGAGCCGGTTTCTCAAAATTACCTACCCTACCTTTAAGATACTCATTACTATCGGGATGTTAAGAGCATTCCATGGAATATAACAAAAAGTGTATCTCGAGCCGGTTTCTCAGACTTACTTACCCCGCCTTTAAAGATGAATGCAATTACATTTAAAAAAGTTTTAAACAGAACTGTTACAGATGCAGATGCTTGGTCCAAATTCCATAAAATATACCAACCAGTAGCGCCACACTCAGACGAAAATGTACAAAGCCTATTCTTCCACTATTTGTATTTCCACATTATTCACCAAGCCAGCCCATGCTTTAATATAGATATTATGGATATTGTTATAATTCCTGCTGTCTTTTGTGAACTTCTAATTATTTGTAATTATTCTGTTCAACATATGCTGTAGTAAACCACCATCCAGGGACCAAGACAGGGACCGAGACATCAGATATAAGAACATCCATTAACACAAGACTGTTTTTTTGGCCCTGTTCCGGACCTTTTTTTAATGAGTGATCAGCTCATGTTTAAAGTTGTCATCAGGTGAAACAAAAAACAAGATTGTTAAATAGGATAACAGACTGCTCTTTTTGGCCCTGTATGAAATAACAATGCATCATTTATTAACTATACCTATACAAAACGTAATACATTTTTCCTTCATTATGTAATAACACCTCCTTTTGCAATAGTGTGCCCATTATGTAGTAAACAAGTGCAATGCAAATATGTAATACATGTCGCCACATTTTGAAATATATTATTACATATTGCTGTGGTTATTACAAAATGAGTTGCAAACAATAACATTACAACTGTTTATTTATTTATTCAACCATGAATCATCCTTACTCATAATTTAAAAATATTTCAGTCGAATATCTTTCATTGGCCAAAACTAGATCAAGTGTTACCATATTCATTAGCCAACATGTATATCAACATCAATTTTGGGATATATTTACACTTTGGTTATGGTTACATAATGAATATTACAGTTTTTTAAAAGGGCAACTCACACATTTTGTAATAACCATTGCAAAATGTAATAATTTATTACAAAATGCAGGGAAATGTATTTTATATTGCGTTCAGGCTGTTACACAATGCAGCAGATTATTACAAAATGTGGGTTTTATTACATAATTACATGAAAATATTCTTGAGTCATTACATAATCTGTTGTTTATAGGCCTTTTCTTTTGTTCTTTCCTTGTCCTTTTAATGAGTATTGTGATGACTGTTACACATTGATAGAAAAAAACAAATTAAGCTTCTCATTATTCAGACTCAGCTCTCAGCGCTTAAGCTTCTTTTAAATGTTGATAAAACCAAGGTAATGCTCTTTTCAAAAGCTAAAAAGACAACAGAGACTGTTTTAGATATTGTAACTACGCAAGGAATACAACTTGAAGTGGTTACAAATACCTTGGTATCTGGCTTGATGATTGTCTCACTTTTAAACTTCATGTCAATAACCTGCTTAAAAAACTGAGGGTTATACCACGTTTCTTTTTCAGAAACAAGTCCTGTTTCTCGCTTGAGGCCAGAAAAAGGCTAGTCACTGTGACCTTTTTACCTGTACTAGACTATGGTGATCTGATCTATATCATGAATGCACCTGCCCATTACCTGATCAAGTTAGATGCCGGGATTCACAGTGCACTGAGATTTGTGACAAACTGTAAAGTATTAACCCATCACTGTACTCTGTATGCAAGGGGAGGTTTGCCTTCACTAACTGTACGGAGGCTCAGTCACTGGTACATTTTTATATACAAAGCCATGTTAGGGAAAATTCCATCCTACATCTGCTCCCTGATCTCACGGCGAATGGTAAGTGGCTACTGCCTGATATCGCATGCTGTAGTTTTATTAAATGTGCCAACTGCTAGAACTGTCTTAGGGAAGATAGCTTTTAGATGCGCAGCCCCGCTAACTTGGAACAGTCTGCAAAAGGAATGCAAGCTGAGCAATTTGGTTCCACTAAATGTTTTTGAAGCAAGGATAGATGCTATCCGATCGGAAACTATTGGAACCTGTAAATGTTACTAGCTATGTAAACTGTAGTCGCTGTAAATATGCTGTATGATGTCCTTTTTGTTTTTCTGTTATGTTTATATGTATTCATGTGGAACCTACTTGCAGCAGGTCACCCTTGATAAAGAGATCAATGATCTCAATGGGATTCACCTGCATAGATAAAGGTTTGAAATTAAATGAAAGATTTTTTTTATCAGAACATGCATTTCTCCTCATTGCGAACATATATTGCACTCATATTCAGAATATATGGTACGTACATGGTCTTTTATAAATCTGAATATATAGTGCATACATTTCCCCATATAATTGTGAATATATAGCGCATACATGTCCCCATATAATTGTGAATATATAGCGCATACATGTCCCCATATAATTGTGAATATATAGTACATACATGTCCCCATATACTTGTGAATATATATAGTACATGTCACCATATAATTAAGCAATAGCTCACGACAGGCCGTGGTATATGCTCATTATATCACAGCTAAGGGGCGTGGTTCGGCCCGACGCGAAATGTGGCAATATGAAAGAAAAATACACACTCTAATTTAAATAGTTTTTATTAGTAAATAATGATGTTCAAAATAAAATAGTCCCTCCGTTGCCTTCTGCACAAAACATAGTGCGAGGTGGTTGCTATGCAACAACACTAACAGCTAGCGAACATATTAGACAGAGAGCGTTGATCGATTATTTGGCTATTTATTTACATTAATGTGTATGTTGCTGTTTATTGTGCACCCACTGAAAAACTGTCCAGCATCAGTAGCATGGCTTACTTGGTCACTTGTATAGGTCGAGGTTGTTCGAGGCTGTTGCTTGGCGTGGCGAGGATATTGCTCCACTTTCTCGAGACTTTCCCCGAGATTGGGTTTCCAGTAGCTCTGGAGAGAGCTTTCGCACCTGTGGCCACTAACGGTCATAATTTCTCTGCTTTGTTTCAAGACCCGCATCAGAAAGCTTTTGAATGGTGGTACTTTTCCAGTTGGTCTACCTGCTCTTCACGGAGCTCTGCATGTCGTAGTTTAGGTGCTTTTTTTTTTCTGGAGATAGGCACTGCTCAATCCACTCCTCCATACTATAGTAAGACCCCCCCGGAGGTCGAAGTTAATCTTAAATGTTTCCATTTTATGCTTTGTAAGTTTGTTTCATAACGGAAGAAATTTAAATATATTTATAAAACTGACAAGTCAAATCAAGCAATCTGATTGGTCAATAGCGTTTTTGCAGACCTCTTTGATTACAGATTTGAAAACATCGTTGCTTGCTTTAAAAGTAGCACAATTCATTATGTTAAACCTTCAAAAGTATCTAGATATCCCTGCCCTAATGCCAAAGGAACTGCAAACTGAATATGTGTTGCCGTTTGATGTCTATGTCTGGACCACTGCGTCAAAAAGGAGGGCTTCTGCCCCGTTACTTCTCCGCTGCTTTCTTGTTCCAGTATGAAAAGCAAAGCAGTTTTCTTTTCAGCCCAACGGTATACTGTTTTTCTCAGACGCGGAGGGATACTGACTTGTTGTGAAAAGTAACTTACAATTCTACCCTTGGTATACGCTCAGTATATCACGGCTAAGAACCAATCAGATTGCTTGATTTGACTTGTCCGTTTTATAATTAAGCAATAGCTCACGACAGGCCTAACGGTTACCAAGTGTGGCAATATGAAAGAAAAATACACACTCTAATTTAAATAGTTTTTATTAGTAAATAATGATGTTCAAAATAAAATAGTCCCTCCGTTGCCTTCTGCACGAAACCTAGTAGTGGTTGCTATGCAACAACACTAACAGCTAGCGAACATATTAGCCAGAGAGCGTTGATCCATTATTTGGCTATTTATTTACATTCATTTTTCTATGTTGCCGTTTATTGTGCAGCCACTGAAAAACTGTCCAGCATCAGTAGAATGGCTTACGTGGTTACTTGTATAGGTTGAGGCTGTTCTAGGCTGTTGCTTGGCGTGGCGAGAATATTGCTCCACTTTCTCCGGTTCCCGAGATTGGGCTTCCAGTAGCTCTGGAGAGAGCTTTCGCACCTCTGGCCACTAAAGCTTTTGAATGGTGGTACTTTTCCAGTTGGTCTACCTGCTCTTCACGTAGCTCTGCATGTCATCGGTAAGGTGCTTTTTTTTCTGGAGATAGGCACTGCTCAATCCACTCTTCCATAGTAAGACCCCCCCGGAGGTCAAAGTTAATCTTAAATGTTTCCATCTTATGCTTTGTAAGTTTGTTTCGTAACGGAAGACATCTAAATATATTTATAAAACTGACAAGTCAAATCAAGCAATCTGATTGGTCGATAGCGTTTTTGCGGACCTCTTTGATTACAGATTTGAAAACATCGTTGCTTGCTTTAAGAGTAGCACAATTCATTATGTCAAACCTTGGAGAGTATCTAGATATCCCTGCCCTAATGCCAAAGGAACTGCACACTGAATATGTGTTGCCGTCTGATGTCTATGTCTGGGCCGCTGCGTAAAAAGGAGGCTTTCTGCCCCGTTACCTCTCCGGTGCTTTCTTGTTCCAGTTTGAAAAGCAAACTGCAGGCAGTTTGCTTTTCAGCCCAACTGTATACTGTGTTTCTCAGGCGCGGAGGGATACTGACTTGTTGTGAAAAGTAACTTACAATTCTACCTGTGGTATACGCTCAGTATATCACGGCTAAGAACCAATCAGATTGCTTGATTTGACTTGTCCGTTTTATAATTGTGAATATATAGTACATAAATGTCCCCATATAATTGTGAATATATACTACATACATGTCCCCATATAAATCTGAATATAGAGTACATACATGTCCCCATATAAATGTTATATATAGTAAATATATGTTCACATATATACACAACCAATATATTATATATATTTACATATATTACTCAATATATGGAAAGCGGCAATTACTGATGTATTATCCCATATATTGCAATATATTAACACAATATATTATTCCATATATCAATATAGTGTAATATATTAACACAATATATTATTCTATATATCTTCAATATATTTTGTAGATATGAATAAATATGTTTTTCATGTTGATTATTAATCAGTATCAGTTGGTGTAGCCAACAGCAAGATTTCCTTTATTAAATCTTTTCAATTAACCAGTAAATCAGAAAACAAAATAATGCAATATATTGACAGTTAATATATGGGGAAATATATGTTTCTTTGCGTAAGGGATCCACTGCACACATAATCTGAAATAACAACTCATATTTCTTGCATCAAATGACATTAAAACGCATTTTAATGGCCAAACTAACTTTAAAATAGGCATTTTCCACCGAAAATAAAACGAAGCTCGGCCATGTTTTTTTTTTCTTCAGGGAGAAATTTGAAGATCACGTGACATAGACGCCAGCCATTGGAATGAATGGAATGCAGTTGGAGGTCAACCAATCACAGAGCTTGAGAACTAATCACGGGGTTTGTCAAACAGAGCACATGGCGTAGTCCTAAACGATAGCTGGGGATTATGGGTAGTGTAGTGTCTTCTGCCATCCTTTACTCCGAAAAAATATTTGTTTCTCCGAATCGAAGGGGAAAAATACAAAAAGCATTGCACACAATTTAAACCAATCAATGTTATGTAATTAACAAGGATAATCTGGTGTTTTTTAGTCGATGAGTAGTGCAGATATCACTGTAAAATCAATCAACAGTAAGGGGAATACTTACTTCCGGGCGTACAATTCTCCGTTATCCAATGGGAATGGACGCTCACATTGCCTTTAAGGGAAGCCGACACAAACGAATGCCGTGCTTCCATGAGCGTCAAATCCCGCCGCAGATGGGAATACATTGCAATCAGTTGAAAGTTATTTGCGTCCCTTTATGAAGCTGAAGGAGCCTAGGAGCGTCACAACTGCACGCCACGGGACCCTGACCAAGCGTCGCTCCTGGACGTTTATGGAGTGAGAGTGTGTTGGTTTGAGAGAGTCTGCCAGGAGTGCCAGATAAATGAACTGTAGATAATATTCCGGCCATGGCCGAAGTGCTTGATATTCAACGATGTTGCTGGTGCAGATAATGATCTATCCTCAACATGTTGTTTTACCATGGGGGCAAGATGCGTGGTGTAGCTACACAGAGGTTTGAGATTTAGGACAATCATGCAGAGATAGATTGCTGCCACTGCGACAGAACTGCCTGCCGCCATCTTTGAAAAATGGTCGCGTGAGAGCTCTATGGGCGCGTTGAATTTGCAGGTCGGTTCCTTCAGGTAACTTTAACTCCGTTTTAAGCACTGTATCCAGATAGCCGACGAAAGAGCCTCCTTCTGTGTCCTCGTCTCGGGCAAGCCGAAAATTCGGACATTGTTTCTCCGTGACCTCGCTTCAAGGTATTTTATTTTTTCTTGCATCTCGTTTGCCCATCCTGTAATTCTTTGTGACTTTCTGTGAGTTTACGTTCAATATCATGTCTGACAGTCGCAATTTCTTGCCTCATGCCCCTTTTAAGGTGGTCTTTGAATGTTTTAAGTTGGTTACGAAGATCGTTTTTGAGGTCTTTTATATATCGCTACTGATGCTAGCAAGCCCTGCTTTCAATGCTGATCTTGCTTTACGCTGCGTCACGTTCAATTTCTTCATGGTCAATGAATTCTTCCATTGTCGACTGTTCTTGAGTTTTATTTGAGTTTTTTGTTTTTCTTCGGCTTCGGTGTCCACTCATCTCCTAGTTTATAACATTTGCATATCGAGTTTGTAAAATTGAGTGGGCTTATATTTACCGACTTGGGCGAGCTAAAAGCTAAGCGCCTAACCCGTCTGCCATCTTGCTGGAGACAAACAATATGTAATACTGTAATCTAGGAATCTTTTTTTTTTCTTTCAAAAAAGGAACTGTACCCCATAATGACCAGAACAATATGATTTCACTTTGTTGGCTCTGTTTTGAATCAATACATTTAAAATCACTCCTTGACTGTGAGGTCAGCTTTAAGGATGTTCCATCAAACTATGGCTCTTAAAGGGTAACAGTTCCACGGGCTGGGGACTTTTAATAAAGTAAAATGTATGATTTAAATTCAGAAGGAAGCTCATTCATGTTTGCTGAGATGTGTCATGATGAACATACATCACAACAATAGACAGCATCAGGACTTCATTGGTATATATTAGCTCCTGGTCTGAATATAGCCTTTTGAGGGCAACAGATAGTATTTCTCTGTCCCTTTAACTGTTTACAGATCTGTGAGCAACGCGATGCCCCAGCGTGGAGTTTCCAGACGAGTTCAAGATTGTAGCCGGTTTGTTAGCTGATTTGAAGCTAATCAAAAGCTAAATTGTTGTAAAAAAATTGTCATGAGTTTTAGATTGCATTAGGGCCATACGTATACCTTTTTTACTCCGACTCAGGGCCGTCCCTGGCCAACATGAGGCCCCACGCAAAGTTATATGATGAGACCCTTGACGGGGGGGGGGACTAGTGGAGCCTCGCAGCGGCAAAACCGTGCCGCGCCACACTAATTGCGCCACATTTTCGGGTCAGTTGAGGCACACTTCGCAGGATGAGGCCCCCGTAAGTAAAGTACATCCTTTTGTAAGGGCAGCTGCAGTATGACCTGAAAGTTAAAAGAAGTTTCCTATTTGGAACGTAGCCTCTGTATTTAACCTGCACTTTATTTGTATTTAAATCTGGCTACTGAATTCACAGAATTTACAACCATATACTACATTAAATGATTTACTCTCGTGTATTTTTACTCACCCAATTACTCTCTACTTCACACAACTTGTAAGGCAATATGTACAACACAGTTCCTCTTATGTGAATGGCAAGACCCTCAAATGAAACCTGCTGGTTTGATTTGAACCTCATAGACATTGCTTTCCACTTACTTGAATACAGGACCAAAGGGTCACAGAGTGTCCCTCCATGCAGTGGTTTTCTGTTTTTACCTGTGACTGTGGGTCTTCTCCTTCTCGTTGGACTCCTCCCCTTCAGCTGTGGATTGGCCCCTGGACCCTTGAGTGCGACGCCTTCTCCTCTCTCCATTGGCACCACTGACTCCTCTGGAGTTCCTCTCCCCCTCCCTGTTGGATGAACATCCATTTTTGGGGCAGGATCTTGGATCTCCCTCCTCCCCACTGTTCACTGTCCCGTTGCCCCCCCGGGACTGCCGGTGTGAATGATGATGCCGATGCACTCTCTCGCTCGTGACTCCTCCCCCACCGCTGTCATCCACTGAGCTCTGAAGGTGATGCCTCCTGCCCCCCTCTCGGCTGCGGGACCTCTCGCTCTTTGCCTCTTTGCCCTGGCTGTCGCCGGGCTCTTTAGACCGGCTGTGATGGACGTGGTGCCCCCGATCCTTACTGGTGCCCCCGTTTTCGTTAGCCTCCTCCCTGGTTCTGGCCCGGTCCGTGTCCCTGTGGCGGTGGTGGCGGCGGGGCTGGAGAGGAGCAGGAGGGGGGGGGTCAGTGGCAGCCTCTGCCTCCCCTGGCATGCAGGCATTGTGATGGTGGTGCTGGGGTCCGGCAGGACATGGCCCGTCCAGAGGCTCAACAACCAGGGGCCGGTCCAGGTGGGTCTTCATGTCGGGCCGGATGTGGAGCGCCGAGGCCAGGCGGAGGCGGTCCTCCAGCTCCAGTTCGCTGTAGAGCGCCTCGCAGCTGGCCTGGTTCTGCCTCCTCAGCTGGTTGGCCCTCTGCTCCCACACTGACATGGTCTTCAGTGACTTCTGCTGCTCCTTACTACAGTTGGGGCAGAGGACCAGACAAATCAAAACCCCTCACATTGATGTTATCATATTAAATACTGTGGAAACCACGTTGATGTCAGCGCCACATATTGATCACAACATTTGTTATTTCTACAAAGGGTGTGATCATTTCGTACAGATACACTCACATTCATTTGAGGCATGACACATTCAATATCAATCTTCATTGCACATAATATCATTATATATTTTGTTGTACATTTCAGGATGGTACACATAGTCCCTACATGCTGATGGTTTACAGTATGACCAAGGTGCAATTAAACTTTCAACACAGCCAACACTGGGTCCATTCATCATAGTGAGCTGCAGAGAAAGGAACCGGCATGGCCACGTGACCATGCTTTGACATGCTACTTATTTTCTGTCAGTGTCTCTCTGTAACTCAGTACTTTTGATTAGCTAAATGCATGTACTTCTAATACTTAAAACAGGGCCATCTCCTAACAATGGGAAATTCTATTTCTAAGGTATATTCACACAAAACGTGAAGCAGATAGTGTAGAGGGCAATGAAATATAAAGTTGATGCTAAAACACAAACACATTTGTGCAAGGCGAAGACAATTTTGTGTCATACTGTGAGATGAAATTGTTCAACTCAAGTGAGAAATTCATATGACAATGTGTAGTGAAATCTTATCAGTTCGAGATTATCTTGATGACTGTAATCTGTTGAATTTGAATCAGAAATTAAGGAGTAAGTGTAGTTATCTGTGGGCAGCTCTCATGAACAATTCACATTTTGCCATTGGAGGTGTCACGTTAAACGCCCACATCATGATGTAGTTATTTCAGCATCCTTTTGATCTTTGTATGGCAATTAAGTAAACACAATGTATTTTGGGTTATTATCGCTCTAGTAGACCAGAGAAATTGGACTTGTAGCTTTAATGATGTAGAGTTTCCCTTTGCATTTGGTGTGAACACAGCATCCTAATGCCATATCTTTAATAAGCATTTCATTTGAGAATTCAATATCTAAGTTACGTATAAAGATAGGAAAGAGAAAATAAAGCCCTTCAGTAGCTTTATTCTTACTCACCTTCTACACACTGTATGTAAAACTTCAATAGTAAGCACCCTACCATACTCCTGCTAAGAAGCTGATGAACAATATGAATCAGAAAAGCATGTCACATGGTGTTCATGTCAAGGATGCATGACACTGTGTTTTTGTGTCATTTAGATTCTTAAATGTATTGTTGCCAAGCATGTAAATGACGACATGATTGTTTTTCTGCATATGATTATTATCATGGACCACCTCTCTAGCAGGCGGTTGGGTTTACCTCAGGTAGTGATGGACTGGGGTACAGACATAACTCCTACAAACACAAAAAGGAACAAAAACATAAACAGAGGGAGAGAAGGAACTTCAAAGATACAGAAACAGTTTACAGACACAAACACAGAGGGGCTAATAAGCATCAAAAACCTACAAGGGCAGAAACATGTGCAGTACAGATTGAAAACCATACAAAACCCTACAACAAGATGTTTTAGCTGAGAAGAAGCAGGGAAATAATATTGGGGACAGGAGAGAACGATACGTCCATAAATACACAATACATGCTACCCGTGCAGTCATGTGACTGTGTTAAAGTGGAGGGTTTGGGTGGTGTCAATGTGGCTGCAGGTGCTGCTTCTCTTAGTGGGATGTCACTGATTCTACTCAGGCAGAGGGGGTTATTACAGTGACCTTGTTTTTATTTGCAGTTCTTTTGATATCTCAATACGTTTAAATAAGGAAAAAGTGTGTGACCATTTATCTATAAACTTGTGACATTGGTCTTATTTAAACTGCAAGTATGTTTAATCAACCTGATAACCAACCTGATAGTCCAATAGCGACGCTTGGTCAGGGTCTTTTGGTCCTTCAGCTTCATAAACGTACGCAAAGAGCTTTCAACTGATTGCAATGTATTCCCATCAGCGGCGGTATTTGACGCTCAGGGACGCATCGCATCGGTCCATGTCGGCGGTAGTTAAAGGCAATGTGAGCGTCCATTCCCATTGGGTAACGGAGAATTTTAGACCCGGAAATAAGTATTCTCCTTACTGTCGATTGATTTTACAGTGATATCTGCACTACTCATCAACTCAAAAACACCAGATTATCCTTGTTAATTACACAACATTGATTGGTTTAAATTGTGTACAATGCTTTTGTGTTTTTCCCCTTCGATTCTGAGAAACAAATAGTTGTATCGGAGTTTAGGATGGCCGAAGACACTACACTACCCATAATCCTCAGCTATAGTTTGAGACTACACCATGCGCTTTGCTCGACAAACCCCTTGATTAGTCCTCAAGCTCTGTGATTGGTTGACCTCCGACTGTATTCCATAAAAAAAAAACGTTTCGTAAAAGATAAAATCATACTTTATTCAGCTGGTGCTTGCTTTACTCTTTGAAAGTCATCACATAAATGCATTGTAATAAATGGTTCGGCTGCATTACATATTACACATCTGGCTTAGTTCTTTATCTATCTACAGAGATTGGGCCTCAGAATAGACCAGAAACTATTCTTTTACTGTTCTGTATTAATTTCACAATAAAGTTAATAGTAATATTTTTTGGGATATTATTACTTTTTATTAACTAGACAGCTGGGTCATGTTAAGACCATCTTTTCTGGTTGCTGTGGGTTTTTCCCATCGCCTTTGTGTTACAAATATCAAAACAATATAAGTGTGGTTGTCTGTGGATAACAAAATATATCCGTCGTAAACTAAACCGGAAATAGCAGTATATTTGATTGTGTTAACACTGTAAACTTGACAGCTTTTTAACCCGGACCACCTACTGGTTGAAGCACGTTATTACACGTTTAGAGTAATTGCAATGCAGGTAGATTGTTTTGTTTTTTAATTACTGTTTTTAAATGCCTTTTTCTTAATGTCTTTCATTTTTGTAAAGCACTTTGAATTGCCTTGTGTTGAAAGGTGCTGTAGAAATAAACTTGCCTTGCCTTGCCTAAGGTCTGCTGCATGCTTTGTTGAATGTGTTATATTTGATGAACACATTTAAATATTAAGAGTACATACAAATTAGGGGGAAATTAGAAGGTCAATGATAGAAATATACAATAGAACATATCAAGAAGATACTGTAAATGGTCTCTACAATAAAACAATTTAGTGCCGGATGTACAAAGATATTAATAGGAGGATGTGCAATACAGACACACTTATTAGGCTTTATTAAAACATTAAATAATACTTTAGGTTAAGGTCTTCTTTTAAATACATGAAAGCAAAAAGTGTTGGGGGTATCTACAGATAAATATTAAGCCTGACAAAGTACTTAACGTTTAATATATTGCATGGTTTGTTTTGGGACTTGACAATCAACTTTCCTACAATGCTAACTATGTTGAAGCACTTATTTTAACCGATATTATACATATTTCCTATGCTCTTATAAGATGTATGTAGATAGAATAAGAAATGTGCAGAATATGACCACCATGTTTAATGGTGGAGGTACACACATATTGATAGATGTCTTGTAATGCACTGTTGAGGAACTTGCGACCCAAGTTTTTCATTCATTGCATAACACCGTAGTTGTGTATATGATATGTCAATAAACCTTTGAAAATCTTGAAAGGGATGTGCAAAATAGCCATTATATACAGTTTTTAATGAACGATTAGAGAATAACGAGTAATGAATATGCTTTATAGGGATCTGCAGATCCATTTGTTGTCTTTTCAGGCACCAACTATCAAATATCTCGCCTGATTGTTTGCACTTGACAATCACCTTCACTGAATTGTACTCAGCTGTAACTAAAGTCTGATTTAAGGGTTGTTTATATTTCACATCATTAATCCAAATCTGTAAAGTAACTAAAATCAATGTAGTGGAGTAAAAATACCAGGTTAACCTTAAAGAAAGCCCTCAGGATTACAAAAGATCCCCACCACCCCAGCCACAAACTGTTCTGTCTGCTGCCGTCTGGCAGGCGGTACCGCAGCATCCAGACTAAAACCAACAGACTCAGGGACAGTTTCATCCCACAGGCAAGAAGACTATTAAACACCTGAACTTTTGAAACAACATCCATAACATTAATCTTGTCACATCATGGCCCTGGCTGATCGCCTCACTCCCTCACCTGTATATTTTTGCTCCCTGTTAATCACCTGCCTGGCCTCAATGAGCCTCAGCTGTCCCTAATCATCACTCCTCACCTCTGTATTTAGTCTGTGCTGTTTACTTGGTCAGTGCCAGTTTGTCTTGTCTGTATAGCAGAGAGTGCTCCAATAATTGCTGTTCCTGAAACTGATCAGTATAATTACCCAATTCTCAAATATTTTGACTGAAATTTACCAAATATATTAAGGATATCTTAAAAATATAATTTGTTAGTCAAATACTCATTTATTTTCGTGTAATCAACTTAAATAATAGTAATAATTTAACACAAAATTAACTGTTGTATTTTTAAGCATTTATTTTGGTATGTCCAACTCAAACAATTACTTTGGTGATATTTAGAGATTTTATTAAGGTAATATAGCTTTTTATTATTGTGATATCTACAAAGCCACTGATTTAGTTTTTAGAGTGTACTCCTGCACTCGGTCAAGAAACCGGGGAATCAGCGGGACTGGGGGGAAGGCGTACAGCAGTCCCCTGGGCCATGGAAGATGTGTGAACGCGTCCACCCCCAGTTGGGGGAGGTCTCGCGCTGACAGGGAGAACCAGAGGGCGCATTGCGCATTCCCGTGTGTGGCGAACAGATCCGCCTTCGCCCTCCCGAACCGGCTCCAAATCTGGGCGATCAGCTCGGGATGTAGGCTCCAGTCCTCCTGGTGAGGAACTCCTCTGGACATGAGGTCTGCCCCTTTGTTCAACTCGCCGGGCACATACAGTGCTCTGATGGAGAGTAGGTGCGCGCGCGCCCAGATCAACAGCCGTCTGGCTGTGTTGAGAAGCTATGCTGAGCGTACCCCGCCCTGGCGATTAATGTAGGCTGCCGCGGCTCTGTTGTCTGTGTGAATCAATACATGTTGATTCTGCAGCTGCGAGGCAAAATGCTGAATTACTCTCCGTACGGAGATCAATTCCAGCACGTTTATGTGGAAGGACATGTGAGTCGGCCACTGTCCCCCCACTGCCCGCGACATGCACGTTCCTCCCCACCCTGAGAGAGATGCGTCTGTGAACACTGAGATGTGTGACGTTACTCTGCCCAGGGCCACACCCTCTGACAGGACGTGGGGACTTTTCCAATAGGTTAAGTCTGAACCCACGGAGAGAGGGATGACCACCATGCGCCTCCTCGGTCGCACGGGGTCGATGCGTAGGCGAATAAACCACCTCTGGAGTCTTCTAATGTGAAGGAGACCCAGGGGAATCACCCCGTGGTCGGCTGCCATGATGCCGAGCAGCCTCATCACGGAGAGGGCTGTCACCACGCTGCGGGGTGTGACGCGTCGAAGGCGAGCTGTCAGCGTCTCCACTCTCTGCCGTGAGAGTCGCGCTCTCATGCGGACTGAGTTCAATTCCACACCCAGGTAAACAATACTCTGGGAGGGAAGAGGACAGCTCTTTTTCCAGTTTATCATGGAACCCAGCTTTGACAGATGCGATATGAGCTGTACCGTCTGTAAAGCCACTTCCTCCCTGGAGCAAGCCATCAGCAGCAGGTCGTCCAGGTAAAACACTACTCTCATCCCTCCTCTGTGAAGCGGCTGCGATGCCGTCTCTACACACTTTGAAAAGGTGCGAGGAGCCAGGGAATAACCGAACGGCAGACGGTTGTACTGGTACGATATTCCCTGGAATGAAAACCGCAGGAATTTCCTGTGTTGTGGGATGATGGGTACGTGGAAGTATGCATCCTTTAGGTCTATAGAGGTGAACCAGTCTCCCTGGTGAACACACTCTAGCACCCTTTGGACCGTCAGCATGTGAAACAGCCTTTTCATTATTGCCTCGTTGAATGCTGATAGGTCGAGGACGGGTCTCATTCCCCCCGTCTTTTTCGGGATAAGAAAGTAGCGGGAGTAATACCCCTGATTTTCTTCCCCTCGGGGAACCCTGGAAATAGCCTCTTTCAACAGGAGTTCCCGTAGCTCTGCTTGGAGCGCCCGACACTGTTCCCGGGATGACAGGCGTGTCTCCTGTATCCCGTTGAACTGTAGGGGGGGGAGGCGAACTACAGGGTGTACCCTCTGTTGATCAGCCTGCTCATCCATCTGTCCATCAGACACACGCGCTGCCACTCCGAGAAACACTCCAGAGAAAGACGCCAGAGCCCTCGCCGCCGCTGCCCGTGAGGCAACCCAAGGTGGGCCTAGAGCGAAAGGGCTGTGAGGGGACCTCCACACGCTGCTTTTCACTCTGACTCTCATCGTGAGGCGCGTACACGCTCAGAGGATGAGTGGAGGTGAGTGCAGTAATATCCACATGAGGCGTTAACACGGCGCTCATGGGCTTATTGTGACCGTGTGTAGGTGGCATATCTCGGACAGAGGAATGCCGCGAGGTCTGTGGTTTAATAACCGAAAAGTTATAACCATCAGGCCTCCGCAGCGAACCCCGCTGCCTACTATTCAACAGATTGGAGGCAGCTGGCGTAGTTACTGCGCTCTTTAACTTCTTAACCGATAGATTAAAATGTGCAGGCTTTTGCAACGAACCCTGCTGGCTATTAACCGATAGGTCATAGGCAGCTGGTTCACCCAGAGTTGGGGATATGTGAAACACATTTGAAACTGATGACAAAAGGTTGGAAATTAAGCTTCTTTTATTTCCTTCACACTCCCCCCCAAACCGTCAGGGCCGGCTCTGCTTCCTCGGCGGTTGTCGTGGAGCAGACGACGAACGGGAGTACCTCACTCCCTTTTGACCCCCCCTCTCCACTGGTGGGGGGCGGAGGCGGGGGACGGTGCCCCTGCCGCCACCCCTGCCGCCGCCGACGGGCGAGTCTGCCGCCTCGGCTGTCTCTCTGCCTGCCGCTGTGGCCGGGTTGGCCGCTGCTGCTGCTGCTGCTGCTGCCGCTGGTGCCGCTGCGGCTTCGACGCAGGCTGGAGCCAGCCAACATGCTGGCGGATATCATCCGCCTGCTCCGCTGCCGCTTTCATGGACTCTACCATGGCCAAAAACTGGGGTCCGAACAGCCCTTCCGAGCTGATCGGAGCGTCCAGCAAGACCTTCCTGGCCGGCTCTGTAACAGCCGCCTGTTGCAGCCAGAGGTGGCGCTGGATCTGCGTCATCCACGCTTCGATCCTCGCCTGGGAGACAGCCACGGACGCGTACAGCGTGAGCGCCGTGCTGGCCGCCTTGCCGATTTCCTCCGCCTCCTCTGGAGCCACGGAGGTGGACCGCTCCACCAGCGTAACCACAGAGTTTGCCAGCAACACAATGTTATTCGCCGCCGCAGACGCCTGAACTGCACACTGGTGCGCCCAGTCAGCCTGGCGGGCGACATACTGGTCCTTGGGGGAGGCCAACACAGGGCGCCGTCCGGCGACCAAGTTGGCCTGCTTAACCCCAAATAACGCCGTCAAGCTCGGCACCAGAGCGGGGGTGGTTGCGAAACCCTCATCAGTGAATCCCTCCACCTTGGTGAAGGGAACAAAGGTGGCCACCGGAGCCCTCAGGGTCCTCGGGTTCGCCGCAGCCCCCTCCTGGTACCTCCTAATGGCTGGGAAGCGCGGCCAGATCGGGTCACTCCTGCCCGTCTGAACCCGGGAAAAAACTCCGGCCATGTCATCCAGAGCTACCCTTTCCCGTCCTAGGGGAACGAGGAGACCCTTGCAGGCTGCCGCCTTGCCGATGATCTCCGGCAGCTCCAGCATGATGCCCCCCAACGCCGGCAGTGCCGTGGCAACGGAGAAGGGGACCGCGTGCTCGGCCGCCAAACCCGTACCTCGCTCCGACCCCGTCTCCCCCGTCCGGGGGGGAGGGGAGAGCCGCATGGCTAGCCATGGAGGGAGACGGGGTAGGAGTCGCCGCGGCAGCTAGAGCGTCCGCTCTTCGCTGCCTGTCGGCTGATGGGAGACGGGGACAATGCGAACACGCAACCTGCTGGCTGAGAGCCGCGTATGTGTGCTCTGGCCCCAGACAGGATTTGCATATCGCGTGTAGGTCATAGCTCATGATGTACCCCGTTTTACATGAGGGACAATCACGGACACAATTGTTGCTCAAGACTTTAATTCCTTTCCTGTGCTTCAGTACTGCTGATGGTTGCTGAAGAAAAGAGGGAGCAGATTGCCGGGCCACCTTCCTATTTATAACGGAAGGAGGCCCGAGGGTGGGGCCCACCTTGCGGGTGGGCGTGGACTACAAGTGTTTCAGTGCTGCGCGGGGGCGCAGGGGGATTACCCAATAGCGATAGCCTTAGAGGGCGAAGCCATATACGAAATAGAACTGGCCAGCATGGACTCAGCCGACCAGGATTCTGTGCAGACTGCTCTTCAGAGTCAAGGGTGCAGGATTTATCACCAAGAGCAGGAACTTACCGGGCTTCGCCAGGAATTAAGGTTGATGGCCGAGAGACAGGAGTCTGTTTTTTCGTCTTCTGGTGGGCAAGTCTGTTATTTGGTCGAAGATATCCCAAAACTACTCCAGCCAAGTCCTCCAGCTCCCCCATCGCCTGTTTTCCCAGTGGATCCTACTCCAGTCCAATCTCCAACTCCGACCCTGTCCCCTCACCTCTCCCGACCAGAGCGGTTTTCTGGGGATTCCGGTGATTGTCGGGCTTTCCTGGCTCAGTGCGGCCTCCACTTTGAGCTCCAGGCTGCATGCTACCCATCTGAGCGCTCAAGGGTGGCATACATTGTCTCCCACCTTTCTGGCCGAGCTGAGGCTTGGGCGACGGCAGAGTGGGTGCGAAGGACTCCTATGTGTGACTCCCTCGATCTCTTCTCTGAGACCTTCACCAAGATCTTCCAGCACATCCCAACAGGGTGGGAGGCAGCCAGAGCAATCGTTGAATTGTGCCAGGGTAAGCAGAGGGTTTATGACTATTCTATAAAGTTCCGTACCCTGGCAGCGGACAGTGACTGGAACCAATCAGCATTGTTTGATGTTTTCCTTTATGGATTGTCCGGCACATTAAAGGATCAGTTAGCTCCCCTTGAGCTTCCAGCTGATTTGGACTCCCTAATTTCATTGACTATTAAGATTGACAAGCGACTGATAGAGAGGGAGCGAGAGGGAGACACTGCGATTCCCTGTTTCTCCCACAAGAGGCAGTCTTCGCCCAGCACTTCCTCCTCAAGGAATCACCCCAGGCCCTGGCTTCCGTCTACAGGGCCTCTGTTGCCCCCTGCTGTTCCAGAGGAGCGCATGCAGCTCGGCTTTACCAAGCTGACTCCTGAAGAGCGACAGCGCCGCCTGCGGGAGGGTAGGTGCTTCTACTGTGGTGAAAGGAGACACTCAGTCACCAACTGTCACCTACTAAAAGATCTGGCTCGTCAGTAAAGAAGAGGGCACTGGTGAGCCGCACTACACTTAATGTTAGTCCCTCACGTTGTCTCCCAAATGTCACTCTTTCTTTGTCTTCTTTGGTTCTCAGGCATCCTGTTTTGGTAGACTCTGGCTCAGATGCCAGTTTTATAGACTTTGAATTGGCTAAGAAGCTGAACCTTGAGACCTTCCCCCTTCCAAGACCAATGGAAGCAAGTGCCTTGGATGGCCGTCTTCTCTGTAGGGTAACTCACCACACCCAACCTCTTCAGCTAAGTTTCCAGGATGGTCCCACTGAGCTTCTCGTCTTTCATGTTTTTCAGTCCCCCAAACACCCAATCATTTTGGGGTACCCCTGGCTTACCCTACATAACCCCAACATAGACTGGTCCACTGGCAAGATTATTGATGGGTGTAAGGGCTGTTTAAGTACCTGTTTTCCATCAAAATGTTCCCTGACTGCTCCTCCAGCTGTCACTGTAATTCAAGACATTTCAGATCCTGATTACCCTGACATTTCCAAGGTCCCTCAGTGTTACCATGACCTTAAGGATGTTTTTAACAAGGCCAGAGCCACCTCGCTGCCCCCTCATCGTGTGCACGATTGTGCTATCGACTTGTTACTATGCTCTTCACCACCCAGGGGTTGTCTTTATTCCCTATCTGCTCCAGAGACACGGGCGATGAAGGAATATGTGGAGTCTTCACTTGCCGCTGGATTAATTAGACCTTCTTCCTCTCCCTCTGGAGCCGGATTTTTCTTTGTGTCAAAGAAGGACAAGTCACTTCGCCCCTGCATTGACTATCGAGGTTTGAACGACATTACCATCAAGAACAGGTATCCCCTTTCTCTTATGTCATCAGCTATCAACCAGTTACAAGGTGCTAAGATCTTTACCAAGTTAGATATTATAAATGCTTATCATCTGGTGAGAATAAGGGAGGGGGATGAATGGAAAACTGCTTTTAACACCTTTGGCCTCACAAATGCCCCAGCTGTGTTTCAGACTTTGATCAATGATGTACTTCGAAACATGCTTAACATCTTCGTTTTTGTGTACCTGGATGACATCCTCATCTTCTCCCCTGACAAAACGACCCACAGAGATCATGTACGCCGTGTCCTACAGCGTCTCCTGGACTACCACCTCTTTGTCAAGGCCGAGAAGTGTGAGTTTGATGTTTTTGTACTGTTTCATTTTTGGGCTTTATTGTGTCAGTGGGCAATGTTTTGATTGATCCGGCTAAGGTTAATGCATTTTTTAGGGTTCGCCAACTTCTATAGGCGATTCATAAGAAACTTTAGCACTGTTGCTGCTCCATTGCATGCACTAACCTCCCCAAACACAAGGTTTCAGTGGACCTCTCAGTTGGACCAAGCCTTCCAGAGGCTCAAGAAGGCCTTCACCACGGCCTCTATACTGATCCTCCCGGACCCATGTCTGCAGTTTGTGGTGGAGGTGGACGCTTCAGATGTGGGGGTTGGTGCTGTGCTCTCCCAGCGCTCCAGAGAGGACAACAAGGTTCACCCATGTGCTTTCCTCTCCCGGAAGCTTTCTCCTGCTGAGAAGAATTACGATGTGGGGAATCGAGAGCTGTTGGCTGTTAAGGTGGCACTGGAGGAGTGGCGTCACTGGTTAGAGGGAGCTGAAGTGGCATTTCTTGTGTCGACCGATCACAAGAATCTGGAGTACCTGCGCACAGCGAAGAGACTCAACCCTCGTCAAGCCAGATGGGCTCTTTTTTTTAATCGGTTCAACTTTTCACTGTCTTATCGTCCTGGTTCTAAAAACACTAAGCCTGATGCTTTTTCCCGTCTCTTTGATACGGGCTCTGACCATTCTCCCCCCACTACCATCCTGCCTCCCTCATGTATGGTGGGTGCTGTTACCTGGGCTATTGAGGAGAGGGTCAGAGAAGCAAATGTTGGTAACCAAGGGCCGAATGGTTGCCCTCAGAACAGGTCGTTTGTGCCCTCTCCTCTTCGCTCTCAGGTTATCCACTGGGCTCATGCGTCCCCTCTCTCCTGCCATCCGGGGATCAAACGGACCATGTTTGTGGTCAAGCAACGCTTCTGGTGGCCCAAGATGGAGAGTGAAGTGGGGAGTATGTTGCTGCCTGCCCGGTGTGTGCTCGGAACAAAGTTTCTCGTCGGCCTTCCCCTGGTCTCCGACGTCCCCTTTCTGTACCTACTCGCCCTTGGTCGGACGTCTCTCTGGACTTTGTAACGGGTCTTCCCCTGTCCCAAGGTAACACAACCATTTTGACCATTGTCGACATATTCTCAAAGTTGGTGCATTTTGTTCCTCTGCCCAAGTTACCCTCTGCCAAGGAAATGGCGGAGGTTGTCCTGTCCAATGTTTTCCGGTTACATGGCTTCCCTAAAGATGCTGTGTCGGATCGGGGTCCCCAGTTTGTCTCCAAGTTTTGGAAAGAGTTCTGTGCTCTCCTGGGTGCCACCGTTAGCCTCTCCTCCGGCCATCACCCTCAGTCCAACGGACAGACAGAGCGGCTCAACCAGGAGTTAGAGACCGGTCTGCACTGTCTCGTCTCTCAGAACCCCACTACTTGGAGCAAGAATCTTATCTGGGTTGAGTATGCGCACAACACATTGCCTTGCTCTTCTACTGGTCTTTCCCCATTTCAGTGTGCTTATGGCTACCAACCACCCCTGTTTCCGTCCCTGGAGGGAGAGGTCAGGGTTCCTTCGGCCTTGGCACTGATTCGGAGGTGCCGTAGCATCTGGACTGGGGCTAGACAAGTGCTGCTTAGGACGTCTGCTTGTTACAAGACGGCAGCAGACCGCAGACGGATCCCTGCTCCCACCTATCGTGTCGGCCAGAGAGTATGGCTCTCCACTCAGGACCTTCCTCTTCGAGTCGAGTCCCGTAAATTGGCTCCTCGCTTTGTTGGTCCCTTCCCTGTCTCAAAGATTATTAATCCTGTTGCTGTGAGACTCAAGCTTCCCTGGTCCATGAGGTCGCACCCAACATTCCATGTGGCTCGGATCAAGCAGGTCAAAGAGAGCCCTCTGGTCCCTGCCTCCAGACCCCCACCGCCCCCCCGGTTCATCGATGGAAGGCCAGTTTATTCTGTCAAGAGCCTCTTGGCGGCTCGCCGGCGGGGTCGTGGACGCCAGTATCTGGTGGATTGGGAAGGCTATGGTCCTGAGGAGAGGGAATGGGTATCTTCAAAGAACATTGTCGACCCAGACCTCAACCGGGATTTCCACAGGCATCATCCAGACAAGCCTGGACCGTCCGGTGCCGGTCGTTGAGGGGGGGGTACTGTCACATCCTGGCCCTGGCTGATCGCCTCACTCCCTCACCTATGTATTTTCGTTCCCTGTTAATCACCTACCTGGCCTCAATGAGCCTCAGCTGTCCCTAATCATCACTCCTCACATGTGAATTTAGTCTGTGCTGTTTCCTCGGTCAGTGCCAGTTTGTCTTGTCTGTATAGCAAAGAGCGCTCCATGTTACTCTCCTGACGTAAGCTATTGTTCTAGCTCCTTAACATTTGTACCAACCTAGTTGGTTGTTTTTTTGTTTCTTCTTTAGTAGTTTTCCGCCAACTTAGTTGTTTGTTTTTCGTTACTTCCAGTCAATACCTTTTTCGATCATTGCCTGTTTTATTTGCACCTTTTGGATTAAACGCTTGACTAAAGACCTTTTTGCCTGGTTGTGCTCTTGAGTCCTATTTTTTGCTCGTGCCCGTACTTGTGCTTGATAATCTGGCTGCAATTTCTAAATTATTTATCTAATATGTCTGTGGCAGCGGGGTGTGGTTTGGGCGCTGGCTGCTGGAGTGAAGGGAGTGGCTCGGCCGGAGGCCAGACAGCTGATCGGAATCAGGTAATCAGTGCAGGAAGAAAAGCATGTCGTAACCTGGTTCTGGTCTGTTATGCAGTAGGCGGGATCCTGGAAGGTCGCCAAAGGATCTGTGAAGTTTCCCACCCGGGCAACGTTTGAGACCCGCGCATATTATTGTTTGGAGTTAATAAACGCCTGTGTTTCACCAACCTGCTCTTTCCGTCCTGATTTGAACCCTGTGTGAGCGGAGAGGCTCACAGTGGCACCTGAACAGGGACCTGATGTCGGAAGGAGAAACCCAGCTGGGTCAGGCCCTCCAACGTCTCGCTCACATGCAGGAGACCACTACAGCATTACAGCGACAGCAGAGCGAGGCTCTGCTCGGGATCGCCTCGAGCCAGCGCGAGGACCGGGCTCTCCTACGGGAGCTGCTGCAGCGTCTTGCCGCTCGGGAGGGCTATCCCGCTACCAACCCGGCCCGACCGCCTTCAATTGCCCTCCAGAAATTGACGGCAGAGGATGATCCGGAGGCATACCTGGACATATTTGAGGGCACAGCGGCGGCGTGCGGGTGGCCGGAGGAGGAGTGGGCAGCGCGGCTATTGCCTCTGCTATCCGGGAGTGCGCAGCTAGCCGCCCACAGCCTGCCAGCAGCCTCTCGGCATGTGTACCGGCATCTGAGGAAGGCCATCCTGGACCGGCTTGGCAGCACGCCAGAGGGACATTGCCGCCGGTTCCGGGCCCTCACCTTCGAGGACGATGACCGGCCCTTCTCCTACGCGCAGCGCCTCCTGGATGCAGCGAGCCGCTGGTTCCAGCCGGGGGTGCGCTCCGCTGAAGAAGTCGTCGGGCAGGTGGCGCTGGAGCAGTTAATCGCCGGCCTGCCATCTTCGACGGCGAATTGGGTCCAGTGCCATCGCCCCGCCAACCTGGAAGCAGCCGTCGTCCTTGCGGAGGACCACCTCTCGCTTCCCCGGCGGAGCATGAAAGAGGAGCCCCGACCACCAGCCGTCTCAGCGGGCAGACCCGTCCCAGCCCCGAGGAGGAGGTTTCCTGGAGCAGCTGCCCTTCCCTCCCCACCATCTCACGGCCCCAACCCCGCAGCCCCGACACTTTCCCCCCTAGCTCTACCTTACCCTCCTGTTTTTATCTCTCCCCAAGGTCCGGCCTACGCTTCTGGTCGTCCGGCACCACGGGGGGCTCCTCAGACGTCAGGGCAGGATTGCTGGCGGTGCGGGCAGCCCGGCCACTTCCGACGGGAGTGTCCTCTCATGGAGGTCGGACAGCTGGTTCGGGTTGCAGGACCGCCAGTTGCCGCCCCCGATTTGGAAGGGACGTACCGTATACCGGTATGTATACAGGGGGGTACACACCAGGCTCTGATGGACACGGGCTGTAATCAGACGATGATACATCAGCACCTGGTTCGGCCTGGGGCATTGATTGAAGCATCGTGGGTGAAGGTGAGGTGTGTGCATGGGGATATTCACCAGTACCCGGAGGTGACGCTGGAAATTTCTTATAAGGGGAAAAAGCATAGAGTCAGGGCTGGAGTTAGCACTCGCCTTACGCACCCTCTGATTTTGGGAACGAATTGGCCGGGGTTTGCTAAGCTAGCGGGGGCTATGGGGGTGCGTTCACGGACGGCAGGGAAATGTGAGTTGTGTGCTGTGTTTAGTGGAGAGTCGGAGGCGGCTGACGACATCGAGGGGGAAACGGACACGGAGGGGGCCGCGGAGGTCCCTCTGGACCCGCTGGTGTTTCCTGTGGAAGATTTCCCCCTCGAACAGTCGAGGGACGAGACCCTTCAGCACGCCTTCGGTCAGGTGGTGAGTATTGATGGCTCCCAGCTACACCCAAACGCAGCACTCACTCACCCACACTTTACGGTGGTTAGGGACAGGTTGTATCGTGTAAGCCGTGACACACAGACAGGAGAGATAAATACCCAGTTGTTGGTGCCAAAAAGCCGTCGGGAAATGGTTTTCCAGGCGGCTCATTATAACCCCATGTCAGGTCACCTAGGGCAGTGGTTCTCAAAGTGGGGTCCGCGACCCCCCGGGGGTCCGTGGCACTCTGCCAGGGGGTCCGTGAAAAGTTTTCAGATTCATTAGTTTAAATTATCATATCATTTTTTTTTCATTTTTTTTTTTTTTACAAAAGGCTTCATAGTTCAACAAATAATATTTTATTTTTTTAATCTAAAATAGTTCATAGATTACGTTCTAATCTAACAAATCTATACATTTAAAAATCAAGCGCGTCACTCGTTACCATGGAAACAACAATAACTGGTACGTCAGTCAGAGAGCGCCACTGCTAGCATCATAGAGATATAACACGGCTAGCATACTACGAAGATGGACCGATTTTTAAATCGACAGGTTACGGCTACAAATGAAGTAAATGAAAAACAAAAAACAAAAGTAAGGAAATACGATGAGGAGTATCTCCAATAAGGATTTATTGAAGTGGAAGGGAAACCGAAATGTCTGATATGCCTGCGGTGTCTTGCCAATGAGGCGATGAAGCCTGCCAAATTGAAGAGGCACCTCGAGACCAAGCATCCAGATTATGTAAAAAAAGACCAGGCTTTTTTTGAGAGGAAGGGCGAGGACTACAGCCAGCAACAACAACGGATGGTTAATGTTACGTCTGTTTCTGCTAAAGAGCAGATGACGAATTTAGGACATGTCTGCTGATATCAAATCACAACTGCTGGAAAGACTGAGAGGGTCTAAATTCGCGGTTCAATTGGATGAGTCCACTGATGTGTCCGGCTCTGCGCGGCTCATCGCACTGGCGCGAGAGGAGAGGGAGAGCCGCAGAAGTGAGACTGACTGAGATTACTTTGAGCAACATGCATGGGAATAAGTTACAATATAATACATTTGTGTATATTTCTCGCTATTCAGATGGTCTGCTGCCTGGTGCTGCTGTTGCGCAATGTGCAGTAGTGTCCTCTTTTCGCACCATGACATTATCAGTTATGAATTTGTTTTTCACTGCTTGAGAAAATGGACTTGTGGCTGAGAGCGTGTGAAAAATGTCAATTGTGTGAGAGTTGGCAGCCCTGTGAACTCGCTTGACATTATTATGTATGAAACTGCCAATCAGATTTATTTACTTATTAATCGAAGGTGCCGAAACGCTGTTCTGGATCGTTCCCGCCCACTTTAAACCATGTGTGTGTGTGTGTGTGTGTGTGTGTGTGTGTGTGTGTGTGTGTGTGTGTGTGTGTGTGTGTGTGTGTGTGTGTGTGTGTGTGTGTGTGTGTGTGTGTGTGTGTGTGTGTGTGTGTGTGTGTGTGTGTGTGTGTGAGCAACAGAAATGTCAGATACTGTATGTTGCATTTATTGATTTAGTTTGATATGTGTGTCTTCACTTGCAGAGAGAAGCAATCAGCTTCATGGACTGCCTTGCATCACTCCAATAGTGTCCAGAGCTGGCTGCCATTACAAGTAGTGGTTTGGGATTGTAGCAATGCAGTTGCAGTTGTTTTGCAATTTACTTGATATATGTTGCAATGCAGGCATGTGTTCAATTGTTTATAGCCTGCATTTATTTTGTTATTAGACTTTTATAAATCATTTAATTTTAACTAAGAGTGAAACACTTGATGTGTTATCTTTGTGTGTGTGTGTGTGTGTGTGTGTGTGTGTGTGTGTGTGTGTGTGTGTGTGTGTGTGTGTGTGTGTGTGTGTGTGTGTGTGTGTGTGTGTGTGTGTGTGTGTGTGTGTGTGTGGTGTGTGTGTGTGTTCTGAAATGCACTTCAAATTATCACTTTTCTCTTGATTTCCCTTTGATATTTTGTTTAGGTACAGTATTACTTGCAGCTAATTGATTGATTGTTTTATGGGTATTCTGTGTTGAGATGGTGCAAATATTTTGAATACATATCTAATATATTTCTAATACATTGCTCTTGTGTTCTTCTTTCACATAACTAAGACTATAGAAGTGTAAAAAATAGGCTACATCAGATTATTCCAAGGGACATACATGTCGAGTCAAGTCAAGTCAATTTTATTTATATAGCCCAAAATCACAAATCAGAATGAGGGGGTCCTTGGTGTATTCTCTATCTTGTAAGGGGTCCTTGGCTGAAAAACAATTGAGAACCTCTGACCTAGGGTACGACAAATCACTACACCGGATAATGGCCCGATTTTATTGGCCGGGCATTCGCGCAGATGTGAAGCGGTGGTGTGCATCTTGCTGTGAATGTCAGCTGGTTAACCCGCCGGCCATCCCCAGAGCGCCTTTGCGCCCGTTACCATTGATTGAGGTGCCTTTTGAGAGAGTTGGAATGGACCTCATCGGGCAATTAGACTGGAGTGCACGGGGATATCGCTTTGTACTAGTGCTAGTGGATTATGCAACGCGATATCCCGAGGCAGTGCCGCTGCCTAATATCTCTGCAAAGAGCGTCGTGCAGGCACTGTTTCACATTATCTCCCGAGTCGGGATCCCGAAAGAGATCCTGACTGACCAGGGCACACAGTTTATGTCACGCACACTACGCGAGCTGTATGAACTATTGGGCGTCCATTCAATACGGACTAGTGTTTACCATCCGCAGACCGACGGCCTGGTGGAACGGTTTAACAAAACACTAAAGAACATGGTTCGTAAGTTCGTTCACGAAGATAGCCGTAATTGGGAGAAATGGCTAGATCCTCTGTTGTTTGCAGTGCGGGAGGTGCCCCAGTCCTCCACGGGATTTTCTCCCTTTGAGCTGTTATTTGGTAGGAAGCCCCGGGGTGTTTTGGACCTAGTTAAGGAAAACTGGGAGGAGGGTCCAAGCACCAGTAAGAACGAAATACAGTACGTTATGGACCTGCGAGCAAAACTCCAATCACTGGGGCAGATATCACGGGAGAATTTGCTCCAGGCTCAGGAACGTCAGCAGCGCCTGCACAACAGAGGGTCGAAACTGAGACAATTTTCACCGGGAGATAAAGTGCTTGTATTACTCCCATCCTCTAGCTCTAAACTACTCGCCAAGTGGCAAGGATCCTTCGTGGTCACACGACGAGTGGGGGACGTAGATTATGAGGTGGTGCGTTCTGACAGGGGCGGAGCAACACAGATTTACCACCTTAACCTCCTGAAAGCATGGAGGGAGGGGGCGTCGGTTTTCTGGCCACCACGGTGATTGAGAGAGATGAGTTGGGACCGGAGGTCATTAAAAGCAACAAAGTAGCCCCGGTCGGTTGTGGCGACAATCTCTCACCGGGCCAGAGAGCAGACGTTGCTTAGTTGCATAGGCAGTTTGCCGACGTGTTCTCTACGCTGCCAGGGCACACCTCTCTCATACACCACCGCATAGAAACGCCCCCGGGCGTGGCCATTCGTTCACGGCCCTATCGGCTGCCTGAACACAGTAGGAAAATTGTTCAGGCGGAGCTTCAGGCTATGCTAGAGATGGGAGTGATAGAAGAGTCCACCAGTGACTGGTGTTGCCCCGTCGTGCTGGTACGTAAGTCCGACGGGTCAATCCGGTTCTGTGTGGACTACCGCAGGGTGAACGAGGTGTCCAAATTTGATGCTTATCCAATGCCCCGGGTCGACAAACTCCTGGATCGGCTAGGCACTGCTCGCTTTTACACAACGCTGGATTTAACCAAAGGCTATTGGCAGATTCCCCTTTCTCCAGAGTCTAAGGAAAAAACGGCCTTCTCCACTCCGTATGGTTTATACCAATTCATCACACTTCCTTTCGGGTTGTTCGGAGCTCCAGCCACCTTCCAGCGGCTCATGGACCGGGTGCTGCGTCCCCACTCTGCATATGCTGCTGCTTACTTGGATGATGTCGTCATTCACAGTGAGACATGGGAGCAGCATATGCAGCAGGTGGGGGCAGTGCTCGAGTCCCTGAGGCAGGCGGGGCTCACGGCCAACCCGAAGAAGTGTGCGGTTGGACGGAGGGAGGTACGGTATCTGGGGTACCACTTGGGCGGCGGGCAAGTGCGGCCACAGATAGAGAAAACAACCGCCATTTCAGCCTGTCTGGCGCCCAAGACGAAAAAAGAGGTCAGGAGGTTCATGGGGCTGGCCGGCTAGTACAGGCGGTTCATCCCGTCCTTTTCGGAGCTGACCAGTCCCCTGACCGACCTGAGCCGAAAGGGTGCTTCAGATCCGGTCCAGTGGACGGAGCGGTGTCAGCTGGCGTTTGAGAGGGTTAAAAAAGCCCTCTGTGGTAAGCCGCTTCTGTATTCTCCTGACTTCTCTCTCCCTTTTGTGTTGCAGACCGACGCCTCGAACAGTGGGGTGGGGGCCGTTTTGTCCCAGCACGTAGAGGGGGTCGACCGCCCCGTACTGTACATTAGCCGTAAGCTCGCCCAGAGGGAGGTGAACTACAGTACGGTGGAAAAGGAGTGCCTCGCCATACGGTGGGCGGTTGGCGCCCTGCGGTACTACCTCCTGGGGCGCCCTTTCACCCTCTGGTTGGACCATGCCCCGCTCCAGTGGCTCCACCGCATGAAGGATGCCAACGCTCGGATCACTCGGTGGTATCTGGCGTTACAGCCTTTCAACTTCAAGGTGATCCACAGGCCGGGTAACCGGATGGTCGTGGCTGATTTCCTCTCTCGCTCGGCGGAGGGTGGGGGGGGGGAGAGTCAGCTTGCGGCCGGCGGGATCCCGGCCTGAGTCGGGCGGTGGGGGTATGTGGCAGCGGGGTGTGGTTTGGGCGCTGGCTGCTGGAGTGAAGGGAGTGGCTCGGCCGGAGGCCAGACAGCTGATCGGAATCAGGTAATCAGTGCAGGAAGAAAAGCATGTCGTAACCTGGTCCTGGTCTGTTATGCAGTAGGCGGGATCTTGGAAGGTCGCCAAAGGACCTGTGAAGTTTCCCACCCGGGCAACGTTTGAGACCCGCGCATATTATTGTTTGGAGTTAATAAACGCCTGGGTTTCACCAACCTGCTCTTTCCGTCCTGATTTGAACCCTGTGTGAGCGGAGAGGCTCACAATGTCATATTCCAATCACTTGTACAGATGTAGAACTTAATTTCAGACAGTTTGAAACGCGAGGGCCGTGATTGGTACGTGATCTGCCCTCGCTCAAGGGAAAACCTCCAGCTTGACTTGAGACCGCCCCCGTGATAAATAAATGTAATTATAATGAAGCCAGCTGCAATGGATCATTGATCCACCAGGGGGTGCAGTGGGGTTCTACACTGGAGCTCATGTGAAATAAAGTCAGATACTGTACAGTACGCTGGATGTACAGCGGAATTTAAAGTTGTTTAGTCTAAAAAAACGAACGGGAGGAAATGCAGCCCAGCTCTCGATACAAGTGTTCATACTGGGTGGTTTATTTAGTTTAAAAAAAATTATCCAACGATTTACAGACCATTCTTTCCCCATGGGAAAAATGGGAAAAAGTTTTTCCGGGCCCAGCAACCTAAAGGAAGTGTAGTACCGCCGTTTGGCCACGACAAATATTCTACTCAGAGTCCGGCGCACTTCCTGGGGGCTTGTTCGGCCCCCACCGCGGAGAATAAGCAGAAGGGTAACCATGACAACCATGCTTCTTCGCTAATGTTATGCCACTGGTCCGTGGTCAGGCCTGGGAACCGACGGGAGACACTGGACTCAAGTGTCTGCCTCACATTGAGGGGAAGGGGCATTTCCCCTTTGCTCCCGCTCCAGTTTGTGATTCTGACCATGTTCTCATAGGTTTCAAATGGCAACATGGCCATGAACATATCCCGCTATTAGAATGCAATTTTTTAAAACATAGGGTGCTACATAACACACTTTCAGGAAAAGTCACGGACTGGGAGACTTTAATATTTTATTGAAAAAAGTTACATTGCACACACACCACATCACACAAATTGACCCGATTGGCGGTTCTAGTGTTAAATAAACTCACTAATTAATTAAACCAGTTCAATACGCATTATTCTTATCATTCTTTATGAGCGCAGAAAGTCTTAAAATCAGACGGCAGACAGTTACAGGTGTGTGTGTGTGTGTGTGTGTGTGTGTGCGTGTGTGCCTTATGTGCCCATCCCCCCATGTGAATCACACGTAGCTCTGATCACCTATGATAAATGGGCCACACCTAATCGCTGGCTATTCAGCCACAGAGCTCCCTCTATGCAAATCAAACTGTAGACGGTGTGAAAGCAGTGAGGCCTGTGAAGACACCATTGCATTAGTCGAGTCTACTGAAGATACAAGTTTAAAATCAGACCTGTTTTTTAAATGAAATCTGACAGCAGGCAGTTAGCTGTGATCACCTATAAGGCTTGAAGTTACTTCAGATGCTGAAATATTTTTATTTTTCAAGTATAAACATACAGTATACAACAGATATACATGCATACAAATTATAACATCACATTTATGTTATTAATTTTACAAATAGGACAGAGGGTGTAGCACAAACAGTACGAAACAAATAGAGAGCTTTCTGAACATCAGCAGGAGAGGACTCTTTCAAGACACTAGTAAATACTGAAATTAACATTAAATGTCCTCTTAAAATGCAAGTTTCTTCGTGACACTTCCAACATAAAT
Source organism: Notothenia rossii (assembly GCF_949606895.1). Taxonomy (NCBI): domain Eukaryota; kingdom Metazoa; phylum Chordata; class Actinopteri; order Perciformes; family Nototheniidae; genus Notothenia; species Notothenia rossii. Next base: position 53,383,872 of record NC_136909.1, read on the forward strand.
GGAATTCTCACTAACCTAAAACATTTTTTTTTTTTTTTTAAAACATGTCACTGTAGAGACACAAAATACTTGAACATACAAATGAACAACACCAAATTGAGCTCACTTTCTACACTCTTTGATGATCTACCTCCTACCTAGATTGTTTTTTAGTCCATGTATTTTGGCAGAGGCTTGGTCTGGCTGTATCTTCATAACAACCCTCTGGATAAACTCAAATGAGTATTTCATTTCCAGAGTATACTGAAGATTGAAGCAATATATTAGTCCAAGAAGCATCGCAAAGCCACATCTTTCAGGTTGTGGAGCTCAATTGTCTCCTCGGCCACAACTGCCACATTGAAGATCTGCTGAGGAAAGGCATCCCATTCACCTTCGTAGCCTGTGAGTAGACCAACTTGCATCACCTTCATGGCTTCCTCGAGAGTGTCTCCATGAGCCTTAAAAAAGGAGAAATAAAAGTGAGCTCAGTGTACTACAAGTACTTTTTCTCTACAAAGCTAATTAAGAGGCTTCTGCTATAAACATATAAGCTAAAATCTACAGTTCACAGTGTAAAAGTGCAATGTGATGGAACATCATTTCAACTGCCTCTCTTTTCACAGTTTGAGCTTTATATTTATTTATATTATTTAATAGTTACGTTTTCTTGCGGTTTTTGTTTATATTAAATGTATCATTCTTTATTGCAATTATTTTAGTTAAATTAAGGTAATTGTAAACATTACTTTTGAAGGAAACTTTGGGCACAGGGTGATTTGGGTTGATTTATGTTAAAATGTACAATTACATAAAGTAATTCAAGACAGTTATGATCTTACATCACACATCCTGATGACATTTTCCTGATCTTCGCCAGACATGTAGTGTGATAGTCCCAAGAGAGCAGCAGTCCTCCTCCTCTCATTTGTGTCCTGCAGGACAACGAATGCAGTGGGTTATAAACATTTGTAGCAAACAAATGGTGGCTAAATTATGGTCATCAGCATCTCCACTTACATCTTTCTCAAGGCAGTCCAAAAGGCCTTTTAGTGCCGGCTTCTTTCCAGTCCTGGATGCACCTTTTTAGACCTCCAGCAATGCCAGGCCCATCCAGAAACGATGAAAGCAGGTCCGTAGTGACAATTCTCTGGAACTCTGCCTGAATCTGAGGATACACAGACATATAGAAAATATTCTACCAACAGTATGCAACTGTGCATGTTGCCTTCTCATTGTAACTGGAAAACCTGCACAACTTACAAGTCCACTTCATCCAGTTGCAGCAAAACGGAAATCTTTGAAAATCTGTCTGTAATAGAGAACACACATGTAGGTACATTATGAAGCAGGCCTTAATAAAGTAATAAGAACTGAGAACATGACAAAGAATAAGATGCACACAATTACAACAGTCAAGTTGCGAATAAACTACAAGCCTTGGCTTTCACAATTACAATATTATCCCTGAATTCATATGATAAAGACTTAAACAGTACTTCATTTAAATAAATAAACAACTTGAAATGTTCATCTTTGATTGATGAGGCATATTCAATCTAATAAATTCATGGGGTGCATGTAATAATAACAGGGAAAGGTTAGTGTGCATCCACATAGAGCATTTTTGTGTCTACGTGCGTGCCAAATATATCAATGAAAAAACTATTATTTGTTTACTTAAACTTAAAAGAAATTGTACAATGGTTGTAATTGTTGATTATTTGCTTGCAGTTATTTTCCATAGACTATTCAGTGGATTATTATTGTTTTTTTAGTAATAACTTGACTAACTCTGAAAGCAGAAGTTTAGGAAAAATTATTGTTCATGTATAAATATTATTTATTTTATTATAATATAAATATCTCACAATTACAACCATTGCACATCTTATGTATTATTGTGAGTGAACAGTAACCTTTCCCTGTGTTATAGTTACATACATCCCATTAATTTATTAGATCAAATAACAATAATTAGATCAAATTAGATCAAATAACAATAATTTCATCAACATTTTTAAGTGCCTTGAGCACCGACTGTTCCCGCTGCTAGAAACGGCTGATAATAGGCTTGTTTGAGACAAGCGAGACCTGCGCAGACCTGCGCAATTTCGATCAACGTCTTGCTCGTGCGGTGCATGATGGTTAGTCATTTTGTCCGACTTGCTCTGGAGGCTCGCTCACATGAGACGTTGAAATCTCGCGGGACAAAGACGCCCGCAGCCTTGAGAGCGAGGCGCCGCAGTTCCTCTCCACGGGCTGCGGAGGCTAAATGCTTGATGGGAAACGACTCGCTGGTATCTCGAGCTGAGCGCTCATTGGTGGTTTTTACCCCGTGCTGCTGATGAAGCTCTCCATTGGCTCGGCAAAAGTTTGTTGTTGTTTTGTGTCAGTTTTACGTCGCCACTTCCATTCACATTTTTCATCATTGTTCCACAATGTTTATCATCATGAAATTAATATCTATATATGTTATACTATACTTGCACTGCTTACCGTTTTCATACTTTATATATCTTAGCATATTCATACACACTGTTCATACTGCTCACAGGCTGCTGTGTATATCTAGTGTATTCATACCCCTCACTGTTTATTCATCATTCAATTAATTCTATATTTTATTCTATAGATTGTGTACATTACTTTTCACTTTACTGCTTGTTGCACTCCTGGTTGGAAGCTAAACTGCATTTCGTTGTCTCAGTACCTGTAATATGTGCAATAACAATAAAGTTGAATCTAATCTTGAGCAGGAACTAATGTATTTACTTAGTACATATCTGACATTAACGATTAAACACATGTGTGCATTCTTTATAATGCAAACCGAGTCAAGCCGACTCCGGAGGTGGCAGTATGCACCTTAAAGTGGTTTGCAATCTGCCAAAAAACCGAGAGAAGAAGAAGAAGAAGGCGAAGAAGTAGAAGAAGAAGAAGAAGAAGCCGACTCGGAGCTGTCCGACTTCAGACGAGCTTTTTGAGACCTCCCCCGGCTGCGATCGGCTATTCTCGTCTACTTTCGAGGCGAGCCGCAACACGTCTCAAACAAGCCTATTAAGACACTTCAGTGCGCAAGTCACAGAATGAAATGCATTGTGGGACATGTAGTTTATGGGCAAAATAGTTCAATAAAATAAACTAAATATATGCCTTTCTTTTCTATAAAATATTTTCTAAAAAGCAGAAATACAAATTTGTCTCCATTTCAAGAGTGGAACATAGCATTTGTACACAATATAAATGCTATTTCTGAACACAGTTAGCATTTTACTCGTTCAATGGCGCGAGGCACCCCCTCTGTATCTGGGCAGGTTTAGCGTGAGCTGAACCAGAAAAACGTTGAAGGATAGAATCACTTTAACACTTGCTCGGCCTTAACAAAAAACAATCTTCAAGTCCCCTATACTTATCCACAAAGGACATCCATTTCAAAGCCATGGCGGGCCCGGGGGGCTAACAAGCTACAATTCTTAGCCGAACAGAGAGCCGGGACACGGCTAATTACTGGCAGGAACACACACAACCTCACCGAAACACGTTAATTTAGCTTAAATATTTAGCCGAACAGAGCCGGGACACGGCTAATTACTGGAACGAACAAACAAAACCTCTCTAAATTAAGCTACAAATATAGGCAATTACCATTTAAACCTTTTAAAAATGCATAAGCGTCATACATAAGAGTAAGAATACTTGAAACTTATTTATTTAATCAAAGTTTAGATAATCATAATCGTAAAATGTAAAGTTAGCTTGGTTAACCGACATTTTCATAACACTGCCCTGAAATAAAATCTCTTTTATAAACATTCAAACACCAGTTAGGTGTGGATTTAACTCCATTGAGCTACTTTTCGTTTTGCCTGAAACCATTAAATATGCAACCACTCACCTGACTTTGCCTGTCCATCAGTGGTTCATCAGCCGAAATCACTGTCATATCGCTTCACAAAAACGTATTCATCCACCGCTTAGCTTTTCGTAGTCATCAATCTGTCCGGTGGAAGTTTTTCTTTTGATAATGGCGAATCAAACTCTGTGGTTCACTTGCTGTATATCGTAAAAAACTTAAAAAACTCATGTCCCTGTTAAATGCATTAAATTAATGAAAACAACTATGAGACCGGGACTATTTTCACCGGGCAGGAATATGTCAACACTACTGCCATGTTAAGAGGCCATGGAAAGTTTCAGAACATTATTACATATCACAACTCACTGTTCAGTCAAATTGACTTCATAGAATGTAGAGCTCATAATAACAACTTATGAAATTAAGTAGAAATTGCATAAATGTATATGTTAAGTGAAAGTAACTTAAAGACAAAAGTTTCAATAACTTAATGATCAAATCCTTTTTTACAGCGGCTCCATAATATAATTGGCAAAAATGTAAGAATTTCATGCATCGGCCTACAGTGGGAAAATGGTTTAATCTGTTGGAATAGAGTATAAATATCAAATATCACTACTTTTCTTCTAAATGAAATGCTGACATTACAAAATGCATGGTTTAATGTAATGTAAACTTTACATTATTATTATGATTATTTAATATATAAAGACTATATTTTCAAATGATCTTCAAAGCAGTTTCTGTCAACTACGAAAGGCAACATCATTTCTGTATTTGTGAATGAAGCGCCATCTCCTGGTTAAAATATTGAACTTGAAAATCTGGCAACGCCCTCTTGGAAAATAGTGGGAGGGCTTAACATTCCTCTATACTGGTTTTAGGCAGGTCGTAGGCAGGAAGCTGTAAGCTGGAGTCTGAAATAAAGTGCTACATCTGTATTTAGACACCAATGTGTTTCCCATCCCCTAAACCTCCAGGGATGTATACAGTTTAATACTGGCAACTTCTAATTATGGGAAATATGAAAACGTCTTTTAAAACTACAATTCCCAGTAGAGACGCGCCATAGAACATGTTGCGAAACACACATATAGCCAGCATGTGTAGTTCGAGTCCAGTTTTGGATAGTGTGCCGTTGATGGGCTTCATTCCATTTCAAAGTGCTGTTTGACGCTCCGTGTAAACTGCCACTCCAACATCCAATCACAGAGCTTGAGGACTAATCACGGGGTTTGTCAAGCAAAGCGGCTGGTGTAGTCCTAAACGATAGCTGAGGATTATGGGTAGTGTAGTGTCTTCTGCCATTCTAAACTCCGATACAACTATTTGTTTCTCAGAATCGAAGGGGAAAAACACAAAAGCATTGTACACAATTTAAACCAATTAATGCGATGTAATTAACAAGGATAATCTGGTGTTTTTGAGTTGATGAGTAGTGCAGATATCACTGTAAAATCAATCGACAGTAAGGAGAATACCTACTTCCGGGCGTAAAATTCTCCATGATCCAATGGGAATGGACACTCACATTGCCTTTAACTTCCGCCAACATGGACCGATGCAACGCTTCCCTGAGCCTCAAATACCGCCGCCGACGGGAATACATTGCAATCAGTTGAAAGCTCTTTGCGTCCATTTATGAAGCTGAAGGAGACTCGGTGCGTCACAACTGCACGCCAAAGGACCCTGACCAAGCGTCGCTATTGGACTACCAGGGATTTAGATTGTGTTGGTTTAATTGTAGTTCTGATGAGTTCAGGCTAATGTGTGTGGTTGCACCATTTCATATTGGTTGAACTGTAAAGCTGTTAAATCTACAGCTTTAAAAAATGTGTCTACATATTATTGTGTATTATGCTAATTGGTATGTGTAGTGTTTGATGCCCTTTTACTGATGTGTATTGTGCAGTTGTTTAAGCTATTTTGTTGTGTGTTGTAACGTTACACAGAAGAAGCCTCAAAAATAAAATCATTTTTATGTAATAGTTAACAACAGTTGTTAATACTCTAGTAGTAGTAAGGATGCCCTTTCAATCACATTAGTATGCATACAAAGTGACAGGTGGTGTGACAGGTCACAACTCTCCCTACTTATGCTAATGACCTAAGTCCTTCTCCCTTTGTTCGAGGTGGATGTTACACCTAGGTGTGAAATATCCCCCTGTGTAGCGCCTTTGTTGTCTAATCCTTTGATGTGAGGGTTGAGGTGTTATAACATGGAGGTGTGATTTCACACCGGTGTGTTATAAGACTCTGATGTTATTCTAGGTGTTGATTAAGGCAGTCTCTTTGAAGTTGTGCGTGAGAATGTCTGGCCCCTGTCCCCTCACAGCCCTTTGTTGTCTAATCTAATAAACCTTTGATGTCTGTCCTTTGATGTGAGGGTTGAGGTGTTATAACAGGCAGGTGTGATTTCACAATGGCGTGTTATAAGCCTCTGATGTTAATCTGGGTGTTGATTAAGGCAGTCTCTTTGAAGTTGTGCGTGAGACTGTCTCGCCCCCATCCCCACACACCCCCGGCCTCTCTCCCTTTCTCCACCCCTTCCTGTCACAAGCTATGAGGTCAGAAGCGAGGGGGTGGAGTTAGAAATACGCTCAAACTAAATAAACAGCCATTAATTTTCACTCACTAAGACACCTAAAAACGTTACTGTCCTCTCTAAATTTGATTTAGGATTTTTTTTTTACTGATTTGTGCTTGCTAAGGATGTTTCTTTTTAAGTTTTTGTGAGACTGTTAATTACAAGGAAGTCTCTGTTTGCAAAGAGGGTATTCATATTAATTTAAAAAGATCTTATTTAGGTTTTAATATGAATGGTGATAACTAATGATGTTCTCTTTTAGTTGTAGGGTTTGTGAACTAGTGTGTAATTACTTTATTAACTATAATAAAGTCTCTTTGAAGAGGGTAATACTAATTTAAAATATCCTATTGCCCCCATGGTCTTGTCTTTTTTATTGTTTAATTACTTCACACAAATATAAGGAAGCCCAATATGAAGTTATGTGAGGTTGTATGGGGTAATATTAGAATTTGCTGTATGCAAAAATAGAGAAGTTTAAAAATGTTTTTGTTTCTGCTCCATTCACTCTGTGTAATTACTTTATTAACTATAAGAAAGTCTCTTTGAAGAGGGTAATACTAATTTAAAATATCCTATTGCCCCCATGATCTTGTATTTGTTATTGTTTAATTACTTCACACAACTATAAGGAAGCCCAATATGAAGTTATGTGAGGTTGTATAGGGGTAATATTAGAATTTGCTGTATGCAAAAAAAAGAGAAGTTTAAAAAAAAATGTGTTTCTGCTCCATTCACTCTGTGTAATTACTTTATTAACTATAAGAAAGTCTCTTTGAGAGGGTAATACTAATTTAAAATATCCTATTGCCCACATGATCTTGTCTTTTTTATTGTTTAATTACTTCACACAACGATAAGGAAGGCCAATATGAAGTTATGTGAGGTTGTGTAGGGGTAATATTAGAATTTGCTGTATGCAAAAAAGAGAAGTTTAAAAAAAAAAAACGTTTCGCTCTGTGGAGGGACAAAAGAAGCATTGTTAATCACCTGGACAAAGGACTCTTTAAAGCAGAGATACCATATGCAGACACATACCTGAATATCAGCAGGAGAGGACTCTTTAAAGTAAATACATTATAAGGTTAAAATAATATATATATATATATATATATATATATATATATATATATGTGGTGGAATTAGTTTAAAACAGTCACCTTACACTTTTAGTTGTCCTCTCTAAATTAGATTTAAGGTTTTTAAAATGATTAGTGTTAATTAAGGGCTATTGTTATTTTGGTTTATAAGGGGTTAGGAGTTAAACTTTAAAAATGCACAGGATCATTCTAAGAAGAGTGAGAGGGCTAATCAGCCAGCACCATACTTCCTCTATGCGTTTTCTTGACCTGGATCTGATCTTGAAAAACTCTGGTGTAGTACTTTTTATTTTATTTTATAATATCATGTAATTATTTAATGCTGCTCGGTGTCTGTTAAACAATCTCTTTGCATCTGTTGTTTTTATTTTGTAACAGCACTATGGCTTGTATTGATTTAGAAGCTTTGGGAAAAGTACCACTCTATGTACAAATAATGTGGTGTAGATTTTTTGATCAAATATTTTTTTTTTTGTGTGTGTGTGTCTCAGTTCCAAAATGAACCAAATACGAAATGGAATATTAGAGAGGATTAACTATTTTGGTGGAACCCCATATGATTCATTCCCTGTGGAAAGTGGGTATATATGTATTTAAAACTGTATGCGTTTGTATCTAGCTTATTTTTTATGTTTTTCTTTTTTTTTTGCTGATGTGTAAAATATCCAAAATAACATTTCATATACTTACTCTCTTGTTAAAAGGTGATGAAGTTTGCAGCGTAAACCAGCCATCAGTGTACCAAAACCTCCCCTCTATGGAGTTTACATACAGCCTACCTTCTGCGACAAGTGCTGATCTAAGTTTGATCTTCAGTGATCCTCTCACACACCACCCCTCAGAGAGCCAGACAGACTCGTCCCCCCGTAATGCCCCCCTTCAACAGGTCTGATGCTAACCCCCCAACACAACTAAGGAACTTGTTTTATTTGAATGGCCTAGGCAGATTATGGCTTTTTTCTCTTGCCAAGATACTTTTAGACACACTTTGAGGTATGCAAAACCTTAAAACTAGAAAATGAAATACATTGTGCGATTAGATTTTTTCTTAAAGAATGTTTATTCTAAACATTTTATTTATATAGCACATTTCAACGCAAGGCAATTCAAAGTGCTTTACAAACATGAAAGACATTAAGAAAATGTCATTTAAAAACAGTCATTAAAAAGCAAAGATAATTAAAACTGCGGTCGCAGTTGTGCGCGCAGTGATGAGCGGGCCCTTGCGTCCGTGCGCCTGCTTGGGAGGGCGGCCGGTCGTCCCGGCGTCAATCAGACGCGCGCGAGTCCTCGGAAATGAGCCGTTTGTAATTTCTCTAATTTCGCGTCCCAGACTCCCAGGTCCTCCGGCAGCAACCCGGAAACGGATGTCGGCGCGCGGTCTGGAAGGAAAACTAATTTCTCTGAAGGCTAGAGGAGAGAGGAGGGTTTCTGGAGGAGCTATAACCGAGGGTACACTGAAGTATTCTCCGGAGACGATTTCAGCCAACAGTGATGTTTAAAAGAGGCGTGACACATGGCTGGATGTCAACAAAGCACAGCTCTGCAAACTGTTCCTGTTGTGATTATAAGTTATTCAAGATGATCAAATGTGCATCAGACTTTCTGCCCTTTACCTTTTGTTTGTTTACTCACTAATCACATCTCCCCTGGATGTTAGGTTATGCTTTCATTGTGAGGCGATGTTTACAGTGAGAACAGCTGCTGAGGTCAGTGCAGAAAGCAGAACAGTGTGTATAATATATATCGCTCAATATGTAACAGGCCTACATTTCACACTTTATTTGTAGGCTTTAGGAGATATCTACAAATAAACAGTAGATATTTTTCATGAAACCATATAGTGCTTCACATAATAAAATATACAAGGGCTGTAGCCTGATATTTAGTTATGCTTTAGGAGCTGTTTGTGTTTGTTGTACAATGTGTGTGTGTGTGGGGGTGTGTGTGTGTGTGTGTGTGTGTGTGTGCGTGCGTGCGTGCGTGCGTGCGTGCGTGCGTGCGTGCGTGCGTGCGTGCGTGCGTGCGTGCGTGCGTGCGTGCGTGCGAGAGTTGATGGTGCAGGCAGACAGGCAGGTCTCAGTAGCTTAAGCTAGTCTGTGACATAAATGGTCAAAAATTGTACATTCTCCATTAGCTTACGAGCTCCATGTTCAAGCGATCGACTATTCCTTCGCAATGTAGCATCACATTGGATATGCGCTTAAGTTGCCCGAGATTGGAATTATTCAGATCATTTACCTATCACGAATTAGCACAAATGTGCTTAAAATGCATGAAAAACGCCAATTTTTCAAAATGGCCAGCTTTCTGGGGGGCAGGGCTAATGAAAAGCAATTTGAAATATGTGTGCAATCATAATAGCAATGTGTATACAGCGTTTCGTGAATATCGGAAAAACTATATGCGAGCAGTTTGGAGCAATTTGCGCCATGTAAATCGTCAAAAATTGTGTATTCGCTGTTAGCTTACGAGTGATTTTTCAAAAATGTGCTCCGCAATTAAGTATCATATTGGATAGGGGCTGAACTTGTCCTGCATTGGAATTTTTTCGATCATTCCCCTAGGAGGAGTTTGCAAGAATGTGCTTAAAATGCATGAAAAACGCACATTTTTCAAAATGGCCGACTTTCTGGGGGGCAGGTCTAATGGAAGGCAATTTGAAATATGTGTGCAATCATAATAGTAATGTAGATATAGCGTTTCGTGAATATTGGAACAACTATATTTGAGTAAGTTGGAGTAGTTTGGAGTCATTTGCGACATGTAAATCGTCAAAAATTGTGTATTCGCTGTTAGCTTACGACCTCCAAGATTGAGCTATTAAAAATGTTCTTCTCAATTTGGCATCATATTGGATAGGGGCTGAACTTGTCCTGGACTGGAATTTTTCAGATCATTCCCCTAGGAGCAGTTTGCAAGAATGTGCTTAAAATGGCTGAAAAACGCAAATATTTCAAAATGGCCGACTTTTTGGGGGGCGGGGCTAATAGAATCTATTTACAAATATGTCCGCAATTCCATGAGAAATGTCTGTGCCAAAAATCGTGAAGTTCTAAGAAACTATATGTGACTACCACCCAATAGGGGGCGCTAGTGAGCAGCTTTTTTGAAAGATTACGTTTTTTTTTTACATTCTCGAAAAGGTCGTGGGCTCTGAGGTGTGTCCCAAGTTTTGCGTCCGAAGCCTATTTTATGCTATCAAAATTTAAAATAAATGTATAGGCCGCGCCCACATTCTGATTGTTTTGCGACACTTTAAATCTGAGTTCGTAGCCACTCTGAGAGTATGTCTAAAAAAAAATAATAATAATTAGTTTATCCGCTCTTGAGTTATAAATTGGTGATGTTTTGGGCGCCCCCTATAGTCCAAAATGAAAATGCTTTGGTGTGCCTATTTCCCAAGACAGTCCAAAATCTGTGTTGTTTGGATACATTGTTGATTAGTTATAAGCATTTATTTCTAAGCCCCGCCTTTTTGCGAGTACGTTTATGATTGACGTCGGCAATATTTATCGTCCTAACATGCTCATTTTCTACGGTAATGTGTCTGACCCTCCACCGATGCTGGATATGAAGTTTGGTGTTGAAAAACTGAAAATTGAAATTTAAGTGAATATTTAACTGTTTTGAACATTATGCTAATTTAGAAGTACAAAAATGAAGTCGGAGCTTAGGGTTCCAGAGGAATATTTGTAGAGCAGGTCCACCCGGATATGTGTGCAAAATTTCAGGTCATTCGGAGTTAAGGTGCGACTATGTAAATGTATTCCGAAATTGGATTTTCATAGGCGGCGCTAGCAAGCAGGTTGAATAATTTGAACCCTTTGACTCCAGAATGTTGCAATTTTTACGGGACCTGGCGTCCGTGCAAATTTATACAACTTTGTCAGCATCCTAAAGGCCTCAAAAACAGGAAAGATGGTGACTAAAAATAATAATAATAATAATGCCACCAATAACAATAGGTTCCTCGCACTTCGTGCTAGGACGCCGTTGGGTCCTAGCGCTCCGTGCTCGGGCCCTAATAAAATAAGCATTAAAAGACAAAATACATGAATAAAAGTTACAGTGCAGTGTAAGATATAAATAGTTCAATTAATAGCAGCGGCAAAAAGAAAAGTCTTCAGCCTGGATTTAAAAGTAGTAAGAGTTGCAGCGGACTTGCAGGTTTCCAGATATTTGTAGCATAATAACTGAACGCTGCTTTTCCATGTTTAGTTCTGACTGGGGACAGAAAGCAGACCAGTCCCTGAAGACCTGAGAGATCTGGATGGTTCATACTGTAGCAGTAGGTTAGACATTTAATTTGGGCCTAAACCATTCAAAGCTTTATAAACCAGCAACAGTATTTTTAAATCAAGTCTTTAAGGTAACGGAGTAAAGCACCGGTTGTTATTTACTGACATTAGGCAGATTTTTGGCTTCTCTTTTCTTGTGTTACTAAGATACTTTTAGATACACTTTGATGTATGCAAATCCTTAAAACTAGAAAATGAAGTACATTGTCTGATTAGATTTTTCCTTAAAGACGGTTTCTCTAAAAGGTAAGTTTGTGATTTTAGCACTTTTTTTACTGACACTCGGCAGATTTTTGTGTAATTCTCTCACAAAGGAACTGTAAGATACACTTTTTATGTATGCAAAACCTTAAACATGAATACATTTTCTCTAAAGGTACTTTTGATTTTAACGCTATTTCAACGGAACATTCCAGTTTTTGTTGACATCAATGCTTTTTTCTCTTTTCTTGTGTTACTAAGATACCTTTACACAGACTTTGATGTATGCAACGCTGAACAACTGGTAGAAATATGAAGTACTTTGTAAGGAATTTTATTTATTTTTAATGGCCAAGGCAGATTATGGCTTTTTTTTTTTTCTTGCCAAGATACTTTTAGACAAACTTTGAGGTATGCAAAACCTTAAAACTAGAAAATTAAGTACATTGTCTGATTATATTTTTTCTTAAAGACTGTTTCTCTAAAAAGGCAAGTTTGTGATTTTAACACTTTTTACTGACACTGGGCAGATTTGTGTGTAATTCTCTCACAAAGGAACTGTAAGATACACTTTTTATGTATGCAAAACCTTAAACATTTTTGAAAATAAAATACTTTAGTCTGAATACATTTTCTTTGAAGGCACTTTTTGATTTTAACGCTATTTCAGTGGATCAATCCAGTTTTGTTAACATCAATGCTTTTGTCTCTTTTTCTTGTGTTACTAAGATACTTTTAGACATACTTTGATGTATGCAACACTTAACAACTGGTAGAATATTAAGTACTTTGTAAGGAATTTGTTTTCTTTTTAATGGCCGTTTTTTTTAAACACTTGTTCAGTTAAACAATGGTTTTTTTTCTGATAACCTTACATATTTTTGTTATTTTCTGCTACCAAGATACTTTTAGATACACTTTGATGTACTCAACACTGAACAAAAGGGTATAATATGAAGTACTTTCTAAGGAATGGGGTTTTCTTTAATGGGTTCAAAAACTTTAGAACTGGGTAAAATATTCATTAATTTGTAATGAATTGAGTTTCTTTTTTGATTTTCAACATACTATTGTACACAATGACTTTTCAATATTTTCTTTTTTTTCTGACAAACTATACTTTTGACTTATTCCGTAAAATCATGACAAACTATTACTTATTCTAAAATTTGACCTCTTGCTGCCTAGTTGGAAATGATAGATGAAAAAGCTACAAAGCTTAAAGAACTTTTAAAAAAACTCTCAATTCTACAGATGACTCCCCCCATTCAACGCAATAAGTCCCTCACTCCACTCAGCAAATCATCTAAAACTAAGGACCCCCACTAAGACGACAGTTGAAAACTAGCCATGGATTTGAGAAAAACCAAGTCTCCCCCCGCGAGTTGCAGCCAGGAACAAACTCCTGGACTACCATCATCACCACCATTTTGGACACCCGAATCTTGCAGTACTACTGCTGCTTGTTTTGCTCCTTGGGCCAAGACGTCTCTGTTTATGGAAACAGTGAAATCAGTGTTGGTTGATATTGTGGAGGGGGTGATACATCGGTACAGAGAAGAAATATGCAACGGATGCCGAGTCAGTCACCCCGGCCAGAGGCAACACGATTGTCTGAATGACATGCCCGATTTTTTCTTCAGAAACAATTACAACGCGTTAATGAAAAGACTCTGGCTCACCGACTTCATAACTGAGATCGACCAGACTCTTATTGATAAAGAAATTTTCACGGATGATTGGAGGATCCAAGGCACTTCGGAGGCTTTTCTGCACAATCTCAAAAATTGCAGACGCCTCAAGGAGAGACTTGAAAAGATCCATGCCGAGTTGGATGGAGAAGAAGAAGACTAATAACCAGCGATTGATTGATGACAGGGATTTTTTCTTTTTCTATACATTGACTTTTTCTTTAAAATAAAATAAAAATGGAGAACTACTATGCAAAACGCTCTGTATATATTGATCAGAATGTAGTCAATACCCTTTTAATAAGTGTGGTGATGAGGACGATTGAAAACAGAATGAATAGTGACCCCCGTGTAAACAGAATGGCTGAAGTTTGTAAACTAGAAGACATTTTGGATATCGTTCGTTCTGGCAGTAATATTCCTGGTCATTGGGAAACGATTGTAAACAAAACATTTAAAGTGGTCCTGGAATCTTCATTTTCCGAAACATTCTGTAATGTTTTCTGTGTTTCTGTGTTTCAGTTTTTCAGTGTTTTACTGTGTTTTTGTGATCTTACAGTTCCTTTGTGAGAGAATTACACACAAATATGCCCAGTGTCAGTAAAAAGTAAAAACTTTTAGAGAAACAGTCTTTAAGAAAAAATCTAATCAGACAATGTACTTCATTTTCTAGTTTTACGGTTTTGCATACCTCAAAGTGTGTCTAAAAGTATCTTGGCAAGAGAAAAAAAAAAAGCCATAATCTGCCTAGGCCATTAAAAAGAAACCAAATTCCTTACAAATTACTTCATATTCTACCAGTTGTTAAGTGTTGCATACATCGAAGTGTTTCTAAAAGTATCTTAGTAACACAAGAAAAGAGAAAAAAAAAGCCCAAAATCTGCCTAATGTCAGTAAATAACAACCGGTGGTTTACTCCGTTAGCTTAAAGAATTGATTTAAAAATACTGCTGCTGGTTTATAAAGCTTTGAATGGTTTAGGCCCAAAATAAATGTCTAACCTACTGCTACAGTATGAACCATACAGATCTCTAAGGTCTTCAGGGACTGGTCTGCTTTCTGTCCCCAGTCAGAACTAAACATGGAAAAGCAGCGTTCAGTTATTATGCTACAAATATCTGGAAACCTGCAGGTCCGCTGCAACTCTTACTACTTTTAAATCCAGGCTTAAGACTTTTATTTTTGCCGCTGCTATTAATTTAACTATGTATATCTTACACTGCACTGTAACTTTTATTCATGTATTTTGTCTTTTAATGCTTATTTTATTATCTTTGCTTTTTAATGACTGTTTTTAAATGCCATTTCCTTAATGTCTTTCATGTTTGTAAAGCACTTTGAATTGCCTTTCGTTGAAAGGTGCTATATAAATAAACATTTTACAAAAACAGTCTTTAAGAAAAAATCTAATCAGACAATGTACTTCATTTTCTAGTTTTAAGGTTTTGCATACCTCAAAGTGTGTCTAAAAGTATATTGGCAAGAGAAAAAAGCCTAAATCTGCCTAGGCCATTAAAATAAAACAAGTTCCTTAGTTGTGTTGGGGGGTTAGCATCAGACCTGTTGAAGGGGGGCGTTACAGGGGGACGAGTCTGTCTGGCTCTCTGAGGGATGGTGTGTGAGAGGATCACTGAAGATCAAACTTAGATCAGCACTTGTCGCAGAAGGTAGGCTGTATGTAAACTCCATAGAGGGGATGTTTCGGTGCACTGATGGCTGGTTTACGCTGCAAACTTCATCACATTTTAACAAGAGAGTAAGTATATAAAACGTTATTTTGGATATTTTACACATCAGCAAAAAAAATAAAAAAACATATTTGATTTTAAAAATAAGCTAGATAAAAACACATACAGTTTTAAATATATATATACTGTACCCACTTTCCACAGGGAATGAATCATATGGGGTTCCACCAAAAGGGTTAATCCTCTCTAATATTCCAATTCGTATTTGGTTCAGACTTTCCTGAACTGAGACACAAAAATAAAAAGATGTGATTAAAAAATCTACACCACATTATTTGTACATAGAGGGGTACTTTTCCCAAAGCTTCTAAATCATTACGAGGCATAGTGCTGTTACAAAAGGTTGTTTAACACACACCAAGCAGCATTAAATAATTACATGATATTATAAAATAAATAAAAAGTACTTACCAGAGTTTTTCAAGATTAGATACAGGTCAAGAAAACGCATAGAGGAAGTATGGTGCTGGCTCATTAGCCCTCTCACTCTTCTTAGAATTATCCTGTGCATTTTTAAAGTTTAACTCCTAACCCCTTGTCACAGTCCAAACTGTGTCCCTGTTTGTTCCCCTGTGTGGGTGTGTGGAGAGGGTGTGGTGTCCCTTGCAGGCAGCAGCCTGATTGCTCTCACCTGGCCGTCCGACTCGGCTGTCCCTCATCATCTAATCAGGACACAGCTTATCTACTCCAGTCTCCCAGCAACTCACCGCCAGATTGTTTTCTACACCAGTGGTATTACATCCTCCTGGCTGCCCATTCAGTTATCCTGTCTGCGTGTAAATCCGTACTCTTTGTAACTAGTTTCTCTTGTGTTTCCAGTGCAATCCCTCGGCCATCATCCACCAGAGCTTCCAGCCAACCTGCCTGCTTCTTCCTGCATCCTACCTGCCTGCCTGGTAATCAGTCCAGCCTCTCACTGCCTACCTCCACTCCGGACCTCCATAATCACCAAACCTGCCTGAGTCTCCGAAACAATAAACCATTTAAACATCTTCAGTCATTGCCTGCGCCTGGGTCCTGTTTAAAACATAATCCTAACAGAACAATCTGGCCACCATGGACCCAGCAGGCCCGGACCCAATTCGTGAGGCTCTCTCCAACCAAGGCGTCCTCGTGGGCCGGCATGACCAGATGCGCAGAGAGGTTATGGATAACCTCGCATCACTAGCCGCCAATGTAGCATAGATGGGACATCACCTCAACCTGGTTTCAACTCATCTTGCTCCGCCTGCTCCGGAGGATCCAGCTCCATTAGCATAGGTTCCAGCCCAGCCCGCTCTCCCTTCACGTGAGCCAAACATTCCCAATCCAGAGCGGTACGCAGGTGCCTTAGGGACATGTAACTCTTTCTTAATGCAGTGTTCTCTTGTGTTTGAGCAGCAGCCGTCTACTTATGCTAATGACAGAGCTAAGATTTGTTATATGATAGGTTTACTTACAGGTAGCGCCCTAGCCTGGGCATCAGCTGTATGGGAGAGTCAGTCCAACCTCTGTTATTCTTATCCAGAGTTTACAGAAGAAATGAAGAAAGTTTTCCACCACCCCGTCAGCGGTAGGGACGCTACTAAACGCCTCCTCTCACTGCGACAGGGCTCCCGTAGTGTAGCCGAATACTCAGTGGAGTTTAGGACCTTAGCGGCAGAGGCGGGGTGGAATGACACAGCGCTTCAAGGGGTTTTTCAAACCGGGCGAACTGATTCTGTTAAAGATGAGTTAGCAGTCAGGGACGAATCAGCTAACTTGGATGAGTTGGTCTCCCTAGCCATAAGACTGGATAACCGCCTTAGGGAGCGCCGTAGGGAAAGAGCCAGTCGATCTCCTGGGTCACTCCCCTCTCGCCCTGTCTCGTCTCCTCTCGCAAGATTCAGGTCGGAGACTTTCCCAAGTCCTAGTGCTCCATCTGAAGTCTTTTCTCCTCTCCTGTCTTCAGAGGAACCGATGCAGCTAGGCAGAGCCCGACTCACTCCCCAAGAACGTCTCCGGAGAATGAGAGAGGGACTTTGTGTCTACTGTGCTCACTCCGGTCATCTCGTGGACACATGCCCCCAGCGCCCAAAAGAGGGTGCTCGCCAGTAAAGGTGGGGATACTGGTGAGCAAGGCTGTTTCTTCTTCAACCCCCAAGAGCCGCAAGCCTCTTGAAGCCACACTGCTGTTAAATCAACAGTCTCTCTCTCTGCCTGCCCTAGTGGACTCTGGGGCTGATGAGAGTTTTTTGGATGCCCAACTGGTTGCCTCAGCCGGCATCTCAACTCAACCTCTGACAGCTCCTCTCAATGCTCGAGGTCTGAATGGGAAGCTCCTGGCACGCGTTACCCATGTCACCGAACCCCTACATCTCGTCCTGTCCGGTAATCACCATGAAATGATTCAGTTCCACGTCATGTCCTCCCCTCACACACCCCTAGTTCTGGGCCAGCCATGGTTAAGACTGCACAACCCCCACATGGACTGGTCGGAGAATCAAGTAAGGAGTTGGAGTTCCTTTTGTCACTCTTCATGCCTGCGGTCTGCAATTCCCCCAGCAGAGGTCGGTATTCCTCCAGTTCAGCAGGAGCCACTCAACTTGTCCGCTGTCCCTCCGGTTTATCATCGCCTGGGAGAGGTTTTCAGCAAGCAGCGAGCTCTTTTTCTGCCCCCTCATCGCCCTTACGACTGTACAATAGATCTTCTTCCTGGGGCATCTCTCCCATCCAGTCGCCTGTTTAACTTGTCCCGAACTGAGCGTGAGGCCATGGAGACATACATCAAAGACTCACTGGCTGCTGGCATCATAAGACCCTCTTCTTCTCCCGTCGGAGCAGGCTTCTTCTTTGTATCCAAGAAGGACCGCTCCCTACGCCCCTGCATTGACTACCAGGGCCTTAACAACATCACCATCAAGAACAAGTATCCACTGCCCCTCATCAATTCAGCCTTCGAACCCCTACAGAAGGCCACCATTTTCTCGAAACTCGACCTCAGGAATGCTTACCACCTGGTCCGCATACGTCAAGGAGACGAGTGGAAGACGGCGTTCAACACCCCACTAGGCCATTTCGAGTATCTAGTGATGCCCTTTGGACTCACCAATGCCCCAGCTGTCTTCCAGGCTCTTGTGAACGATGTCCTCCGTGACTTCCTGAACCGTTCAGTATTTGTGTATCTTGATGATATCTTGATATTCTCACAGACCATGGAGGAACACACCCAACATGTGCAGCAGGTTCTACAAAGGCTCCTCGAGAACAAGCTGTTTGTCAAACTAGAGAAATGCAAATGTCACGTGGATTCAGTGGATTTCCTGGGCTACATCATTGAGCAAGGTCAGCTGAGAACAGACCCAGAGAAGGTACAAGCAGTGGCACAATGGCCCAAGCCTTCCACCAGGAAGCAGCTCCAACGTTTCTTGGGCTTTGCAAATTTCTATCGCCGGTTCATCAGAGACTACAGTCGTGTTGCCGGTCCTCTCAACCAACTCACCTCCCCAGCAATCCCCTTCTCGTGGACTACTCAGGCTGAGGCTGCCTTCTCTGAGCTGAAGAGACGTTTCACCTCGGCTCCTATTCTTATGAACCCTGACTCATCTCTTCAGTTTATTGTTGAGGTTGATGCATCCAACACCGGTGTGGGAGCGGTTCTATCACAACGCTCAGTCTCCGACCAAAAGCTTCACCCTTGTGCTTTTTTTTCCCGACGACTGACAACCCCTGAGCGCAACTATGATGTTGGCAACAGGGAGCTGCTTGCTGTTAAGCTTGCGCTGGAAGAATGGAGGCACTGGCTGGAAGGCTCTGAACATCCATTCATTGTGTGGACAGACCACAGGAACCTGGTCTACATACAAACTGCCAAACGACTAAACTCCCGTCAGGCACGCTGGGCATTGTTTTTTGGGAGGTTCAACTTCACCCTTACCTACCGACCTGGTTCTAGAAACCTTAAACCTGACGCATTGTCCCGGCAGTTTGCAGTGGATCAGGATCCCATAGCTCCTGACACCATAATCCCCGCTACCAGAGTGGTGGGCGCTGTAACATGGGAGATTGAGAACTCAGTGAGGAAGGCACAGAGAGACCATCCAGATCCAGGAAAGGGTCCAGCTAACCGTTTGTTTGTACCTGACTCTGTCCGCTCACAGGTTCTCCTATGGACCCATGCTTCCCGCTTTGCCTGCCACCCGGGTGTGAGTCGGACCCTATCCCTCCTGAGACGACACTTCTGGTGGCCTTCTATGGAAGCGGACTCTCGAGCCTTTGTGCTGGCCTGCACGATTTGCGCCCGTAGCAAGTCTTCACACCAGGCTCCTATCGGTCTACTCCAGCCTCTCCCAGTTCCTAGTCGTCCCTGGAGTCACATCGGCCTAGATTTTGTTACCGGCCTCCCGGTTTCACAGGGTAACTCAACCATTCTCACTATTGTTGATCGCTTTTCCAAAGCAGTTCATTTTGTGCCTCTTCCTAAACTCCCCACAGCCTCTGGAACTGCTGACCTCCTGGTCAATCATGTTGTCCGGCTCCATGGCATTCCAACAGACATTGTTTCCGACAGAGGGCCACAGTTCATATCTCAGGTATTGAAAGCATTCTGTCGAGCACTTGGAGCATCTGTCAGTCTCTCCTCAGGCCATCATCCTCAGACTAACGGGCAGGCCGAAAGAGCCAATCAGGACCTTGGAGCTGCACTTCGCTGTGTCACCTCCCGGAATCCCACCTCCTGGAGCTTACATCTGCCCTGGATTGAATACGCTCATAACTCACTGTCTAGTGCTGCTACCGGTATGTCCCCATTTGAATGTTCTCTTGGATATCAACCCCCTTTGTTCCCAGCCCAAGAGGATGAGATCGCAGTTCCCTCTGTCCAAGCCCATCTCCGTCGTTGTCGTAGGATTTGGAAGGATGCCCGCTCTGCCCTTCTCCGCTCCGATGAACGCAATCGGCATATTGCAAACCGCTACCGGACCGCAGCTCCCCAGTTCCAACCAGGTCAGAAAGTTTGGCTTTCTTCAAAGAATATTTCTTTACAAGCTGAGTCTAAGAAGTTGAAACCACGCTTCATTGGCCCCTATGTGATCGAGCGCATAATCAATCCATCTGCTGTTAGACTCAAGCTGCCTCCCTCCATGAGAATTCATCCAACCTTTCATGTGTCCCAGTTGAAACCAGTGTTGTCCAGCCCTTTGTGCCCTCCAGCCATCTCCCCTCCACCCACCCTTGTTATTGATGACCACCCGGCCTACACGGTCCGACGGCTGTTGGACATTCGCCGCCGGGGCCGTGGGTACCAGTATCTGGTTGATTGGGAGGGTTATGGTCCTGAGGAGAGGAGCTGGGTGTCCCGCAAGCTCATTCTATGTCCCTCTCTCATTCGGGACTTTCGCAGGGACCACACAGATAAGCCTGGTGGTTCGCCTGGAGGCTCCCGTTGAGGGGGGGGTACTGTCACAGTCCAAACTGTGTCCCTGTTTGTTCCCCTGTGTGTGTGTGGAGAGGGTGTGGTGTCCCTTGCAAGCAGCAGCCTGATTGCTCTCACCTGGCCGTCCGACTCGGCTGTCCCTCATCATCTAATCAGGACACAGCTTATCTACTCCAGTCTCCCAGCAACTCACCGCCAGATTGTTTTCTACACCAGTGGTATTACATCCTCCTGGCTGCCCATTCAGTTATCCTGTCTGCGTGTAAATCCGTACTCTTTGTAACTAGTTTCTCTTGTGTTTCCAGTGCAATCCCTCGGCCATCATCCACCAGAGCTTCCAGCCAACCTGCCTGCTTCTTCCTGCATCCTACCTGCCTGCCTGGTAATCAGTCCAGCCTCTCACTGCCTACCTCCACTCCGGACCTCCATAATCACCAAACCTGCCTGAGTCTCCGAAACAATAAACCATTTAAACATCTTCAGTCATTGCCTGCGCCTGGGTCCTGTTTAAAACATAATCCTAACACCCCTTATAAACCAAAATAACAATAGCCCTTAATTAACACTTATCATTTTAAAAAACCTTAAATCTAATTTAGAGAGGACAACTAAAAGTGTAAGGTGACTGTTTTAAACTAATTCCACCACATATATACAGTTGCAAGAAAAAGTATGTGAACCCTTTGGAACTACCTGGATTTCTGCATAAATTGGTCATAAAATGTGTTCTGATCTTCATCTAAGTCACAACAATAGACAAACACAGTCTGCTTTAGCTAAAACCACACAAACAATTATATATTTTTATTGAACACACCATGTAAACATTCACAGTGCAGGGTGGAAAAAGTATGTGAACCCTTGGATTTAATAACTGGTTGACCCTCCTTTGGCAGCAATAACCTCAACCAAACGTTTCCTATAGTTGCATATCAGACCTGCACAACGGTCAGGAGGAATTTTGGACCATTCCTCTTTACAAAACAGTTTCAGTTCAGCAATATTCTTGGGATGTCTGGTGTGAATCGCTCTCTTGAGCTCATGCCACAGCATCTCAATTGGGTTGATTTCAGCACTCTGACTGGGCCACTCCAGAAGGCGTATTTTCTTCTGTTGAAGCCATTCTGTTGTTGATTTACTTCTGTGCTTTGGGTCGTTCTCCTGTTGCATCACCCATATTCTGTTGAATTTAATTGGTGGACAGATGGCCTTAAGTTCTCCAGCAAAATGTCTTGATAAACTTGAGAATTCATTTTTCCGTCGACGATGGCAATCTGTCCAGGCCCTGAGGCAGCAAAGCAGCCCCAAACCATAATGCTCCCTCCACCATACTTCACAGTTGGGATGAGGTTTTGATGTTGGTGTGATGTGCCTTTTTTTCTCCACACATAGCGTTGTGTGTTCCTTCCAAACAACTCAACTTTGGTTTCATCTGTCCACAGAATATTTTGCCAGTAGTGCCATCCAGGTGCTCTTTTGCAAACTTCAAACGTGCAGCAATGGTTTTTTTGGACAGCAGTGGCTTCCTCCATTTTATGACCAACTTATACAGAAATCCAGGTAATTCCAAAGGGTTCACATACTTTTTCTTGCAACTGTATATCTTATTTTAACCTTATAATGTATTTACTTTAAAGAGTCCTCTCCTGCTAATATTCAGGTGTGTGTCTGCTTATGGTATCTCTGCTTTAAAGAGTCCTTTGTCCAGGTGATTAACAATGCTTATTTTGTCTCTCCACAGACTTAAACTCTGCCCTTGCATTGATCTGCAGTAGACAAAGCCTTGTATGTTTGTAAATTAATATTTTAATTTACCCTCACACTGTTGATTATATGTATTTTAAGTGTTTCCAGCTTTTCTTTTGTTCTGATCAGCCCTACTGGAGCCACTCTGGAGTGAATGGAGCAGAAACACATTTTTTTTTAAACTTCTCTTTTCTTGCATACAGCAAATTCTAATATTACCCCAATACAACCTCACATAACTTCATATTGGGCTTCCTTATAGTTGTGTGAATTAATTAAACAATAAAAAAGACAAGATCATGGGGGCAATAGGTTATTTTAAATTATTATTACCCTCTTCAAAGAGACTTTATTATAGTTAATAAAGTAATTACACACTAGTTCACAAGCCCTACAACTAAAAGAGAACATCCTTAGTTATCACCATTCATATTAAAACCTAAATAAGATATTTTTTAATTACTATGAATACCCTCTTTGCAAACAGAGACTTCCTTGTAGTTAACAGTCTCACAAAAACTTAAAAAGAAACATCCTTAGTAAGCACAAATCATTTAAAAAAAATCCTAAATCAAATTTAGAGAGGACAGTAACGTTTGTCTTAGTGAGTGAAAATTAATGGCTTTTTATTTAGTTTGAGCGTATTTCTAACTCCACCCACTCGCTTCTGGCCTCACAGAGACTGTCTTCTGGCCTCATAGCTTGTGACAGAAAGGGGTGGAGAAAGGGGGAGAGGCCGGGGATGTGTGGGGACGGGGGCGAGACAGTCTCACGCACAACTTCAGAGAGACTGCCTTAATCAACACCCAGATTAACATCAGAGGCTTATAACACGCCGGTGTGAAATCACACCTGCCTGTTATAACACCTCAACCCTCACATCAAATGACAGAAATCAAAGGCTAATTAGATTAGACAACAAAGGGCTATGAGGGGACAGGGGCCAGACAGTCTCACGCACAACTTCAAAGAGACTGCCTTAATCAACACCTAGATTAACATCATAGGCTTATAACACACCGGTGTGAAATCACACCTACCTGTTATAACACCTCAATCCTCACATCAAAGGATCTCACACCTACGTGTGATATCACATCTAGGTGTTGACATCCACCTCGAACAAAGGGAGGCGGGATTTAGCTCATTAGCATAAGTAGGGAGAGGTGTGACCTGTCACACCACCTGTCACTTTGTATGCATACTAATGTGATTGAAAGGGCATCCGTACTACTACTTACTATGTACTGCAATAAGTATTTAATGTTTTAAAAAATGTGAATTTTGTGAATTGCTGTATTTATTTTATGCAATTTGACTTGAGTGAAAGTTACTGCTGATGAAAGACCTTTTTTACTCTCGTGATCACTTCTCCCCATCTAAAATGGGCGTAACATACAGCATGTTCCTGCTACTCCTCCACTCCGTGTTTCCAATATCTTCATCTTCTGTTAAAAAAGAAAACAGCTAAAATACACGTTAAGTGTTTTTCTCTTTGCATCTGTAGCTTTCTCCAAATTCAACAAAATCTAGCATTAGATAGGGCCTAATTACTATTATCACTGAAAATACTGAAACATTGAATTTAATTAAATGTTTTATGTCAACGATTTTCACGTAACTCAATTAGGTTAGTTGAAAGCAATAATATTAAATAAAAAATACAAATATTAGGTTCAACTTAATATAATTTTTTCAGTGTAATTTCAGAAAACATTTAAGCAAAACAATTATTTTCCTGATATAATCAGCTATTACCTGTAGTGTATTCCCTTATCATCACTCATTAACCTGTTAATGAAATTCCCACAACAATTGACTATAACTTCACTTCTAAAAGGGGTAAATTAATAATATTTTTTCTCAAAGCAATGATAAACCTGTGAGTTGGATGTAGACGAGTCAATATAGAATGTTTTTATTTTAAAGTAAATTCAGATTGAACATAGTAAAAAAAAAGCTACTTATAGTGAAAACCACTCTTGAATGATGGGATAGTAGACTAAAAGCTTTAAGAATCCAAACTATAACATATAATAAGTACCCTGTATCAAGATTGATGCAAAACAAAGGACATTTGACCTTTTTAGAGAGGTTTAGCAACAAAAAACAACTTCTGGGGTCATTTGGGTGCATTTTCCATATATATGGCCCACCTCGGTCGGAGGAAGCTGTCATGCACTCTGGTAGCTCTCATAGCAACTATAAATGAAGATGGATTATCAGTAATCATTTCAGACACATTGGATTAACCTATGGATTAACCTTCAGCAGAGTTGTTATCGTTTTAATGCCATTGAACACAACTTTTGATCAGAACAGCAGCATAGGTAAGACAATATCCCGTTTTTGCTCCGTAAAGCTCCGTGTTGTGATGTCTGTTCTCGCTTCCCCTGTCGCGAGTTATGATCGTTCAGTGATGATACTAATACCTGTAGAATCTGAGGAATTTCAGCTTGTTAATCGATACCTTGTTTGTGCAGATCCGATATGTAATAAGGGTATTTATACCTAGAGTTCTATGCTAAGTGTGTTAGCATTTTTTTGCTCAGGGCTCATTTAGACGCTTCTAGTGAGACTTGTGTTTTGTTTCGGTAATAATTGTTCAAATCGTCAGTTAGCTGAGTTTCTTCCCGTTAAGTGGGAATGACACATTAATAGGTTTTTAAATGTTAAGAAGCCCTGAGACACAGTTTTGTGAAGAAAAAAAACCCCTGCAGCGCCTCCGGGTTGAACAGGTTAAAGGTCATTTGAGGAGTTGTGGTAAAAAGTAAGATTTCTTGCAGTGTTATTTTGCTACTTTTACAATTAATTTCGAAAGGCTTCTATTAGTGTTTGCATAGCAACTTATTGAAGAATGATAGGAACTCAACAAGTACTAAGTACCTTAGCATACGTCTGTTTCTACGGAGGAGTGGCGTTCTCTATCTGCATAGCACAAGCTGCCTGCAATATCACACAATACATGTTGACAACCAGCTTTTGAAGATGAGTCACAGCTAAAAGTATAAATTCAGGCAAAAGATGTCAACCACGAACAGCCAGGTACCATGATCACTGACACACACCGACACACACACACAACAGTGGAAAGACAACACTCACACAGCTCTATCAGAAGGTGTGATCACAGAGGAACTGTCATGTTGTTTTGGGCATTTCAGAATGAAATGATGACACCACAAGAAGACAGGGTTAAACATTGGAGGAAGAGGAATGAGAGAAAGGTAATGGAGGGTTAAATATTGTAACAGAGAGGTCATAACTCACAGTGAGTTAACGCTGCAGATGGATGAGCTGCTAGAGTGCGCGTTACCTCGACTGCGTTTTAGAAAACTGCACATGCACAAAACAAAAATGGGGAAGAGGGAACATCATATACTGTAGGATGAAGTCAGAGAAACAGCCACAGACAACCTGACATTTCTCTGTGTGGTGTGTCCTTTAGTCTCCCATCACTTCTCAATGCAGAAAACACAAGACTGAGCCAGAGAGGAAAGTTCACAAACGCACCGTCAGGGACATTTATACTATACTACAATGAGCAAGATTAATACCATTACATCATAGAAATAAGAAGGTATGGCGTTTACAACATTGTACTGTTCAGACTGTTCATTTTATGTTGCTCGCTCAAATAAAAAAAATCTGAAACAGGAATAAAGCTATACATATTAAATCCCAGGTACCTGGTTCAATAACCAGACTGATATGCAGTATAATAAACATTTGTATATACTCTCTGTGGAATCAACAGTGGGTCCATAAAAGCCTTAAAAGTTACACTTAATTTTGACACAGCTGTATTTGCGTTTTCTGATTTTTGTTAAATGAAGTGAATATGATGTCACTATATGAACGTTATTAGCAAATAAAAACACCAGGAATAGGATAGGTTATTTTTGTCAGGTATAATGTATCTCAAAATCAGACCAAACGTCATGCTAAAATGATTGGTCATGCTTTTTACAGTACTACGGCTTCCAAAGATGACATTTTTTTATGGATTTTTTGTCAAAGCACTTATATATATTATCATCGGGATGTTAAGAGCATTCCATGGAATATAACAAAAAGTGTATCTCGAGCCGGTTTCTCAAACTTAACCACCCCACCTTTAACTTTTACACATAACACAGACATATAAAATAAAGGAAGTATAACTAAGTAAACAAAAAGACGAAAAGCAGTATATTGACACATATTGTGCACATTTTGGACATCAAGGTACACTACTTATTACTGCAAGAACAGCTGATGGTAAGGACCTCAGACAACTTCAATTTAAAACAGGCTATAGGGACAAGTGACATCAGTTTGAGGCTTGATTGAATAACATTAATTACAAAATAAATCATACTATCAAAATACTACAACGAATGAAAATAAGCTTGAGATAATTGAAACTGTGGTTTAAATTAGTTATAATAGGCTATTGTTGTTTTTAGATTTAGAAACAGAAACATTTTTAAAATGTATTTCTGGCGTTGCTAATTACAACCTTACTACCCGCAAACGTTGCAAGCAAGCTAAAAAAAGAAGAATGCTGAATCATGTTAAAAACGTGGCTCAAAACGGGAGGTATTCGGAAGAGAGGTACAGAGGAGAATATTACCAGCGAAAGTGAACAAGTGAATGAGGAGGAGGACAGTCATCAACCGAGCACAAGCGCAGGCTCCTCCAGCAACGCAAAAGTGATATGCACATCCGCTGTGATGGAGGAGAGAAGTTACTCAGGAAGAAGGCATTTGCTCAAAGAATGGAGAGAAGGCTGTGACCGAGGTCAAAAGCTGAAAAAGCACACACTTGTCCTTCATTGTTATCTTTTTTCTTATCTTTTTTCTTTTCTTTTTTACTTTGCCACCACAGAAATGGCAATAGCAAGCATCAGCAGACTGAAGATGAGCTATTAGCCCATAGGCTCATCTGCTCCTGGAGGCTTCATTATTATTGTGGAACTGAATTCCCAATAGGACATTTTCTGTTACGATGTGGGTTGTTGAAGGAGGCCTACATGACATGTGTGTACAGTTGACATTTGTTGTGTGAGAATAAGTTATTATTTTGTTCTTTATATTCTCACTTGTGGTGTGGGAGAGAGAGAGAGAGAGAGAGAGAGAGAGAGAGAGAGAGAGAGAGAGAGAGAGAGAGAGAGAGAGAGAGAGAGAGAGAGAGAGAGAACAATAAATAATCTTATTAGGAATACATTTGCCTCCTAGTCCTGCATAAACTGTGCATAGACTGTATTTTAACATTGGTCATATGGTGGTACTTGGAGAGCCAACTATTTTCTCAGGTGGTACTTGGTGTAAAAAGGTTGAGAACCAATGCCATAGATTATTTAAATAGTCTAAGAGCCATGTTAGGGGGATATCACGGAGCTCAGGAGTCCGCCCTTGGAGGCTTGGAGAGCAGACAAAGAGAGGTGTATTTACTGGTGTTGATCCCTGGATGATGAAATAATCTAAGTGCCATGTTAAGGGGACATTACGGAGCTCAGGAGTCCGCCCTTTGAGGCTTTGTTAACATTAATGCTTTTTGCTTTTGTTTTTGTTACGAAGATATTTGAAGTGAGCAACACTTTACAACTGTCAGAATAGTACTTCGTAAGGAATTCGGTTTCTTGGTAGAATTTAAAGTACTTTTTAAGGAATTGGGTTTCTTTAGGGCTGTTTCAGTAAGACAATGCAGTTTTTGATAATTTTAAGTTTCAAGTTTCAAGGCTTTATGTCATATTCCCATTGTCACATTGCCACAGTGTAGATATGTCAATGAAAAACATAGGTCACAGGCTCCTCCAACCATGGGCGCGGGAAGGGGGGTGCTGAGGGCGCAGCAGCACCCCCTAGCGGCAGGCAGGGGGTGCGGAGCGCCCCTGTCTGAATTATTATTTGACGGTTATTGCTGCTCCCGCTGTGCATAATCTGTGTAATATGTAGCCAATAAATTCCACATTGTTGGTAAAATAATATTTTGGCCTGCCCCGAATGTTTTTTCGGTAGCCCCGGACAATTCTACCTCAATAATATAATACATTAACCGTGCTTTACGTGAACCTCATCAAGACTCTAGAGAGGACGGCAGGACTGTAATTTCCCATGTTCAGTGAATGCAACAGAGGCAATATACCAGACCAATCAGAGAATTGCATGGACATAAAAGTGTGCTTATGTCATTCAAGCTCGGCTCTGTGTGTGTGTGTGTGTGTGTGTGTGTGTGTGTGTGTGTGTGTGTGTGTGTGTGTGTGTGTGTGTGTGTGTGTGTGTGTGTGTGTGTGTGTGTGTGTGTGTGTGTGTGTGTGTGTGTGTGTGTGTGTGTGTGTGTGTGTGCGGAAATAGCGCATTTAGTGTGTATGAAAGAGGGAGAGATGGAGAGAGAGGGACCGGTGCCAGCAGCAGGGACCGTGTTGTTAACATCTGGTTAGCTAGCTGCACTAACGGACATACGGAGCTGTTTGTTCCACAACAAGCTGGAGGAGAGCTCTCCTCTCAGACTGAGAGGCTCAGGTGAGCTCAAGGACTCTCTGAGTGTTTAGATTGTTAACTTTAGTGAGATTAAGTTATCTCAGTGGGTCTCAAACGGTTTGGTCACAAATTATTCAAAAAGATTATTTCCGCGGCACACCTATGATCATTATAGTTATAAAAAAAATAAGATAATAAAGGAAAAACAGTTATGAAATACTTTATGGCAGTAAAACAAGAATACAGTTTGAAAGGGGAGTGATTTGTAAAATATCCATAAAGAAAAAGAACATCTGCTTATAGTTGTGTTTCATCTGGGTGTTGAGAGATGTATCCATAGATCTCTTAATGTTGCTCTCAAAGTGCATCAGATTGATGCTTTTAACTTCAATATTTAAAAAAAAATCTGACCCCCCCAGAGAAGGTGAGGTCCGCTCCCCACTCGTAAAAAATAGCACTTTACCCCTGCCTATATGCCGTGAGCTGATTATCGAGCCTTCATTGTAACAGTCGCAGGTGTACTGTGTGTTTGCGTGTGGGGAGTGCTTTTTTGCGTGCTCTATGGTGCCCATAATAGTGTTCACTGGAGTCCAGCACCTCAGCACCCCCCACTCAATACCTTCCCGCGCCTCTGCCTCCAACAGTGCAACATATATACAGTATATATAGAGCACATAAAACAGATAAAATACTGCAATAGAATGTTTTGATATGACAGATTTGTGCGTAATTCTCTCACAAAGAAACTGTAAGATACACGTTTATGTATGCAAAAAGTCTAAATAGATGTTATTGAAGAATGTGACTCTTAATGGCAGCTTTTAATTTAAGTAAGACAATCCAGTTAAACAATGTCTTTTTTGATAACTTTACTGATTTTTGCTTTTTCTTCTGCTGCCAAGATACTTTTAGATACAGTTTGTTGTCTGAAAACTTTACAACTGGTAAAATGTCAATCACTCTGTAACACATTTTCTTTTCTTAAAGACTGTGACTCTAAAAGGCATGTTTATGATTTTAACACTTTTTTTTACTGACACTATGCAGATTTTGGCTTTTTTCTCTTGCCAAGATACTTTTAGACACACTTTGAGGTATGCAAAACCTTAAAATTTGAAAATGAAGTACATTGTCTGATTAGATTTGTCTTAAAGACTGTTTCTCTAAAAGGCAAGTTTGTGATTTTAACACTTTTTACTGACACTCGGCATATTTGTGTATAATTCTCTCACAAAGGAACTGTAAGATTCACTTTTATGTTTTTAACACTTTTGACTCGGCAGATTTGTGTGTAATTATCTCACAAAGGAACTGTAAGATACACTTTTATGTATGCAAAACCTTAAAAATTAGAAAATAAAATACTTTGCCTTAATACGTTTTCTTTAAAGGCACTTTTGATTTGAACGCTATTTCAGTGGA
The DNA here is from genome assembly GCF_949606895.1 of Notothenia rossii. NCBI lineage: Eukaryota > Metazoa > Chordata > Actinopteri > Perciformes > Nototheniidae > Notothenia > Notothenia rossii. The sequence continues at coordinate 53,414,362 of NC_136909.1, forward strand.
ACAATCCAGTTCGGTTAACATCAATGCTTTTTTCTCTTTTCTTGTGTTACTAAGATACTTTTAGATACACTTTGATGTATGCAACACTTAACAAAAGGGTATAATATTAAGTACTTTGTAAGGAATTTGGTTTCTTTAATACCCGTTTTTTTATTTTAACACTTGTTCAGTTGAACAATGTAGGTTTTTTCTGATATTTTAGTTATTTTCAGCTGCCAAGATACCTTTTTTTGATACACTTTTATGTAGGAACCTTTCCACAACTGGTATAATGTCAATTACTTTGTAACAAATGTATTTTCTTATAGACTGACTCTAAAAGGAGAGTTTGTGATTTTTTTATTGACACTAGGCAGATTTAGCTTTCTTCTCTTATTGTCTTTCTCTTACTTTTTGGATACAGTTTTATGTATGACAACTTTAAAAACTGGTGGAAAGTGAAGTACTTTTTTCTGAACAGATTTTCTTTAGGACTGTGACTCTTAAAGGCACTTTGGGATTTTAGTAAGACAAACCAGTTTTCTGGAAATAACTTCGATGATTTTATTTATTTCTCCTACAAAGATACTTATAGTTAAACTTTAATGGATGCAAAACTTTATAACTTGGTAAAATATTCATTAATTAGTAATGAATTGAGTTTCTTAACCTCTTAAGCACGAGGGTCCCCCCAGTGGACCCCCCCTACCGTTTTTTTACGAGACTATGTCTCAGGGCTTCTTAAAATTTATGAAACTATTAATGTTCCATACCCTTTTAACGATAAGAAACTCAGCTAACTAACAATATGAACGATTTTTAGCTAAAAGAAACACAAGAGTAATACCAAGCCTTTGAATTAGCATGGAGCGAAAAAATGCTAACTAATGCTAACGGACTTTTGCACAGCACTCACGGTAGCAATACGCTTATTACTTATCGTCACTGCACAAACAAGATATCCGATTAAAGCTGAGACTCCACAGATTCCTCACATGTAATGTCATCACTGAAGGACCCCGAATTGCGGAGCTATCCGCCAGAAAAGAGAAAGTAAACAACATCCGGTTTCAAAAATATTACAAAAATTACGTCTTACCTTTTTTGATTTGTTTTCAAAAGTTGTGTTCACCGGAATAAAAACGCCGCTCAAGGTTAATCCAATGTCTTTGTGTAACGTAGATTTTTTTACTGATAATCCACCATCATATTTATGGCAATATACCGGGTATAAAGTTTTGCCGTCCAGGCTCGTACTTTCAGATGTGCTATGTTTGCTTCTCTATTATATAGTTCTATGGTAATGTTTACGTGGATTTGGGAAATGCCCCTCGATTCTATTGGATATTTTGGTTAAGAAAAAGGTGTAAATCACCCAAATCGACCAATGGGTTCCAGAGATATGGTCCTGCGTAAAGTATGAAAAATGCCAGCCGGCGTAAGCACTTTACGCAGCAGACTTTACTTATTCTTTACTACGTAAGGAAGCAGGAATTGCAGGACCCCGAGCGCACGGAGCACAGAGCGGACAGCAGATAACGGAATTGCAGTTTTATTGCTTATAGATTATCAGAACATTTCAAAGGGGACAAAGCCACATTGGATATTAACCTATGGATTAACTACATCATCGTTGTTATTGTTTTAATGCCATTGAAGACCAGTTTAGACCAGACAAAGACAAAGGTAAGGCATGTTAGCATTGTGTAGGTACTTAGCGCCACTTCTTTTGATTTACGTTTTTGTTGATAACGTTGCAAGTGTGTATCTTTCAGTGTTTAGGTAGGCACCGCTAGATTCTGTGTCTTTACGATCATAAACGATGTGTTGGATGTGCAGCTGGGATAAGTAATAAGGGTGCTAGGAGTGATTTCCGGTGCATAATAGGTTAGCATTTTTCGCTCGGGGCTAATCCAGAGGCTCACTGTTAGCATTGTGGGGCCTAAGAGGATAAGAGAGTATGTTTTTAAAAAAAATTAATTTTTAATTTTTTCACAACAGTTGTATTTGGATGGAATGAATACCTTTAGTGATAATTCAAAGTAATACAATTATTTTTACAGTGAAAAAGGTCAAATGGAACCGATGGTTCCAAAATTATCCAGAGGTGAGTCCGCCTGGACTTTATTTTTCTAAACCTCTCTAAAAAGGTCAAATTTCAGTTGTTTTGCATCAATCTTGATACAGGGTACTTATTATATGTTATAGTTTGGATTCCTAAAGCTTTTAGTCTACTAACCCATCATTCAAGGGTGGTTTTAACTATAAGTAATGGGTTTTCTTTAGGCGGACATTATAATTTACATGTTTTTACTATGTTCCATCTGAATTTAATTTAAAATAAAAACATCTAGATTGATTCTGAAACTTCTACATCCAACTCACAGATGTCGCCTTGCTTTGAGAGAAAAGATTATTAATGTACCCCTTTTAGAAGTGAAGATATATATTATTTGCTGTGTTAGTGGCCTTTTGGAGCCTGAAACCTGAAAAACAGGCTCAGTGCTTAAGAGGTTAAAGAATCAAACTCTAAATGGAAAGTTTGTGATTTTAACACTGTTTTGATTAAACAATGCAGTTTTGATAACTTGACTTGACTAACATTACTTTTTTTAAATGTATGTTTTTAGATGCTTTACTTTGATTTATTTCATGTTATTTTAACACAACATTACTTTTTTCATATTTTTCAACATACTGTGATATATATATTTTTTTTCTCTCCTTTATCCATTATATTTTTGAAAAACTACAAAGTGAATTTTATCAAAATACAACTAATAGCCTACATTATACAATATTACGACTTTTTGCGATATTTTCAACACAATATACTTGTACCTTTTTTTTGTAGGGCTTCAAGATATGTTGCATGTCATACATAAAAACTGTGTCATCTTTCTTGAAACTGACGTGCTGTGCGTTCTACAAACAAGTTATTTCTCTGCTTCTTCATCCTCTGAATTTTCCTCCCCCGTACCTTCAACCATCACAACAACAATCAAGGTGGATCTGTGAAATGAAACACCTCTTCCCAAAGCGTGACTTCCCTATTGATTGGCCAAATATACTAACATGCAGAACGTATGGTATGTTTGAAAAAGACTAACCATTAATCCAGTTCAAGCTGTCTTTAAGATGTGACATCGCGCTCTGACTTTTCCCTGTAAAATCATTACAAACTATTACTTATTCTTAAATTTGACCTCTTGCTGCTTGGTTGAAAAAGATAGATGAAAAATAACTTTTTAAAAGGAGTCAAACAGCGAGGGACATTATACTGGTGAAAAAAACTCTCAATTCTACAGATGACTCCCCCCACTCAACGCAATAAGGCCCACTAACACTCAGCAAATCATCTAAAACGAAAGATCCCACTAAGACGACCGTTGAAAATTAGCCATGGATTTGAGAAAAAACAAGTCTTCCCCTGCGAGTTGCAGCCAGGAACAAGCCCCTGGACTACCATCATCACCACCATTTTGGACACCCAAATCTTGCAGTACTACTGCTGCTGATGTTACTCCTTGGACCAAGACGTCTCTGTTTTTGGACACAGTGAAATCGGTGTTGGTTGATATTCTGGAGAGGGTGATGCATCGGTACAGAGAAGAAATCTCCAATGGATGCCGAGTCAGTCACCCCGGCCAGAGGCAACACGAGTATGACATACCAGAATATTTCTTCAAAAACAATTACAACGACTTAAAGGAGACATGTCATGGCCATTTCCACTGATCATAATTCCATTGTTGAGGTCTACTAGAATAGATTTATATTGTGCAATTTTCTAAACTCACATTGGTTTTTCATACAGCATCTCTGTAAACTACGTGTATTCACTGAATTTCACTCTCTGCCTTTAATGACTCGTTGTAGCTCCAATAGCTCCAATAGCTCCAGACCCCACTCTACCTGTGAGCACAGTATGCTCTGATTGGTCGGGATGTTGTGAATCACGCTGAGCTCCGTGGAGGTGTTGTTTCCTTGTTTAGCGATACACAGCGAAACACAGCCAAACTCATCCTGAGCACACACAAACTCACAGCCGAAGTAAAAACATTAAGTGTGGCTTGATATTGAGTAATAAAAAGGTTGATAAATGCTGTGAGAATGGGTCTGCAGAGAGAAGTTTGCCGCAATCCCAACTCTCTGTTATCAGCCTGCAGCCAGGGAGGAGAAATCCGCAGAGCTGCCTGCACTGTGTGTGTGTGTGTGTGTGTGTGGAAGTCCGTGGATTGGTCAATTTGGACCAATCAGAGGGGGCTTAACGTAACGGCTCCGCGGACGTAACGTAACGGCTCCACGGACTGGTCCATTTGGTTCCTGGTACGTGCTTACGTAATCTCGTACCCTGAAGAATCAAATGGATGATGACTTTTCACCAAACGTTTTGGGGAGGTATTTTCTGTGTTAGAGTTTTACTCGCCACAGGGTGTACTTTGAGGGTTTTGACTCTGCAGACCGTTTACATGCATAAAAATCTTCATAACACACAATTGGACGGGTAATATAAGTACTATTCTACCAGTTGTAAAGTGTTGCTCACTTCAAATATCTTAGTAACAAAAAAAACAAAAAAAAGCATTAATGTTAACAAAGCCTCAAAGGGCGGACTCCTGAGTTCTGTAATGTCCCCCTAACATGGCACTTAGATTATTTCATCATCCAGGGATCAACACCAGTAAATACACCTCTCTTTGTCCGCTCTCCAAGCCTCCAAGGGTGGACTCCTGAGCTCTGTGATATCCCCCTAACATGGCACTTAGACTATTTACATCATTTAGGGAAACACACCAGTACATCTTCCTTATAGTTAATAAAGTAATTAAACAATAAAAAAGACAAGATCAAGGGGCATTCAGATCTTTAAATTATTATTACCCTCTTCAAATAGACTTCCTTATAGTTAGTAAACTAATTAAACAGTCTCACAGAACTTAAAAAGAAAACAACCTTAGTTAACACAAATCATTTTAAAAACCCTAAATCTATTTTAGAGAGGACAATAAAAGTTTAAGGTGACTGTTTTAAACTAACTCCAGGATTAATACTCCAGATGGAGATGGGTAGTAAAATATTCCCCCAATTAAGAACCCAATTTAATTTGGCAGCGGATCTGAAACACAGGGAGGATACACAATTGAAATGTCACTTTTGTTAACATTTCCAAAAAAAGGACACTTGTGCAGCATTAATGTTACGTTCGAATAATTGGGAAAATGTATTCCCAGCTGGGAAGATTCACATTAACGTCTTACATCTAATTTAGAGAGGACAATAAAAGTGTAAGGTGACTTTTTTAAACTCCACCTCCCTCTGTCTACTGGCATCACAGCAAAAACAGAGGGATGGAAGGAATGGGGGAGGAGGTGGTAGGGGGAGACAGTCTCACACAACTTCACATCCTTAGTTAACACCAATCATATTAAAACCTAAATAAGATCTTTAAAATGAATATTACCCTGCGGGGGTAGGGGGGAGACAGGCTCACACAGTCTCACACACACCTTCACAGACACTGTGTGAGACTCCAGCCCTTTATAAACTAAAGTAATTAAACATTAGTTAACAGTTTCACACAACTTGAAAAGAACATCCTTAGTTAACACCAATCATATTAAAACCTAAATAAGATATTTAAAATTAATATTATTACTGTACAGTAAGGGGCTCGGATTAGGGTTAGGGTTACAAAGGGGGTCATAACGGGGTCATTAGCATACAAAAGGGGGTCATAACGGGGTCATTAGCCAAACAAAGGGGATCATAACGGGGTCATTAGCATACAAAGGGGGTCATAACGGGGTCATTAGCATACAAAGGGTGTCATTAGCATACACATGGGGGTCATTTGCATAAGTAGTAGCAGGTGTGACCTGTCACTTTTTGGGATTGAAACAGGATCTGTACTACTACTATCATGGATTGAAAATCAATAAAGACTGAAGTGAACAGGGATAGAGCATGGGCAAAAAACAACATTCAACCTGGTTCAATAGAATTCTAAGATTTTAAATTTCTTCATACACACTCCTGCATGAAGAGATTCCACATGTTTGGGCTGTAGCTATAGCCATGTATTGTTCATATTGAAATAATGAGTTATTATGTGCATAGCTGATTTGCTTCTGTTTTTGTAAAAAAAGTAAAAATAATTCAGGTTAAAGAAATAGTTGTGATTTTGTAAAACAACAAACAAAAACAGTACAATGGTAAATTGGGAGTTGGTGCTCTACCAATGCCCCAAGTAGTTAGTGAATTTGTTGGGTCACAAAATAACCACAACTGATCGAGGCGTACACTTAAAACTAATATATATTTTTGTCTAGGTTGAGTAACTGTTGCCCTGTCCCTGTCCACAGCAGCACTTTGGTTATGTTCAGTAACTCATGTCTGTCTCTCCACACTGGAGGCACCAGACAATAACTATGGAGACTCATTCCACATACAACCCCCCCTCATAACATCCAAACTGCTGGTCCTTAGCATGAGCAGTACAACAACCTGCATGTAGCCTGAGTGTGTGTGTGTTTCTGAGTGTGTGTGCTCAGTGACGAGGCAGACTTCAGAGGAGTGGACTCACGCTGTGATGGAGATGTTGGTGGCTGAAATGGGGCTGACCTCCTTCCCCTCCTTTGTTTTCTGGAGTGTGAGCTTCTTATTGATGGCCTCCTCTTGCTCCTCTTCATCCTGGACAGTATGTGCAGAAACAAACAAACAAACACACATACATGCAAACAGTACATACAGCAAGTCAATGAGAGGTTTGGCCTTATAGTAACATATTGAAGACTGTGCAGTGCAGTTGGCTAGCCTCCATATGCAGTCGAGGGTTCAGCTCATGTGTACATGATAAATGGACTGCATTTATACATCTCTCTTCCAGTCTTTGTAACATGCAATACAAGTCAAAAATTACCCATTCACACACATTCATACAGAGGCTGCCATACAGACCCACACTCACACTGATCGCCATGGTCAACATCTGGACTGCAGGGGTTTGGGATTGATCCACCGACCCTTAGGTTGAAGGGTGACTATCTACCTTGTATCCTTACACAGCTCCCCATAGCAGGACTATGTTTGGTGATCCACCAGCCAAAGGGATCCCTATAAGTCCATCTTTTATTATTTAAGGTACCCTTGAGCAAGGCACCGAACCTCTGGCGCCGGACAATCTGGCAACCTGTTTGCTTAGACATATCTCGGTATATCAGACAAATGCATGTGTGTGTATTGTACTGTGGGAACACCTGTACTTCCCCTGGGGGGAAAACAAAGGTTCATCTTCATCACAAGTACTGACCACGTCACCTTCTCACCGTGTCTGGTACTATGAAAAAAGTTATTCATTTTAAGTTAAGCATTTCCAATGACCAGTTTCTTTTTTCTGAAACTTTCAAAACGTTGATTTTCATTTCCACCTCAAATTCACCAACTTTTAAGGATTTAAAGGACCCGTGGAAACCCTGCACATTGGGGTTAACACCTGCCCCCTGGTGAGGGATAAAGAGCTACAAATAATCTTATAAATTCAATATAATATATACTGACCTGGCATTATATCAGTTATATAACAACAGCCACTCCGGAATGACCTCAAACATATCCCATTCATATTCACTGTCTTCTATAAGTAATAAAAGGCTGGCTGTATGTGGGATTGAGTTTAAGGTAAACCCTTTTATTGATGGATGTTGTTGGTGTATAAAGCCAGGATGTGTGAGGCTATAAAGAAATACTGTACCTTAGTGAGCTCCTGGGCATTGGCCAGGTTATCCACAGCGATGGCCAAGAAAACGTTGAGCAGCGTGTCTGATTATTTGTGGTCTGAGAAAAATATCAAATGATCAGTGGCGAGCCGTCAGGGCCCTCTAGGCCCTCTCTGAGGGCCTAAGATATTTTACAAAATAATATTTAAAAACATTAAAAAAAAAAATAATAATAATAATTAAAATAAATACAAAATAATTTTCATCAGTTTTACCAAAATAACTTTATTTGAACTGTATTTAAAATAAAATTTCCAAAGAAATAAATCATTTGAATCTGCCTATTCAGTTTATGTTGGAATGTGAAGGGTTAAATGAAAGAAGCTCCTTTGACTGTCTCTGCAAGTTACTGTGAAGATAGGAGCTGATTGGTGGTCCAGCTATAAATTCACAGAGGGCCAAGCTATAGTAACTCAATGAGAGAGTAATGTGAAATGACAGTACAATTGACCAATCATATCTTCCCTCTAAATGGGTGGGCTTTATTATCGCGGATTTTATGACAAGTTCCGCCCGCTGTGAAGTTTATGCATGTGTTATAACAACGGGTCAAGCTAGGCGGAGGTAGCTAATTAGCATACATTCGTTAATGATGTTTCACGTCAGTGGCAGTGTTGACATCGTTTCGAAAACATTTTAACCGAGTCATTTTCAAGATTGAGTTACAATGATAAATTGGAGTGGCAAAGGATCAGCTGCCCCCTTCATCAAGTACTTCATCCAAAAGGACAGGAGGATGGACTTTGTGTTTAAATGATTTGATCATCAAAGGTAGGCCTAAGTAATTTTCAATGTGGGCCACCGTGCCGACTTAATTCATTTGTAATTATTACTTGGCTGTGGTTGCCTTGTCATGATAGGTGTTTATATAAATCTGAATAATGGTCGAAGTCTTGACTGATGATGTGAATTTATTGAAATCTCCAATACCAACAGTCAAGTCTTCGATCCTTATTCGGAGGGAAATGCAACAGTAAGAGCTTGTGCCTCTTCGGGGGATGCTAACACATAAACTTTATCCTTTACTTTCTCCGTCTTTATATGTAGATATTACTTTTCTCCGTTAATCTTTGCTCCTTTTCTCCGTCATATTGTTTCCATAACAACAACAACTTCCAGTCAACAGCGTAAACTCGCCTTCAAAATAAAAGCATGTCCATACAATAAAGGAAGCCAAGCCAAATTACATTTAAGACATATATACAACCGCAACGAAAGTAACAAACATAATGCAATATCCTTTTCAATTTCAAAGAACATAAATTGGGTTATTTACAGGTGTTATTTTGTGTGCTGTCTGTCATTGATGCGTTTTGCACCCCGGGCCGTTGTTTTGATATTCCGCTGAAGTATACACTGTGACATAATAACTCTTTTTTTTTTTTGAGGGCCTAGGTATAAAAGCCACGGCTCGCCACAGCAAATGATTGATACACACAGAATCAATGTACAATTGCAGCTGTTCTTCAAATGAATGCTGCACACTTTCATTGTGGCTGCTTGAATGCCACAAACGTGAAGGATACAGTTTCCAAAGAGAGTGAGAATGATGAAATAAATGGAGGTGAACATCCCCCCTTTAACGCCCCCCTGGGATTCGATCCCATGGTACATGACTGCGTTCCAGTCCTCCCCAGTGAGGATCTGCAGGGAAGACACAGGCTCAGGGTTTTAATCCACTTCAGTTCAACAAGCAGAGCAGGGGGGGGCATGATGGAGGTGATCTTTACCTGGAACACGGTGAGAATGGCTGCTGGGAATGTGTCAAAGTTTGTCGTCGGCGTTTCGTCTTCAAAATTAAATCTGCAGGGAGAAAAAAAAACAGTGTTTGAATGTAAACCAGATTTACAGCCACATCCCAGTCAAATTCCTACCTTTATTTAATGCAGGGGTTCCCAAACTTTTTCAGCATGAGACCCAAAACAGAAATGTTGTGGTCCTAAGGGACCCAAGCTCAAAGAATGTCATGATTTTCCATAATATCTACAGTTATAAACAAAGAATGCAACACACCATGAATTTAAAATGTAAATGAAAATATTTATTTAATTATAAAAGTGCATCGCAGCAATTAGGTTTCTCACCATAACAATCTTCCCTTTGAGCTTGCCCAGAAAAAATAAGGATCAAAGCAGAAAGACGAAACATGGGAAGTGCAGTCAAGTATATACAGTACAAATCAAATTTAAATGATACAATTATCAAAAGTGCAATATTAAGTTTGTCACTAGCTCAAAAACTATGTACACACCATTTTAAAGTATTTTAAATGAACAAAGAACAAACATGTTGTAAACAGAAAGGGACAAAACACTAACTATAGGAAGTGCAGTCAAGTGTAGTACATCACAGGTGAAACCACATTTAAATTATCAGAAGTGCAACATTAAGTTTGTCACTAGATCAACAACTATGTACACACACTTTTAAATGAACAGAGCTGTTGTAAAACTAAGAGACTAAGAAACTTCAACACCTGGCAACTGATTAACTTTACTGACTTATTTACAATATGTTCTCATCTGACATGCTAGAAGGGGTATTATATCATATATTGATACATGATAATATATAATAATATATAATACAAATTACATCTAATGAGAGGTATGTGGCTGGTTGAAGTTTTCAACCAGCAGATGTATTCTGGGCTGGGTTTGTGACAGTGCCAATCTGAGGTCATGCTCAGGATTTAGCCTGTTTCTGTATTTGTTTTTCAGGTATGCTAAAGTAGAAAACCCAGATTCACACAAGTATGTGTTGCCAAACTGTATCAATACTTCTACAGCTATCTTAGCCAAGCAGGAGAACTCCTGCTGGAAATGAGCAACCCAAAACTGTGCCAAAGTGGTTGTTTCAAACAGCATCTTACTGCCCCTGTTGACCTGCAGTGTGACCAACTCTGCCGGACTGAGACCCAGGTCTTGTGATGGCACAGCTTGGAAAGGAAACTTCACTCACTGAAGGTTTCGAGCTCTCTGTGAGTCAGGGAAGTACCGCTTGAAGTTCTCCTGTTGTTGAAACAAGTGCTCGACTATGTTTTGCTTCACAGAGTCACTCAAGGGAAGACCGGTGCTTACTTGGTAGGCAGTGAGGACAGGAAACATTGCCAGTTCTCCTGCAACCAGCTACAGCTACAATGCTACAATGCCACAGACCAAGGCGTGCTTCGAATCCTTGTATTCCATCTTCAAGATCCAATATGCTGTTCTCTTTTTCTTGAAGGCTGGTGTTCAGCATGTTGAGCTTGTTAAAAATGTCCACAAGGTAGGCAAATCTTGCCAACCAGCGCTTGTCCTCAAAATGTTTGGCAAGGTTAGCGTCCTCCTTTTTCAGGTAAGCCATGACCTGCTCTCTCAGCTCCCACACTCTCTGTAGAACTTTTCCCTTGGAGAGCCACCGTACCTCACAGTGGAAGAGTAGGTGTTCATGCTCTGCACCCATTTACTTGCAGAGCTCTCTGAAGAGCCTTGATTGTAGTAGTCGCTTTTTTATTAGATTTACCACTCTAACAACCACATGAAGAACCTCACCTAAGTCCTGTTGCAATGCTTTGCTAGCCAAAGCCTCCCTGTGGATAATACAGTGTGTTACCTTCACATTTGGGACCACTTTATGTACATGAGCCACAAAACCAGACCTGCACCCAGTCATGCTCCTTGCACCATCAGTGCAAAACCCTATACAGTTTTGCCATTCTAATTTCAGTTATTTCAAATGTGTGTCCACCACTCTGAAAATATCCTCTCCCCTTGTTGTTGTGTGCAGCTGGTCACAGAATAGGAACTCCTCCTTGGTATCTTTACCACTAATGTACCTGGCAAAGACCATTAACTGGGGAATCCCAGCAACATCCACAGACTCGTCTAGCTGCAGTGAAAATAATTTGTGCTGCTGTATTTCCTCTGTGACTGTTTTTTGGATGTCAGCTGACATATCCTTGATTCTGGATGCAAAGGTGTTGTTTGAGAGTTGGACAGACTCAATTTTGTTCACTGCATCCTCACCCAAGACAGAGAGACACACATCTTTAAGACAAGGCTTGATCAGCTGCTCCCCGATGGAATGGGGCTTCTTTGCTTTTGCAATGTGGAGGCTGACTTGATATGATGCCCTCAGTGCCCCTCTGTTCCCTTTGAATGCCTGAAAATAACAGAGAAGATATCATCATTAACATTGCTGGGTTATTGGGTGATTTTTTACACCAGCAGGCGTACGCTGTATACCTAATGTGGACCTGGCAACCGCATTTATAGCGCATTACATTACATGTTACTTATTAGACGCTTTTATCCAAAGCGACTTACATACTCAATACTGTGGGGAATCCCCAGAGGGGGATTTTGACAGGGTTGTTGCACAAAAGATCCAAGCGCACACAGAAGTAATCTGAGAGCAGACATTTCACGAGCGCACAGAAACAGCCTGAGTGCGAAGAGAAGGTTTTAAGCTGGAACACAGGAAATCTGTAGGCAGCAATGAGTGCAAGCGTACAGTTTGAGCAGAAGCAGAGCAAATCTAATGGCGCGTTTCAACTGCAGGCCTCGCTCGGCCTCGCTCGGTTTGGTTAGGCCTTATTAGGCCCGGCTCACTTTAATGCTGCGCTTCCATTACAGTTTAGGAACTGGGGTAGTTACGATAGTAACGAAGTGTAGGCGGAGCCGTGACGTCATCTTCAATGAGCGCCCCAGAAAAACAACACAGCCGTTAGCTCTTAGCACTCAGAGCTCACAGCTCTTCATATCTGTTCAGAAACTAGACAAAAGTTAAACAAGTACAAACCACAGACTGCCTGTGTCATGGCCAATACAGTCACTGGTTTATTTATGTCTGTAGGCCGTTGTTGTGAGTGTAGACGGTCGGAGCATATATAACGTTAGCTTAGCCAAGCTCCATTTAGAAAACACGCATTTTAAAAGGTGTTTCGCCTGCTGTCTGTCTGCAGACTTGTCAAAGCATTAATTCATGGTTTTTACTAACCGGTATCAGTATGTTGTTACTTCGGCATCATTTTGAAACTTGTATTACAATTAAACCACGGTCAAATATGTTCATCTTGTTGTAGTTGTAGCCCCCTTGCCAGCGATTCTCTCTCTAGTTTAGCATACTCAGCCCGACTCAGCCTGGTTGTTCCTGGCCCTAAAACCACAATTTTATGGGGCCAGAAAAACAGGGAATTAGGACCCGCTAGCTGGTACTAGGTAAGGTGACCAGATTTTCAAATTTAAAACCGGGGACATTTTGAGTTTTGCGGTCAATATATATTAACATAACCAATTTTCTTCACTGTTAAAGAAAAAAGGGGGACAATTCTGGTTCAATGTAATTCGAACATTTGAACTGTTGGATACAAACAGAAGGACGATAGCTCATATATGAGACTTCATAGGTCTTTTATTTTGAAACTGTACATCAGATTGTCCAGATTCTCTCTGAGTGATTAGATGGGGTGTCCTGGTATCACCTTGGAGTGAAATAAGTCTTTGATACCGGACAGTTTTTGTTTTATTCTTATCTAAAAACAGAGGGATGATAGCTCATATATGAGACTTCAAAGGTCTTTTATTTTGAAACAACATATCAGATTGTCCTGATTCTCTCTGAGTGACTAGATGGGGTGTCCTGCTATCACCCTGGAGTGAAATAAGTCTTTGATAATTGTACAGTTTTTTATTTATTCTTGTATAAAAACAGAAGGACAATAGTTCATATATGAGATTTCAAAAGTATTTTATTTTGAAATTCTACATCAGATTGTCCTGATTTTCTCTGATTGATTAGATGGGGTCTCCTGCTATCACCCTGAAGTGAAATAAGTATTTGATTGACTTTTAATGACCCTTTGATTATGGACAGTTTCCATTAAATAATAATCAAAATATAGATGGACAACAATAGATCTAATTTCAGATTTTAAACAGCATACATTTTAAATAGTCACCCAGTGGAAATGTCAGATATGTCTTCATAACTGTATCCTTACATTTTACAATCACTCAGTTATAATGTTGTAGTTATACGTAGTTTGTTTTAAATTATTATCGATCACATTATATAGTACATATTTCTTAATTTAAGCTCCAGTATATATGAATATGTTTGGTGTGCTTTTTAGGTATATTTGTTATTGACCGAGTAAACGCTTTTATTTTGAAGGCAGCTTTTACAGGCCTCTACCGTAATGCATATTCGCGCACCGCAATATAACGTGCGGGCTGGCTTTCCGAAGTGGGGGCTGGCTGGATCACAGTCTGTTTACCCAGTGTTTCCTGACATGAAACGTTTGATTTCACCTTGCTATGTGTTTTTAACGTATACTAAAAAACGGGGACATTTCCGGGGACAGTTTCAACCGGGGACAGGCCAATACAAACGGGGACTGTCCCCGGAAAACGGGGACGTCTGGTCACCCTAGTACTAGGCCAAGTGGAAACGCAACCAAAAACGAGCCCCGCACGGCTCGGCACGCTTAAAGTGAGCTACCCGCTGCAGTGGAAACGCGCCATAAGTGTAAGCAGGCACTATTTGAGTGTGAGGACAGGGTTTGAGGGAAAGAAATACATATTCTGAACCTGAAATCAATAAAGTATGCTCTCAAATTTAAAGACCACGCTGTTGAATAAAGATAGGGAATGTTTTGTGCATCACACTGCAGCAGTCACGTCCGTGCGGCTGCAGTGAAAAAAGCTTTCTCTCGCTTTCCTTCTCATACTACCTGCCACTTTCCCTCTAATCTTCCTGTGGTTATTGTTTCTCTGTTTTTCTCCCGGCCGTTTTAAAAACATTTTAGGCTAGTAAAAGTTGAAACTTCGCTCTGTGCCGCTGCAGAATGTAGTGGACTCGCGCGAGCGCGTAGAGGACGCGCGTGAGCGCGCAGCTGGCGGTCCGCTCCGGGGCTCAGTCTGCATTTCATCCAACTTTGCATTAACGAAACAATTTCACAACAGACCCTGACAAAATCACAAACACACAAATCAAATGATTAAAATGAGTGACTTACTTTAGCGCTGTCAAAACACTGCTTCTTGAACGACTCTTCTTTGCAGATGAAAAAATCCTTCGATTTGTCCCGATGCAGAGGATGTTTTGTTTGGAGATGCCGGTCCAATTTATTCATTTTCAAGCTTTCGTTACTGAGCACCTCTCCACATAAAACACACTGAGGCCGCTCCTCTCCATTTCTAACAGCTTTTGTGAAGCCAACGTTTAAAAACTCCTCTTTGTATCGCCTTTTTGCCATCATGTACGATAGGGATTAATCAACAGACAATAAACAATAAACAGATGGCGCGAAAACTTTCACAGGGGACGCGTCAGAGCTGATACAAATACAATCTTTTATTTTTAGTTTATTTGTATTTAGAAAATTAAATCATTCAATATACGATGCTATATTGCATAATTTCATTTTCAAAATACAAAAATTATAAAAAATTGTATTTGCAACGCAGCCATCAGCTCTGACACTTTGTGTGTGAAGCAATGCATTTAACATGGCGACCCAATGAAAACGGGTCCCTGAGTTTGGGAAAGGCTGATTTAATGTAACAAGTAATGTGCAATGCATTACTTTTTTTGAGTAACTACCCCAACAACAACACTGGTAATCTGATTTGCAGGGTGCTACCAAAAAAGGCAGGTGCATTCAATCTTGTATATTAGGTGTGTGTGTTCAGACTCAGTATAAACTCTGAGAATTTTTAATGCAAATTGTGTAAATCAGGTTCACTGAATGACTCACTGTCCACCAAACAGCTGCATGCCCAGCAGAGCGAAAACCACGATGAAGAGGAAGAGGAGGAACAACAGGCTGATGATGGACTTCATGGAGTTGAGAAGGGATACCACCAGGTTCCTCAAAGAATTCCAGTACCTACACACACAGATATATAAAACATATAATGATTTAATGATACCCCCCAGGTGCCCAGACTATTAAAAAAAGTTAAAACACTTTCAGCAAGATAAATGTCCAATTCCCGCTGCATTGTTTACAAATATATATATATTCTGTGGTATAAGACATTCAATCAAATAAGGTTCCCACATCTATGAACTCCTCTACTGTTTCAACAGCTGGTCATTAAACAGAACAGGAGGAAAATGAGGGGCATTGCGGTGGGTTACAACAATATAATATAAAGTTAATATAAAATGCACTTTATATCATAAGCAGTGTTTCCAGCACTCTGGCAGGATACTCTGAAGACTCACTTGGTGACTTTGAAGATCCTGAGCAGCCTCAGAGCTCGCAGCACACTGATCCCAAACGACGCGCCAGGTTTGATGGCTGCCCAGATGACCTCAAAAATGCTGCCGATAATCACCTACGAAGATAGTTTCCATTTCCAAACACTGCAGTCATTTTGCTTTTCTAGCAACAGTCAAACATACAGTACTTCCTTCTGGAAGCACTCGTCCTGGATTGTTTGAGTGACTCGACACATGCTCACACTAAGAGCACCAAGGGAGTGACTGAACATGAGACTCACCCCAAAGTCAAAGCAGTTGAATGAGGAGTGGAAGTATTTCTGGGGTCCCAGGCCGTACATTTTCATGGACATCTCTGCCAGGAACAGGCCCAGGAATACAAACTCGGCCAGGTCTGCCAGGGGACGATAAGGAAACACAGATCAATGTCCCGGGCTAAAACACAATTCTGTACAATTCAATAGAGCAGCTTCTGCTGGCTCTTCAGCTGTGCCCTCAGCAAATAGGACACAGAAAGAGTCTATTGTTTGAGAATATAATGCTGCATACTGCCATAACAGAGTGGGTAGGATCTACTGTATGTTTGCTAACATGTGTTAATGAAATGTAAAATGGTACCTGTGTGATGTATGTTTGTACATCTGTCTACACTCTGTTTATCCAAAGCATGACACCAAAGGCTTTTTGTATCAGCATGAGCAGATACCATTTTTTTCTTATATCCCACTAGGATTTTTTGTCAAAGTTTGGGAGTTCAGAACCTATGAAGTCTGTAATACATGTGTGTATCCAAAAAAAACTAAACTCAGACCCTTCAGGACAAAGTGTCAATGAATCCCATTAAAACTGTTATTTCAATGCCATCACTATAAATTCATACATATGATACCTATGATATCAGGCTGTCAATCAAGTTCAAGTTCAAGTTTTTACTATTTTCCACCGGACTGAGCCACTTTCTCATGTCTGCCCTAAAGGCAATTGCATGCCATTTGTCCTGGTTTCCACTAGGGACGTTGATGGCATAGGGTAAACACTCCGTACATTAATACATATTAGGTAGTTATGATCGGTAAGGATTATGGTTAAAATGTAATTCATAATAAAATATCCATATCATTTTATGGCAGCATTTTTTTGGTCCTCTAAGGAAGCAGCTTTTTTTGTATCAAGTGAGGCACAAATGGTTTACACGAAGCTGCCTTCACAGAGAGGAGATGTTCTCCTGCCTCATCACGAGGTCAGGCAGAGCCTTTAGGTGCACACAGATAGTTGCTGTTGTTTCTATGGTTACCTGCACTGTTAGCCTGTGCACTTTGAGCACAGCTCTCTCTGCACATTCCCAGGAAAACATCCATAGAGCCAGTGCAGAGCGGATTGACTGCTTCATGTGAAGGCAGCTTCAGAGTATCACACACAGAATGAGCAGGTGCATACAGTATCATTATGCAGACCAGTCTACGTTACAACTGCATGACATAATTGTATAGTGCTGGACAACGATTACAATTATTAATGTAGCAATGACCCATGTTTGTCTGTATGTGTCTTCAGAGCCAGTGAGCAACGGACTTTCAAAATAATAACTGTTAACACGCGATCAAATAATTTTCGGCATTATTAACTGAATTAGTTAATGTGATAATAACGCGTTAACTTGCCCAGCCCTAGTATTTTACAATAATTAGCATGTATAGAGGCTGTTTTTTAAACATGTGAATGGTAAGATGAGGAGCTACACAGTGCTGGACGCATTTATGTGGAACCTCTAACCTCTCTGTGAGGGTGGAGAGATCCAACAGAGGAGAGCCAGTACTGTAGAAATATGCTTGGTAATATAAATAGTGGCACCATATGGGAATATTGTTTTACATGACATAACAGACAGTGTATAAACTCACACAGAGCGAAGGTGAGCCACTCCGGCTGGTCGTAGTGAACAATGGCCACACACAGCGTGTTGAGGCCCACCAGACACAGCACGGTCCAGTAGAAGCTCTGGGACTTCACCAGGTGGCGGATAGTGAAGCGGAGCCTCTTCTCCTTCCTCCTAAAGTATGACGAGTTCTCGTTCTTGCTCTTCAAGCTGGCCCGGGCGAACGGAGACCCTGGGGGGGCAGTTGGAGCAAAACATACAAAATGCAATAAAGTTACCTCGTCTTAAACCAAGGAGATCAGACTCGGTTTGAGGGCAGCTACTTTCAACCTGAGCCTTGTTTTATAACAAAAGTAGGGATGTCACAAGAACTGATGCTGTTGTTGTTCTACATTCCTCCATGTTACACAAGTACCAGTGATATAATTCTTCTCGAGTTGACGGGGCAGCACAAATGCAGCTGCAGCTCTGCCCACTCTTCCAAAAATGTGTTTGGAATTCTGGATTGTGGATAATCAGGGATTAATAATACATTCTCAAAAATCAGTGCAATCAAACTTTTCACACAATGAGTAAACAATTCACACTTAGCAGAGACATCCAAGATTGTTGAAATCATTTTTTTGGTATTGGTTTACTCTAGTTCTATCGTTATGTCCCTAAACATACTAATTCACTGCAGGGAAATGTAATTGTTAGATTGAAGATGGAATTTATGGGAAGAACCATAAGAACAAATATAATAAATGTGATATAGTAAATGTATAAATGTTCTTAAGACTTATCTCAACCGCAGCGTTTTCATGTGAGGACTTTTCATTATCTTTTGGCTTTTAAAATCGTAGCGCCATGTTGTTCACCACTGCCTTTAGGCTGTTCTATAATAAACCTTCTGTAACTTAAATTAAACCCGAATGTCAAGTATGACTGGATTCAAAAGGGAGTGAGAAAAAAATGTGACATTATAATTGCATTAGCAAAGGAAGAATAGTGTGTTTGTGTGTGTGTGTGTGTGTGTGTGTGTGTGTGTGTGTGTGTGTGTGTGTGTGTGTGTGTGTGTGTGTGTGTGTGTGTGTGTGTTTGTGTGTGTGTGTGTGTGTGTGTGTGTGTGTGTGTGTGTGTGTGTGTGTGTGTGTGTGTGTGTGTGTGTGTGTGTGTGTGTGTGTGTGTGTGTGTGTGTGTGTGTGTGTGTGTGTGAAATAAATAGGTTTGCTTGTATCAATCATAACTTTTCTAAATCATTCAACTACCTATATCTGACAATATCTGCAACTTCTTCACATTAAAGGTACATTTGTCATGTCACCGGATAGGAAAAAAGTGTATTCCTTTGTTCTTTGGATGTAAAGGATATACTTGAATTAATGGATAATTTACCTCTACAGTCTCCAAAAAACATTCAAATAAAGAAAGGAAGAGGAAACCTTTTTTTTAAAACATGTTAAAGTGTGTTTGCAGAATGTGTGGATCCACTGAATATACTAATAAAAAGCTCTTAAAGTATAATATTTTTAATGTGGCCTCTTGGTGCAAAGATATTTCAACTCAACAAAAAAGTTCACTACGAGAGTCCATTTAATAGGTCTGACAATCTGTCACAATCTAGCAAAACAGCATCCTCTCTGATTGTAGTGTGAACTACAGTGTGATTGTATAGTGTGATTGTAGTGTTGCCTTCAAACACAGTGTGAGGGTCTGACAATAACAGATGTGGTGTCTCACCAACAGATGAGATGTCAGTGAAGTTGTCCTCGCCCTCTTCGGCATTGATGAGGTCATTCTTACTCTTCTTGGTTCTTTTGAGCACTGCATCAGAACATGGAAAGAAACAGCAGAGTCATGAGGCAGCTCGTCTGAACCACACTCTTCTGTTAATGTTAATAAGGAAGATTGTTTCTCTTCCTTTTTCATTCTTCTTTTCATCATTTGCTTTCATCACAAAGGTTTTTTAAAAAAATCTTAATTAAAGTTTCATATGTCGCCATGTCTGACCAGTCCCCTTTATTCAATATCAATCCCTTCGTGTTGGACTATAGGGCACTAAAATAAAGCACAGGTCTAATGAGTAAAACCACATTTCTGTTTTATCTGAGGAAATTATATGTATAGAAAATAAAACAACAAGAAAGGAACCTATATCATATATATATAATCTTATATTTAGGGCTGAAACACTCTTTAGGTTTGAGCCTTTAGTCATCAAAACAAGACATCTAAACATAAATCAACTTGGGCTCTGGGAACCAGAACAATTGCTACTACTGACATTTTATGGTTTTAATTATAATAATAACTGACTTGATGAAGGCTCTTTAAACAGCGTTATTAGTGGTTATCAGAACTATAGATATGTGCTGGAAAGTCTTGTTACTCCTATGAGTAGATTCAAAACGCAGTAATATTTTGACAGATACAAAACAAGAAGGTCAGAGTAATTTACACTACAGTTTGTCATGTTTGAAACCAAAGGTCATTGTTCAGTTATTCTGAAGCAGCCTATTAAGCAAAGTTATGTCATGTACGAAATTTAACAAACATAGAGATTCTTATGTTGAAATGTCTTTTAAATAACCGTGCATTTTGGCACATACATCTTATCGAAAGAGAAACTCTGAAGCACTAGAGTGGAAGTGAAAACAGCTGATAGGAGCGATTTAAAGGCCTTGGTTATTAAATAAACAGTTTTTACACGACATTCACTATCATGGTGAGAGAGTGAGGGCATCTAATGTTGCTTCATTGCTACATCTCTCTATGTTTCTTTCCAGCTCGCTGCTGGTGTTTTACCAGTGGCGAGCCACCAGGGCCCTCTATAGGCCCTCTCTGAAGGCCTAATATATTCTAAAAAAGAATATTTGAAAAATAATTTTTTTAAATATTTCTTTAGTTATATTTTTCATTAGTTTTACCAAAATAACTTGATTTAATTGTATTTCAAATAACATTTCCAAAGAAATAAATCCTGCAAATCTGCCTGTTCAGTTTCTGTTGGAATGTGAAGGGTTGAATGAAAGAAGCTCCTTTCGCCCTCTCTGCAATTTACTGTGAAGATATGATCGTTGGTCCAGCTGTAAATTCACAGAGGGCCAGCTACAGTAACTGGGTGGGCTTTATTTTCGCGGACTTTATGACAAGTTCCGCCCGCTGTCAAGTTTATGCATGTGTGTTATAGAGAGGTGCAGTGACACGTCCTAAAACCCGGAAGTAAGCTGCGCATGGGTTCCCTCGACAAAAAAGCAATGGGATTTCTCCATAGGATTTGTGAAAATAGCTCGAAATAAGGTCTGTGGAAAACGAACATGTTATATAAATGCACGTTTTGTTCAGCCGGATAATATCCACATGTCTATGCTACTTTTATAATTTTATAATCATAATTCTAATCGATAGATTTATGAACGATAGATTTATGATTAGCATAAGTTTGTTCATGATGGCTCATGTCAGTGATAGTAATGACATCGTTGCGGGAGGGCCTAGGTATAAAAGTCACTGCTCGCCACTGTGTTTTACAATGTAGCACAGTTCAGTTGTACTCTTAAGAGCCATAACAAATCAGGCAGAGAATCTGAACAGAGAAGAAAAGAGCTCTAAAAGTTGTGTGAAGGACCCTCGCTCTCCCACGCTGCCTCTGAACTCCAGTGAGCCTCCCTCTCTGAACTCATTCTAATCTCATTACCCTCCCACCCCGGCACCATGATCACTGTGACTGTTACAGTGGAAGAGAATTCACACACACACACACACACACACACACACACACACACACACACACACACACACACACACACACACACACACACACACACACACACACACACACTCTCACACACTCACACACTCAGAGGGGAATGCCAGTGGAAATGACCTGTGTATCAGCAACTAGAAGCTGGTGGTAGGTCTAACAGTAGGACAGCTACCCATCAAGTACTAATACTGTGAATTACTAATGGTAAATGCACTTGCATTCAAATGGCACCTCTCTACAATGTTGTCCAATTAAAGTGCTTTAAACCCTCTGGTCGTGTTTCTCCCCCCTTACTTTGGTGTTCCCGGTCACATTTGACCGGTCTTTTTTATTGCTCTTACATTAACACAAAAACCTTTAATCATCACCAAATGTTATTGAACACCCTATTGAGCTGTAAACAATGTCAGACTACTGGTTCAAATGAATAACTGCAGTAAATATACAAAGAATATCACTGAAAATTCAAAAATGAACATCTAGTTGATTTGTGGGTGTGCACTATCTGATGAATGACCATAATCTAGGGTTACCGATTAATTTCCTATGGGGGTCATTTTTGACCATCAACATCATAGGTGTTAAAGTTGACTAAAGCACTCAAAATTCAATGAAAGTGGGGAATGGGGACCAGCAGTTTTATATCCTCAGATACCTGCTGTGGAGGATATTATAAGGCCTTGAAGCAATCAAATGTAAAACACAATATTTATTATTGATGAAAGTAGTAAATCGGTCAGATTTGACCCAAACACGACAGGAGGGTTTAAATATTTACCTGCCGATATGTACCTCCACACATTATACATTGATGGCAGCGCTGTCATCATCTAGTAGTCTCTAACGGACCATCATCCATGATGACTGACTCACTCATAGTGTGTTTAAATACTGTACTAGTTAAGGCAGGTGAAAAGGACTAGCACTGAGTGACTGGGTCAATGTGAGCTCAGTGATGTTGAGCTTCACAGGGAGGAACAATGTGATAGGCTTTGTTTTCACAGGAGACATTTTGACTTTAAATAGAAACAATTACTGGAGGCTCTATTTATTTAAGTGATTAGCTGATTTAATGTAATATTATGTAGCAGTTTATTATCAAGTAAGACATATTGCATTTTATAGGGATTATAGAACATGGGTTGTGAGGCAGACTTTCAGGAGAAGTGAAACAACAAGTTCTTTACACAAAGGCTTTGCAAATTGGGAAGAAGGAAACACATGCACAATGAGGTATCTGTACACATTATCAGCTGAAAGCAAAATAGGTTGAAGCCTTGTTATTCATAATCTTTTACAGTTTGGGCTGCTCTCTAAACTGTCCCTAGACTTTAAGACAATGTGTTTCTCACCAGAGTTAGTTTGTTTCCTTTTGTACCACGCTCCATCCAGAGATTTCTCTTCTGCATGCTTGTCTTCCTCAGCCAGCATCACCTCCTCTGCAACACAAACACCATCCCATCATATTTGTGTCAACTTCAGTTACTGCTCAAATGTTTTATGTGTGCTTGTTTCTGACCAGCTTTGCAGATCCACTTCAGGTACCCGGTTAACTCTCTCTCTATCTGCTGCTGTCTGCGGAGCTTCAGGAACTCCTGCCTCTTCTCCACCCGCTCTCTCTCCTTGGCAAACTCCCTGTAGAAACCACAAAGAACCCCCACGAACACAAACACAAGAACACACAGAAATGTTTATTAGATCTGACAAGCCAAAACAGAGACACTGGAGCACTCCATCTTGGACAGGTACACAGCCGGATGTTACAGGGGGAGAGCTGAACTCATCGTCTGCAGCAGCAGCATAACGGCCCGTCCACACGGCGGCGTTGAAGCTTCAACACTTCTGCCCATTCACTTTGAATGGGGTGACGTCACGCTTTGCCGATCTGCATTGTGGTTCCGTCGCTTCGCTTTGCTCGCGTTGCTCTCTTCAAAAGTTGAGCAATGTTCAACTTTTGAAGCTTCGATGGAAGCGTCAGCCAATCGAATCATATGCCAGTACAAGCTCTAGCCCAGGTGTCGGCAACAGGCGGTCAGCGGTCCGGATCCGGACCCAGACGCCGACCTATGCGGACCCGTACCTATAATCAATACATTAATAGGGGATTTCAATTTTGAAGGGGCGATTCTATTTTAACCGCCGCCGACAGGGGGCGAAAGAGAGGAGTGAGCGATACAGGGAGAGAAACACAGAAGAAGAGACAAGAGCGCGGCAGAGAGAAGCGGAGAGGAAAGTGTGAAGAGAATAATTAGCGATACAGGGAGAGAAGCGGAGAGGAGAGTGAACAGGCAGGTTAGCGGCAGGCAGACAGGGAGAGACAAATAATTACACATGGCGCTCTCCAAGAAGAGGAAAGTGGACAGTGAGAACATAGCTTTTAACCCTGACTGGACGGACTCATTCATGTTCATCCTGCCCACTGGGAGCACAGAACCAGTTTGTCTCATTTGTTCAGAGACCGTGGCGCTCATTAAAAGTGCCAAAACGCCACTTTGAGACAAAACACAAAGTGTTTGACCAAACATTCCCTCTCAAGTTAGAACTGAGGTCACAAAAAATAAATATCGTTCCAGCGCAGGCTAACCGAGGCTAACCAATGAGCACCTACATGTGTGTATGATAATGGCCCTGACACCATTTAAGCCCGAATTTAAACTACTGGCAGGACAAGCTCCAGCTCAATTCTCGCACTGAATAAAAAAAGTGAGTGAGGGACTGCAATATAAGAGGGAAAGAAAGAGAAACCTTAAAACTTTTCAATTGTTATGATGTGTAAAGACTGATATTGTTCTATAATCGTCTGAAACTGTTAAGTCATTATGTGAAACGGTTAACAAAGAAAAAGGGAAACTCAAGCTGCTGCTACACTTTATTTTATTTATCTCAAATTAAGCACTTTTGAGATGCACACATTTTCAAAAGCTATTTTATTTATTTTCTCTATTTCATTTTTAAATGCAGCCCGAGAGGAACATTACATATATCCACAGTATTTTACTGTATATCTGTGTAGTTCAATGTTAATTGACAAAATATATATAAATATTGTTGTTTATGAATTGTACTTTCTTTATTTGGCAGTCAGTTGTTGATTACATGCAGACGTTGATAAAGCTACAGGCTACTTCAATATATCACACTAATTCATAAAGCAAGTTAGACATTTTGAAGCGCCGGACCTTTGCATGGGGAGATTTTCTCTAACTGGACCTCGTTGAATTTTAGTTGAATACCCCTGCTCTAGCCAATCAAACCGCGTGCTTGTGTGTCCGGGGCGGGAGATTCATGTGATTGGTTGTTGGTCGAGTTTCAGACAAGCCCACCGGCAAGCTTCAACGCACGCCGCCGTGTGGACGCTGCGTAAGAGCTTTCTCAGGACTCAAAACACAGCTTGAGATGCAACTGGGAATTCAAAGATTTCAAAGATTCAAGGCTTTATTGTCATATACCCAGCAGCTACAGTGTAGATATTGCAATGAAAAACGTAAGTCCCAAGCTCCTCCAACAATGCAACATGAATATATATAAGACATAAAACAATAAAACAAGTGTAAAAATAAGAATAGTTCAAGAGGAATAATATAGTAAAATAAAGTTAAAAAAATTAATAATCGTGACAAAGAATGTGCTGACCAAATAAATGCAGGAGTATTTATACATGTAAATAGAATAAGATAAAACTGAATTTAATATTACATATTGTACAGGGAAATAAAATAAATTATGGTTTATTGTAGTAGCAGAATGCTTTGTTTGTTTTTGGTTATGGCTGCACCCAACAGAGCTCAGCTGTTACAGTAAGTCTTGTGGCCTGTTGGATGGTAGTCCCATTGTAATCCCAAAGTTATGTTCTGGAAAGTCAAGATGAGAATCTTATTTCTAGGAGAAATTATATTTCATTGTAAATATCAATGTTTTTGTTACAGATGGGTTCGGGCACAAGTATGGCAATACGAGCCCAGCTGGTTGGATTGGGTAAGTGAGAGGTGC
Source organism: Notothenia rossii (assembly GCF_949606895.1). NCBI lineage: Eukaryota > Metazoa > Chordata > Actinopteri > Perciformes > Nototheniidae > Notothenia > Notothenia rossii. Next base: position 53,439,944 of record NC_136909.1, read on the forward strand.
ATTGCAGAACATGACACTGATAACTATGGGCTCAGAACAGTCTCATAATACACACATGCACACAGAAGGATCCACACTTGTATTTCATGATCCTCAAAAGGAGTCACACTTGTATTTCCGGATCCACACTTGTGTTTTTCAATGCACACACAAATGTGTTCCGTTTATTATTCATGTAAATAAAATCAGAATACAGAAATAAGTTTTACATATGTATTTTTGATCCACACATATTTGTTTTCTACTTAAAACTGCTGCACCTGCAAACACAAGGTCCATGGAGCCTGTCTGCAGGCGCTAATCTCAGGACCGTAGTATAGTCGTCTTTATTTTTACGTCATTATTATTCAAAGATAAATAAGGAAGTGTGTGTTATATGAGATGGCATAGAGGTTTCAGCTCCGATTATTAAATCAAAGAGGCTTAATGTTTTCGATTATATTATTTCACGGTGTCAAGGTCCAATGTTGACAAAATTAATCAATAGCGGGTGTAACTAAAATACAAGATGTCTTTATTTATATATATATATTATTAATAATAACAATAATAATATAAAATATTGTATTTGCGTGCATTTCCTGTTCGGAAGGTGACGCTGTACTGAGAGTGGCGATTTTATTTTGTAATTGTATAATACTTATAATGGTGCGTTTACAACGGACGCAATGCGAATAATCGCTCAAGTTTCACGCCGGCTGTCTGTGTTTAGTTGCCTCATTCATCTGTGTCAGATTCTCGAGCCGTATCTGGCCGTGCAACACTTATAGTCACATACTGTATGCCAAAGTGTTATTTTAAACAACACATTAAGTTGACGAAACACTTGAGTCAAATATAATTAAAGTCGGATCCACTCGTGTCTTAGATGGGGCATGTGATATCATAAACCTGTTAATGTACGCATTCAAACACTCAGTCGTTTTTTTGTACCAGCTGTTCTGTATTCACCTTGCAGGTGCAGCTATGTTGCTTTATCCTGGATTACGTGTTTAAGTGATAGATGTTTAACGTTTAACTTCTTCATATTTGTCTATTACAGTTTACTTTTCATTCATGAAGTATAACGCTGCTCTGTCAGTCTGTTTATCCCTGTTTGTGATTGGTCCAATGTTGCTCACCCGGCCGGAAAGAGAAACCCTGGGTTGATTTACCGAGTTGATAACCAGCGTCGTAGGCATACTTGCCAACCCTTCCGACAAAGGGCTGCTCTCCATCCAGCGCTCCAAGCTGAAAACATTTGGCAACAGAGCCTTCAGTGTCGCAGCCCCCACCCTCTGGAATTCTCTCCCCTCTGCAATCAGGAATGCAGACTTTCTGGACACCTTCAAAAAACACCTCAAAACACCATCTGTTCACTCAGGCCTTTGGCCTCTGCTAATATGCAGTGCCCAGCAACCTTTTCCTGTTTTGTCTTCTTCAGCCTATGTATCTGTATGATTATTATTACTTTCTTTTGTTTTGTTTTGTTACTTCCCATTGTAAAGCTTCCTTGGGTTTCGTGAAAGGCGCTATAGAAATTGAAATTATTATTAAGTGCGCCGGACTCTGATGAAAATATTTGTTGTGTCCCAACGGCGGTACTATAATTTTCGTATCAGTCCGTGCCGTCACTGGGCCCAGAAATACTTTTTCCCATTGATTAACATTGGGAAAGAGACGTCTGTAAATCAGCGGATGATTTTTTTTTAAACTAAATGAACTACCCAGTATGAACTATTTTATAGCCCTTATTATAATCATTAGGTCCTTAAAGTTGTAAAATACGCTAAATGCCGAATCTAGATTTATGTTCTGTCTCCATCCATTCTACTGAGCCGAGAGTGGGAGCTCCGGGGGTGGGGCTTAAGGGGTGCATGCTCTGTGAGCGCACATACGGGTTCTTCTGCTCTTACAGCCAGGCATGATGGGTAATCTGCGACATTTCGCTCTCACAAAAGTTGGGCCCTTTTGTCCTCATGCGCCAATGAGCAGCTCTCATAGGAAAGAACGAGACCTCGCCTCCGACGCTGTATCCAGTTCCTATTATACATCCATGGTCTCCATCTGCTGTCATACAACTTCCAGGTTATAATAGCTACAGGAGGGACCGAATGCACACTAAAGGGGCGGTGTTCTAATTTTCGTGAGAGACACCAATCGCTTCAATGAGATTGTATGGCAAGACCCAATCGATTTAGAATGTTTAGGCCTAAACATGATCCTGTCGCCTCAGATGTCCTTTGCTTTAATAGTAATTTATCGACCACCTTCTTCAAATGTTAGCTTCTATGATCGATTCAAGAAGGTTTTATGAAAATGTGATTTTAAGAAAGAGGTCATTGTTATGGGTGACCTACATTTGAACTGGGAAGACAAGTCGTCAAGGAAGAAGCTTAAGCAAATTACTGATTTGACTCAAATCGTTCAAGGCCCAACGCGAATAACAAACGGCACCAGTACCCAGATTGACCTAATTTTAACAAATAGACCAGAAAGGATTACAAAATCATACAATATGGTAACAGGGCTGTCAGACCACAATATGGTGCTGGTATCTAGAAAACTAACTGGCAAACGGTTCACTGCGCATGCAAGTAATAAAGAATCCTTTGGCATCCCAAGAAACAAGCAAGAAGACTTCAGATCAGCTATACAAATCTTAGATTGGGAAGATCTAGTACTTAGAAGTAACTAGTCAAAACTTTACGGGAAAACTACAGGCCACAATCAATGAATTTTCAATCATGATAAAACATAAAAACAAGAAACAAACGGACATGTCAGAAATGTAATGAAGGAGCGGAACAGTGCCATAAAAACTGCCATAAAATCAAAGATGTTCCATTGATAGACATATATTTGCAAGGCTAAGAAACAAGGCAACAAGGGAACTGAGAAAAGCGGACTTCTTTATCACAATTATTGAAAATGCTCAGGGCAACTCAAAAGCTATATGGAGCCAAATAAAAATATTAACTGGTCAAAACGATACTACAGCCAAGCCAATTGAATTGAGGGTAGAGGGCGGAACTCTGCAGTGCCCAGCTGATGTGGCACCTACACTCAATAATTATTTTGTTGAGTCTGTGGCTACCATAGCCCATAGCTTCATAGCTCAGGAAGAAAATGCACTCCCTACTATCAACACTAGCGAGCCAGCAGCTGTTCCAAAGTCAGTGTCTGAGACAAAGGTTGCGGAAGTAATAGCCAATCTCAATAAATTTTTCTATATAATTCACCAACCTCTTTAAATCGTATCTTTCATCCCGCTCCCAATGTGTTAAAATCGAGAACCATAAGTCTAGTGAGCTATGTCTGTCAACTGGAGTACCGCTGGGCTCTGTATTTGGCCCAATCCTGTTTAGCATGTACATCAATGATCTGCCTTCTGTGTGTGGACAATGTGATGGTCAATATGTGTGTATACCTCCACCATTAAACTGTCATATTCTGCACATTTCTTATACTATCTACGCACATCTTATATAAGAGTATAATACATATGTATAATATCAGTTAAAATAAGTGCTTCAACATAGTTAACATTGCTGGAGGTATACACAAAGTTTTTCATTCATTGCATAACTACACCGTTTGTGTATATATGTCAATAAACCTTAGAAAATCTTGAAATCTTGAAAGGGAAAATAGTAATTACATACAGTCTTTAATTAACTATTAGTAGAGAATAACAAGTAATGAATATACTTTATAGGGATCTTATTAATATCTAATAATAAAAATAATGAAATTCAATAACATGCTTTAACCACTAGGTGTCCCTTTATATCAGGAGTGCACGTTTATGGTGTAAATACAGCCTATCTACCAATTGGATCAAATATAAAAGTCACCCGAATTAGTGTTGATACTGTAAGGAGATGTATTGTGTGAAAATAAATGTAAGATGTTGTTTAATTGCTGATATATTTATGATCCACGTTTTCAGTGTTGGCGGCAGTTCCTCATGTTTCTCTAGAAGTCTTCTCATCAAGGCTCTATAAATAGAGAATTACAGCAGATATGTAACATTTAATGCAGCCAAACCGTGTATTATAATGCCGTTATGTGATGACCTCGAAAGAGAAAAGCAAGCACACTCGGAATAAAGTGTTTTCGGTCTGTTTCCGGTATTTGTTTATGACGATGTGATGTGACATGTGAGACTGGAATTGCACAGGGGAAAATAACGCATATGGCACCATTTTAGATGCGGATTTTGTTAAACTAATACGTTTGCGCTGTGGACCAACACTATACATTGACGGGGAAGGTGGTAGCAATAACACCATTAACCAGTTACACAACATAACAGAAATAATATCGATAACAGCGTCCCTAGCAACCACCTTGGTAACAATGAAAACGTTGTATAGACACAATTTCCTGAAGTAATCTTCATAATAACTAGCAAACTAAAGATCATGTACATCCACTGCAAACATAATCTGAAATAACAACTCATATTTTTCGCATCAAATGACATCAAAACGCATTTTAATGGCCAAACTAACTTTAAAATACAGATGTAGCGATTCATTTCAGACAGTTTGAAACGTGAGGGCCGTGATTGGTACGTGATCTGCCCTCGCTCAAGGGAAAACCTCCAGCTTGACTTGAGACCGCCCCCGTGATAGATAAATGTAATTATAATGAAACCAGCTGCAATGGATCATTGATCCACCAGGGGGTGCAGTGGGGTTCCACACTGGAGCTCATGTGAAATAAAGTCAGATACAGTACGCTGGATGTACAGCGGAACTTTGTTAAGATCCATATGTCACGGATATCATACTCTGTGCTAAATAAGAGACATGTAATCATTTACAAAACATCTCTATGTTGTTATTTAACAAAATAATGTTGTTTAGTCGAAAAAAACGAACAGGAGGAAATGCAGCCCGGCTCTCGATTTTTAATCCTAATTTAATCATCATCTTCACCACGATCATTTATGTTTATGTTCGCCGAATTGACATGAAATCACTGACACATATGAATATACTGTATTCAACTTCATTAAAACGTTATTAACGTGCCTAAACTCAGTAGTTCACTAAAAATATTTATATTTTAATGGAGCCTCGTCGGCAGATCAGGATCCCAAAGCGTGGCGGAGGGATCCTGATCTGCATGATGGGTGCTATTTTCCCCATAAGGAACAAGTCGCTGCAAATTATCCCGCTTATTACACGGCCACATTCTCACAAAGTAACGACATGACTCCCAGTATTAATTGAAATGCTTTTATGGATTTAGAAAATGTTTTTATTGATTAAAAAAATGGTTGTATGTATTGATTTAAATTGACATGCATCCGCTAAGAAAAATAGTCCGTTGTTACCGTTTTTTAAACAGTCTGAATGAAACGGCAGCTCTCAGCTGTGTATTTACACAACTAATGGCCCATCAACCACAGCTCTCTCCCCCCCTCCCCCCCTGATCTTTCTTCTCCAGCAGCTAAATTAGCTGTAGGTTACTCTGAGTGACAAGCTTACAGTTAGACACAACACTGTCATTGCAAGTGACCCTCAGTTAGTTGACTTTTATGTTCAAATGCAAAATTTGTTACTGATAAAAAAGGGCTTCTACTGTACCTAATTACCTTAACACTAGAACCGCCAGAGGTTTTTGTATAGGCCTACCAAAACCCGTCAAATCCCGCTATTAGAATGCAATTTTTAACAACATAGGGTGCTACATAACACACTTTCAGGTTAAAGTCACGGACTGGGAGACTTTAATATTTTATTGAAAAAAAGTTACATTGCACACACACAACACACACCACACAAATTGACCCGATTGGCGGTTCCAGTGTTAAATAAACTCACTAATTAATGAAACCAGTTCAATACGCATTATTCTTATTCTTATCATTCTTTAGCACAGAAATAGTCTTAAAATCAGATCTGTCTTTTAAATAAAATCTGGCAGTTAGCTCTGATCACCTATGATCAATGCGCCACACCTAATCTGGCCATTCAGCCACAGAGCTCCCTCTATACAAATCAAACTGTAGACAGTGTGAAAGCACCTATTGTTTTAAATAATGGTCGGAATGTGACCTGTGAGCCTTTTGAATTACCGTCGGACAGCACATTCTAAACTAAAATATTCAATCAATAAAGTAACATCTTATCTTATCTTAATATAACATCTTCATATTAATAATAATAATAAATCATACAGTATGTGTCCGAAAGGGAGCAGGAGGAAGCAAACACAAAAATATTCAAAACATATACCGCATATTAAAGCAAACGATTGTAAAGGGCTAAAGTATGAGCATAACAAATAAATAAGTGTAATGTAAACATTTACATTATAATAATGATTAATTAATATATAAAGACTATATATTATTGAATTACAAGATTAGATATACTTTAGTTGATCTAAAATATTGATGTGTTCAAATGCTCTTCAAAACACAACTGAAAGTCCATGAAACTTGTCTTTCTGTATTTGTGAATGAAGTGCCATCTCCTGGTTAAAACCTGAAATTGAAAATCTGGCAACGCCCTCTTGGAAAATAGTGGGAGGGCTTAACATTCCTCAATACTGGTCTTAGGCAGGTCGTAGGCAGGAAGCTGTAAGCCGGAGTCTGAAATTCGGTGCTACATCTGTAGTCTGTGGTAGCGGTACTCTGAATCTAATTTCCAGTCTTAAACTACCGCTTATAATAGGGGACAATGCGTCAGTATCTTCCGCTGCAGTGAGATTAAATACGAATAATGAGTATCCTTGTTCGAAATCCTCTCGGTCAATACTCAGAGGTAAGTCTTTCATGTGTCTCCCTGTAGCCGTAAAGATGTTGTAAAACTCTCTGACTGAAGACCCCCGGTTAAATTGAGGTTGGAATGCTTTGGCCGGTACTTGTCTACCGTCCTGACACAAAGCCAGATATTCCATATCATTATGAAGGAAATTAAAAGGTGAAAGCGTTCTCCTTCTGGTGAAGGCTTCGTGATTTACCATACCCAATACTATGTATTTAGGCATGTTACCCAGAAAGAGATTTTCTTGGTTGCATATTCTGGAATTCACCGGGATGCTGTATGTTTTGATATTCACGCGAGATAAAGGGTAGAGGGCGTTGCCCCTCATCAGAGCCGCAGCATGACCTAAACGCACGGCAGGGGAAATGGTGGCTTTCTTGATAAAAAGTGAGGGCCCCAGTATTTTTAGACGGTATGAAGAGTAATTTGCACACATGAGAGTAAACGCATCGTTAGATCTGGTGAGCTTTATTCTCAAATCTAAAGAGTTCAGGACAAGCCTCTCGCTGAAAAATATATCGGTGTGCAGGGCCCCCATTAGATGGAGTTCTCGAGATTCAGCTGTGAATACCGCTCTCTTTACTAGACCCTTGTTAGGGCCATTGGCGATCACTGTCGAGTTCATAGCTCCCGCGGTGTCTTTATAAAATAAACCGGCAGTGAACTGAGTTTTTAAAGTAGAATCAGAGTAATTCAATAGCGTTTCAATCATCGCTCTGTAAGGATGAGTCGAGCTGGACTGAGAAATAAGCCTGTCCCCTAGAATAACGTCGCATTGACCAAAAATTGTATTCAGAGGATAATTAACGAGGGCCACGGGGGCATCAGCTGCCAGATTAGTCCCATCGGCGTTGGTTATTTTGATCCTGAGATGCATCGAGGTGTCATTCATATCAAGGTATTTATCCCCGTCCCCGGGAATGAAAAATTAAATGGGTCCGTCCTCTGTAATGGCAGACAACGGAAGGACCTCTCTGTAGTTTTTTCATCAATAGAAAGCTGCGTCATGAGGGCCGAAAATAAATGCAGCTCTAACATGCTGCATTCAGCAGATTTGTGATGTAAAAGAACCATATTTAACACTCTAAAGTATATCTCTCCCCAATACGTTCCTTCTTCGAGGGTGTTTTTTCCCTAACGATTTTCTCTTGGCTGAGTGCTTCCCCTTTTTAACGCCTGCCGGAACCCCTTTTCCTGGAGGTCTCTTCCTGGCCCTTCTTGCTAAAACCATCAGACCTCCTGCTCCTTCTTGAGACCCGTGATCTGATTGGCGGCCAAATTTATGGACCACCTTACTGATAACATCTGATGCAATATTTTTAGCCGCCAATTTCAGATGAGGTTTAGCTAAGGCAAACCCCTTTCTCACCAGAGGTGCTACAAAACGAAATAATCTTGAGAATATAGAACGAATAACTCGGCCGTACATAACTGGTGCTCCATAAAAACCAGGCAATGATCCCCCAGCTTGATTTTCATAGTAACTCACAAAACGTTGTGGATCGTAACGAATCATCGTTTTGCAAAAGATTGCCCGGCTTTTGAAGCTCGGAAATGAAGTTTCACTACACTCTTACCGTAGGTAAACTTTATCGGTTCGTTCTGATCGTTTTTTATCTCTATCTGTATATTCTCGATATGCGTTTTTGTTACCGGCAAGTAATACGCAGGACTAAAATACTGGGTGATGGCGTCGCCGAATGTTCCCTTTATATCTACGGTTCTCAGGAGAGGAGCAACAACGTCACCTGCCCGCTGGTAACTGACCACGTTACTATAGCAGTAGAGATGAGTTATGCCTGCATTTATATCTGCGGGGTAGGCTGCTGATTTTTCATCAAATTTGAGCCACTGGTCTGGTTTTATTCCAAGCATATAAGCAACGGACTTTGGAAAGCGAAAACGATATTGTCCACCTCCCTGAAATTCAATTTTCCTGTGAATTGGACTATAGTACACATTTACATCAGAGTCAATTTTTCTGAAGCAGGACTCCAGTTCCGCCTTGAGCTGACTTATGCTACTATAGTAACCTCCTCGAAATATTTGAAGCTTTACCTTTCTCACTATCTCGGGGGGCTTTTGAATTCTTTATCCATTCAAAATAGGCTACTTCTAAAGGTATGTTATACCATGTGTGGGGGTATGACATTTCTGTCATGGCGACCTGCCACAAACCATCCAAGTGTAAAGGTTGTGCAAGGTTTACCTGATAACTAGAGCTTGTATTGTTTTGAAATACATCAATGCTGGCATTGGACGGCAGCGTAATATAGAACCCTTCATTTATCTCCATGGCTGTAATGAAGGACTGAGCGTTGAGTCTGTTTGTTTTTATACATCTTTGATTTTGCCAGCATCAACCCAGCTGTTGAATTTTCTCGGGCCAGTTCTTCCAGCATACAAACATTTGTTTTTTCCCTCTCACCACATGCCTTTTCAGAATTTTCTCCACTTGAAAAGCCTTGTCACTAGATACCTTCACTCTTTGTAACACTTTCTCATAAAAAGTCCCCTTTATCTCTTCTCCATCATAATCTTTGAGTTTGTAAACAGGTGGTTGACGAGGTATGCCTTCAGACACCGTAAATAATTTGTCCGTATAACTCTGCTCATATTTTTTATCAAAGACCCCTCTCAATTTGGATATTCTTACAAGCTCCCCCTTCTTAAAGTTCCTTTTCGTAGCATCTTTTTTACGATGGCTAGAGGGGGTATACAGGTTACGAAACACTTGAGCCGCATTTTCCTTGGTCACCTGCAGTGGTGTCATTGTAATACTTCGATGATAACTATTATTGTAACTTTCAATTTGTTCAGGTAAGACGTCTATATACTGTATCTATGAGTGTTTTTATCTGTAAAATACCTCCACATTTTAGACTGGCTGTCGCATAATGTGCAATACCTCATTACTTCAATAAGGCTTGAAAAACTTTGTTAAAGAATTCTTTCCCTGCGTCTGTTTGTATCTTTTTTAGGAATCTGACTGTGTGTTGAAATTGTATCAAAGGCTTTGACAACCTCTATACCAGTCTTCTTCTTTAATGCCTGAGCATAGGCTTTTTTTGAGAATACATCTACGACTGTTAACAAATAAGTAAAACCATCATTATGTTTGGACAGCGACTGCATATCGCAAAGATCAGCTTGAAATTGCTGCAGCGGTCTGAGTACGAAAACTCTGTTTCTTACAAAATGCACCCTAGACGTCTTATGCAAAGTATAAGCATCCTGTTCAGATAAATATTCTCTGACTTTCTCTACATTTACTTGTTTACCCGTTTCAATCTGTACAGCTCTATGGAGTTTGTCAACGCCCCCTAAACTCCCTGGATTAGAAGGAGTGTAATACACCCTTTGCATGACACGTTTCTCAGACATGTTCCCTGTTACCGCCCCAGTGAGGTAATGCGTACAACAGTTTTTCTTACAACACATTTTATTGATTTGTCACATATATCAAAAACATTTTCTCCAAGCAGAAAATAAAAACAAATTAAATCAAAAAACATGATTGATAGGAAGGACACACTAGATCAAGTAGAATAAAAATAAAACAGATAAAATAAAAAAATAAAAACATACTTTTACGAAAAAGTATCAAACTCTTCCTATTGCTGCCAAGAGTCCCAAGCTGCTCTTATGTTCTTTGTCTGGGTTTCGTCGAGCCGTTCGTAAAGCTTGTCGATTTTAGACTCAAAGAGTCTTGTGTCTCTGAGATTGTGCAAAATCGCCTCGGCAGCTCCAAAGATCCTCTTCCCCGACAGATGAAGGTGGCTCCGGTGTAGAGCGTCCCGAATGGCTGGAATGAAACGAACGGTCCACAGTCTCTTTACCACTTCATCATAGTTTCGTTCCAGATAGTATTCTTCGGTCGGATACAAACACTTGTGTTGGATTTGACTGGGATGGTCGACTTGACATCCGTGACATTTTTCCTTTCTGTACAGACCCTATCCAACAGATGTGTAATAGAAGCTTCGAATGAAGAACCAAGCACAGTCTATTTTAAACTGAACCTTTACTTTATATTCCTTAAACAGTTTCCAAAAAGAACGGTGGAAGACAGAGAAAATGCACTCGACATGCTCGTATTCAATTTTGATAACAACAGGAAGCAGTAGAGGAAGAGACATACTTGCACTTCAAAATAAAAGCATTTCTTGTAAAACGTACCTTTTAACTTATATCAAGAAATCAAATAATCAAATGCTTTACTGCCTTAAATAACAAGTTAAAACATTCTCACGCACGATGAACAGTCTTTCATCACTTTTCAGTCCATTAACTTATCTCTAATTGATATATTAACTGAACAGTTCTCCTCAACATACTGCCCGTAGAAGTCCGGACAACGCAGGAACGAATGAGTCCATCTCTCCCTGGAAACAGGTCTGTTATCCTACCCATTTTCCAATTCTGCCTGGGAGTGTTGTCCTCTCCGATGAGGATGACATCTCCCACCTTCAGCAAAATGGGTGTAGGTGTTTCAAACCTGTGAGCTGATTTCAACTCCATTAAGTAGTCCTTTTTCCAGCTGTTCCAAAAGTTGGTTAAGAGTCTCTGCCGGTACCGCCATCTCTGGCTCATGTCCTCTCTGCTCGCATTGTTTGCCTGAGATGGTGGAAGCAAAGTTTTTGGTGGTAGAGAGGTTAGTCTTTTCCCCACTAGGAAGTGAGAGGGGGTAAGTGGCTGAGGCTCTGATGCATCATTGTGCACATAGGATAGAGGCCTGGAGTTTAACACAGCCTCAACCTCTGCAAGCATGGTTGTTAGCTCTTCAAGGTTCAGTGAAGCCTTCCCCATGACCCTCTTTAAACATGTTTTAACAGATCTCACTAATCTCTCCCAGAAGCCGCCCCACCAAGCAGCTCGCTCGGCAATATACTTCCAGGTGATCCCCTTGTCAGTGAAAAACTCTGTGAGCCCTGAGCCCTTGAATGACTTCCATAGTTCCTTTAGATCTTGGTCTGCTCGTTTGAATGTTTTAGCATTGTCTGAGTAAATAACTTTACACAGTCCTCGTCTTGCTATAAATCTCTTTAAGGCTAAGAGGAAACTTTCTGTCTTCTGGTCTGAAACTAACTCTAAATGCACTGCCCTGGTGACAGCGCAAGTGAAAAGTGCAATATATGCCTTCTTAGCCTGACCGCTAGACTTGACATACAATGGCCCTGCAAAATCTACCACAGTTACTTCAAAGGGTGGAGACTTAGTCACTCGGTCTCTGGGTAGTGGAGCTGTAACCTGCTGTGCTGTTTTAGCTTTCAGTCTCCGACAAATGAAACAATTTGATGACTAGCTTGACTAGCTGTCTCCCCCTTAAAATCCAGTATCTCTCTCTCACCTCAACCAGAGTATCTCTGACCCCTGAATGCATCACTCTCTCATGACAGCGCTGAACTAGTAGCTCAGTGTATCTGTGATCTTTAGGTAGCACCCATGGGTGTTTCTCCCTAAAACTGAAATCAGAGTGATGTAGCCTACCTCCTACACTCATAAGGGCATTTTCATCTACGAATGGCTTCAAGTCTTTGATTTTCGAATCTCTCTTTATGTTTTGTCCAGATTTCAGCTGACAAATTTCCTGGTTGAAATGTTGCTCTTGGGTTACCTTTGCCCAGTACACTTCTGCTGCTGTGAGCTCTTCTGAAGTTAGCTCTCCCTGAATCCTTTGATTAGAACGGGCATTAGCTATGAACCTTTTCACCCATGCAGTTATCCTCAATATAGTTTTTAACCTGCTGTATTGCACTAGGTCTAGTAGTGGTTCAGCTTCTTCAGTGATAGTAAACTGTACTACAGCCTGAAACTTAGACCTAAGCTCAGCGTTCACCTCATCTGCATCACAGCTCTCATCAATGACTCCTGCTCCATCTGTGGATAACAGTGAAGTGGGTCCACTCCACCACAGCTTGCTTTGGATGAGGTTCTCAACGCTCTGGCCTCTGGTGGGTAAATCAGCAGGATTGATTTTGCCACTACAGTGAGCCCACGACTCTGGATTTGTGAGTCCTTGTATTTCAGTCACTCTGTTTGACACAAACGGCTTCCACCTTTGTGCTGAGCTGCGAATCCAATGGAAAACGATCATCGAATCTGTCCACATATAAAGCTGAATCTTTTCCATGTTGAGTGGCTTGAGAAGATTATTCCCTAACCTTGCCCCGATTAGTGCACCCATAAGCTCCAAGCGGGGTACAGACATTTTCTTCAATGGAGCTACCTTTGACTTTGAGGCCACAAAACTTGTTACAACCTCTCCATCTTTGTTTTGTCCTTGTAGATAGGCAACAGCACTGTATGCCTTTTCGCTGGCATCGCAGAAGACATGCAGTTTGATTGTCTGTGAGTCTGGTTGGTTCTCAATTTGGTACCACCTCGGAATGGCGTGGAGCTTTAGCAGATCTGCACACCACTGATCCCATTTTTCAGCCAAGTCTGAAGGCAGCTGCTCATCCCAACCTGATTCCCCTCTCCCGCAGTTCTTGAAACAGGCACTTTGCTCTTATAGTTAAGGGAGTCAGGAAACCGATAGGGTCAAGTACTCGAGCTGATGTCTGTAATACACATATTTTTGTATTTTCTTTGCCTTTTAAAATGTCCAGCAGTCCCTTTAAGTCAAATACAAAATGATCCATCTCTGCTTTCCATACTAACCCTAACACCTTTAGTACATTTCCACAAGTTGCTGTTTTTGTTGTGTGCTCCACTCCACTTTCTGTCCACTTGGCTCTCAGATCTGGTGAATTTGTCACCCATTTGTCACAGGTTCATGCCGGCGTGAGACAGAATCTCCTTTGCTGTTGTGGTAACTGAAAAGGCTTCATCCACATCACATGAGCTGGAAATTAAATCATCAACATAGAGAGACTCTCTCAGTGCTTCCACTGCTACATGCTGCTCTGTTTCATACTGCTTGATATGGTTTCTTATTGTTGCAGCTAACAGGAAAGGGCTAGGTGACACTCCAAATGTCACTCTATTCATTCTCATGATACGCCGCTCATCTTTACCGTCTTTGGTTGGAGGCCCATGTAGCCACAGGAACCTAACAGCATCTTTATCCTTTTCTGCTAGAGCTACCTGCAAGAAAGCCTTGGTAATATCTGCAGTAAAGGCTATCTGGTGGAGTCTGAACTTAATGAGCACATCTAACAGATTTGGGTTAAGGTTTGGACCCGTCAGCAAACAGTCATTTAGTGAGGGGCAACGCTCTTCATGTGATGATGCATCAAACACAATTCTTAGTTTAGTTGTTGCTTTATCTTCTCGGATAACAGCATGATGTGGCATGTAATATTTCACAGCCTCCGGTTGCTCTTCTGCTGATGTGTTAACTGGTACATCCTCACAGATGCCCTGCTGCAGGTAATCCTGTATGACATCATTGTACCTTGTGTACAGGGTAACATCTGTTTTAAGTCTCCTCTTAAGACCTTCAAACCTCCCCTTTGCTACTCTGAAGTTGTTTGGGAGATCTTGTCTCTCTGGTCGCCATGGCAACTCGACTTGATAGCAGCCATCTTTGTATTTTACAGTCTGTTCGACGTTTTGAAGAGCCTCTGTTTCCTCTGGGCTCTGGGTTTTTTCATGAACGATGCCCAGTGACTCCACCTCCAAGAAAGCGTGTAGCTGTTTGGAGATCTGAGTGTCCTCTTCTAGACTTATGTGCATACAAGTGGCTTCGGTGACACCTGAAGTTGTTACTGGCACTTGCAAAGCCCATCCAAAGCTGCTTTCTACAGCTACCAGCGATTATGTTATCCTCTGGACCTTGCCTGTCACTACTTTCCAGTAATAGTCTGCTCCTATTAACACAGACAGTTCTGGATCATCAGCGCCTTCCAATGGAAAATCAGCAAGCTGCAGACCCTTTTTCTTTAATTCGTTTTGGATCGGTTCGCCCTGGCACTTTTATCACAGCACTGCACACTTGAGGGGTTTCCACTGCTTCGATCTCTATTCCTTGCTGTGAATTCCACACATTTTTTAGGGACACTTTCACAACGTTGCGCTGTACTATTATTGGAGAGGTGGCTCCAAAAGTGTGAAGATGTAGCGTCTCCTGCCTTACCGCTGGTAGTCTTAGTGCTTTAACTACATTCTCATGAACGAAGCTTCTCTGGCTGCCTCCATCCAACCGACAGCGTATGATTTTTCTCCCTGCTGGGCCCTCTGTCCACGCCTTGACTATCTGGAGCAGGACTGTGTTCTGGACATTATCTTTAATTTTAACTGTGCTTGACACAGCGGATACAACAGCATCAGTACTTCCACTGTCGGCATCTGGTTTAGCTTCACTTTGATCAAAAACTGACTGGTGATGTCTGCGACTACACAAGGCACATGAAACACCCTTAACTTTGCAGAATTTTGCTATGTGTTTTGGGCCAAGGCACACATAGCATCTTCCCAATTTTCGCAGTTTATCTTTGCGAGCAGCAACAGAATTGTCTGGACAATGTTCTGGTTTATGGTTGGCACTGTCACAATATACACATGTCTGGTAGTTATTACTTGCTGTGTGCAATGCAGTCGCTGATGGCACATTCCAACTTTTAGGTTTGTTTTCAGTAAGGGTGTGTGGCTTACCAGTTCTGATATTTGGCAGAAAGTCCTTTTTAGTGTTACCCGGTCTGGTGAGCTGAAGGGCTCTCTCTCTGCTCTTTTCTTCATTCTGAAGAAACAGGATGAGTTCAGGTACCCTCCATTCGCCACTGGAGTCTGAAATGCGTGTGTAGTCTAATGCTATGTCTTCTGGTATGAGCTGAAGTAGAACTGGGCAGCCATATGTGTCACTGTGTACCCCTAAGGATTCTAGACTCCAAATTTGTATTTCACATTCATCGTACAGTTATCTGAGAGCTGCAACACCCGATGATTTTCTCACAGGAGTCAAGTTTAGCAATTTGGACATGTGTGCACTTACTACAATGTCTTTTCTTCCATAGCGGTTCTGAAGCAATTGTATTGCTGCATCATAATTATCATCTGTCATGGCCAGTCCTGCCACAGCTCTTGCTGCTGCTCCAGTCAGATGGGATCTCAGGTAAGTGAACTTCTCCCTCTTACACAGTCCATCGTTGTCATGAATAGCCATTTCATATTGGGACCAGAATTCTTGCCACTGGCTTATTTTCTCCACCGTATTTTTCTATTATTAACTTGGGCAGTTTAACAGTCTGTTTAAGCAGCAATCTGACTGAAGGTGCACTCACATCGCTCACCCGCACAGTCACAGATTCCCGCGCTTTCTGAATATAGCTGGTGGCCCGGGATTTCCATGTGATAATGCGGTCCTGGTAATCCTGCGTGTTTTCAATCTCTACCTCCAGATCGTCCGTCGGCGTTCCATCCTCAATGCCTTTGTCTAAGTCTAATAAACTTTCTTCCTTGTTCGACAATAACGTCAGCATTTCACGGAGTCTATCAGAGTCTGGTTCATCTTTGCTCACCTCCACTTCTATACGAGTAATCAGCTTCGTTGTCGAGGCTCGTATTGTTCCCCGCTTCCGTCTCATCCGTTCGTAGCGCTCAGTCATTTCAACAGCTAGCATTAGCCAGTTAGCTTCCAAACTACGACACAGTTCAAAGTCTTAAAAGTCTTGAGAATCCCTGGTTTCGGCACCAAAATGTTGTGTAATAGAAGCTTCAAATGAAGAACCAAGCACAGTCTATTTCAAACTGAACCTTTACTTTATATTCCTTAAACAGTTTCCAAAAAGAACGGTGGAAGACAGGGAAAATGCACTCGACATGCTCGTATTCAATTTTGATAACAACAGGAAGCAGTAGGGGAAGAGACATACTTGTACTTCAAAATAAAAGCATTTCTTGTAAAACGTACCTTTTAACTTATATCAAGAAATCAAATAATCAAATGCTTTACTGCCTTAAATAACAAGTTACAACATACCGTATTCAGGAACGAAGCTGTCCTAGCACCTTCTGCAGCATCACTCTCTGGAGCATAAGGAAAGCATGGCGATTCAATGCCTGCTAGCGAGGATGATGAAGAAGCTGTTGATTCCCCTGGAGACACGGATGGAGTAGATGGAGGTTGATCCATATCCAGCCAGGCAGTAACATCAATGCCCGCAGCATCACAGTCGATCTCGGGTGTCCAGAGTGTTGGAGAGGATGGGGGTCCTGCAGGCGCATATTCCAGGCTGCAACTCGCGGGGAGAGACTTGTTTTTTCTCAGATCCATGGTTAGTGTTCAATTAATGTCTGCTATAAAAATATGATATAATCATATTTTTTCCCACTTTCAAAGAGTCAGTCTTTTAAAACTACTCCAGCATGAGATACACATATGAAATATGAATTATATTTTGGGGATTTTATCCCTTTAAATGCCAGTTTGTTGAAAAAACTCCACCGTTTTTATTGGAAAAAAACAAAAACTAGAATAATTTTCAAAAAATATATTTCAAGGAATATTTGATTATTGTTATTATTAGGTCCCTATATTGGTCAATGATTGGCAACGAAATTAATTTAAATGCATTGTTATTTTCTTTGCAGTGTTAGGTTTAAACAAAAACTCACACTCGTGTTCCTAAGGCCAAAAATTGCCACCTTCACAAAAACTGCCATAAGAATATGATATATTCATATTTTTTCCCACTTTCAAAGACTCAGTCTTTTAAAACTACTCCAGCATGACATACACATGAAATATTAATTATATTTTGGGGATTTTAACCCTTTAAATGCCAGTTTGTTGAAAACAATCCACAGTTCTCATTCATAACACTCCGTTCGATGTCTCACTATGGGATGCGCCTCATCGCGGAGCAAACAGAAGCATTAATCTCATTACGCCAATCCTGATTGGCTGGTGATCTTGACGTCAGCGTCAGGGAATCCACCCCCTATAAGTAGCTTGCGCTACGCCGCATGCGTCATTCAAACACCTCTTCTCGCTTCAGAGCACATCTCTATATTGGTAGCCGGGCTAGCTTAACAGTCCACAGACTGAACCAAGCTATCCAAGCTAACTTCGGTCGACGGGCGCTCGCCGGCTACTTCTATATATACTTCTGCAAGAAGACTGTTAATACCAACACACCAGTTAGTATTGCAAATCGACCTCGCCGTTTTCTCCTCGGGAATAAAGGTAAGGTTTTGATTTTTTCAAGCTAGCAACACACGTGTTGCTAGTTTGTCTTCCCTCACTACCGACACCACGGTAGCGAGGACGTTTTTTCTTTTTCTCTCTCACACCAGAGGAGGGGAAGATAAAAAGGGTATTAACACACCAGTTAATATTCTTTGAGAATAAAATTCTACACCGTCGTTTTTTCTCCGGATTAACGACAGTTGGGGAAGTATTTTTTCTCAGCAACGTACCTGTTACGAGCGGGTCCTCTCCACGCCGTCACCACGGCGACCGAGATGGACGCTTCTCTCCCTCACACCAGAGGAGTCAGGGACTCGGAGGCTCGGCTCTGTGGCTGCGGGTTGAAGATATCAGGCACAGACTCACACCAGGTCTGCTCGTCCTGTCTCGGGCTGGAACACGCCCAGGAGGCTATCGACAACCCCGGCTCGTGCGGACATTGTGCCCGCTTCACCATCAAGAGCCTCCGCCGACGGCTAGCACGCCAAGCTAGCTTGTCGGGTCAGGACTCCCTCATATCCTCTGATTTACCGGACGGAAATCAGGACACGGGGGCGTCCACCACAGAGATGGAGCCCCGCACTGTGTCGGTCTGGGGCTCATCAGTAGTGGCAGCTGCAGAACCGGAGTCCCGCGCCGTGTCAGGCTGGGACTCGGTGGCAGCGAGGGACGTGCGAGCGGAGCCCCGCGCTGTGTCAAGCTGGGGCTCCCAACTGGACCTCACCATGGTCTCGCCCGCGGATGATGTCCCGGAGTTGAACTACATGGAGGACGAAGAGGATGAAACCTCTGGATTCCTCCTGTCCGACTCTGATGAGCAAGACGATGATGTCTTCGTGTCATCAGCTCAGGCTGCAAAGCCGGGAGCGATGGCTGCTCTCCCGGGCGATAGCACACCAGCTTCGCCCTGTCTGAGTATAGACCTGCAGGCCGTGTGTCAGCGTGCCGCAGCCAGACTAGACATCCCATGGCCCGAAATGGCCAAGGAGACCTACAGGTCCCGTTACGAGGGGAAAAATTTGCCCCAAGCAACGAGGACAAAGAGGCAACTCCTGCCGGTCTTCCCGGAGATGTTGGATGAGGTGTCGGTCTCGTGGAGAGACCGGCCCTTCAGCAACAAGGCCCCAATCCAGGGTGCCTCCTCCCCTAGACTGCGACGGTATGGAGAGGCTCGGCCTGCTCCGCATACCGCCGATGGAACCGCTGGTGGCAGCTCACCTCCTCCCGAGGATGGCGACTACACCGAGCAGGAACCCCACGCTGCCGGCAAAGGCGGACCGGTTCCAGTCAACCATGACTGAATGGTCCTACAGAGCCGCAGCATTGTCTGCCAGGGCTTTGAACATTTCCTCGCTGCTAACCACTTACCAAGCGGAGCTCTGCGAGGATCTATCGAGTAATCCTGGACTGGCAGTACTGGACGAGATAGCCGCGATCACGGACATCTGTCTCCGCGTTCAACGCTGCGCCGTCCAGGCCACGGGAAAGGCAATGGGAATTATGGTGGTGCAGGAAAGAGCTAGATGGCTCAACCTCACCAACCTCCCAGACCGGGAAAGAGAGGATGTGCTGGACATGCCCATCGTTCCCGAGGGGATTTTTGGATCTGCGCTCGCTTCTATGCAGAAGAGATGCGAGTCCAAGAAGAAGGAAGACGAGGCCCTCCACCTCTGTCTTCCTCGATGGGTCCAGCCGCTGCCTTCACAGCGGCAGTCCCTCGCCCAAGCTACCTCAGCTGCTCGGTTTAAAGTACCGAAACAGCAGAGGTCACGGCCCGCCCCGAGTCCCCAGCCCAGGCAGGAGACGAAGGCGAATTGGCCCAGAAAGTCTCCGGTTCCGGCTGCAGCCCAGGCGCAGCCAACCCGGAATTTCGGCCAGCAGGCGAGGAAGAAGAAGCTGGCGGCCTGACAGCCTCCTCTTCTTCCCTCGGTGACGGAGCTGGAAGGTTCCCCAGCTCCAGATGTGTTCCCGCTGCCTCGAGAGATGCCTCAAAGCCATCCTCAAGTGCACCAAAACACATGTCACAATATTGCTCTGTTTTCTCGGATAAAGCATTTTCCGCTGACGCATCCAGGCCTCAGGCTGAGGGCGCAGCTCAGAAAAATGAAAGAGAAAACAATAAAACCAATAAACAGCCCGCCATTTGTTCCCCTTTTGAGAGCAGCTACGGCCTCTCTCAAAAGGCGGACGATGAACGGGTCTGTGAAGGCACCGCCGCCACGCGCATGCGCAGTAACGACTGGGGCTGTGAGGCTACCACCGTCACGTGCAGGCGCAGTGCCGGCTGGGGTTGTGAAGGCACCTCCGTCACGCGCATGCGCAGTGTCGGTGGGGACTGTCAAATCGGGGTACCACCGTGTTCAGACACTAGAGGGCCCCATAACACAACAAATAGAGACTCAGAGGGCAAAAGACGTGACATCTCCGCTGGCTCTAAGGAGCGAACAGTGGAAGATGCTCACAACGTCTGCTTGGGTGTTCAAGACAGTTACACGGGGTTACAGACTCCAATTCGCTGTCACCCCCCCTTGCTTCTCGGGCGTTCTGTATTCACAGGCCCGAGGGGAGTCAGCCCACATTCTAGAAAGAGAGATTCTCTCACTTCTAGAAAAGGAGGCTATATCTATAATACCCGCCGAGCAGAGTCAGAGCGGCTTTTATTCCAAGTATTTCCTCGTTCCCAAACGGGGAGGGAACGGAATTCGGCCAATACTAGATTTGAGGGCTCTGAACAAATATCTAAGAAGATACAAATTCAGAATGCTCACTCACACATCTCTGCTGCGTCTCGTGCGACAAAACGACTGGTTTACATCAGTCAACCTGAAAGATGCGTATTTCCACATCCCAGTATATTACCCACACAGGAAATATCTGAGGTTCGCATTTCAGGGGATCTGTTACGAATACAGAGTACTTCCCTTCGGTCTGTCTCTCAGTCCAAGAGTGTTTGTACGATGTACGGAAGCCGCGATAGCCCCGTTAAGACAACAGGGTATTCGCCTGGCAACCTACCTAGACGACTGGCTGCTTCTCGCACAGTCGGAACAGGAGGCTATTACGCAGACAAATGTCCTCGTAAAGCACCTGCTCAACCTGGGTTTCATAATAAACACAGAAAAGAGCATGTTGTGCCCGGCACAGACTGTACTCTTCCTGGGTTCACACCCGCCTGTCAGCGGAAAGAGTGAAAGCTTTCAGAGCTTGCCTCGCTCATTTCCAGCTGCGCAAACATGTTCTTTTCAGATCATGCCTGCGGTTACTGGGGCTCATGGCATCAGCCATCCTGGTTGTACGGCTGGGACGGTTACACATGAGGGAGTTTCAGCGCTGGGTAGCCGCTCTAAAACTAAACCCCGCGCGTCATGGAGCACGGAGAGTGATGGTTACTGTGAAATGCGTAATGGCACTGCGCCACTGGCTGCACCCGACTTTTCTGGTACGGGGCGTGCCTATGGGTGCTGTCCTTTCACGGAAGGTGGTCACCACAGATGCATGTTTGACAGGCTGGGGAGGTATTTACGAAGGTCGTCCGGTGAGGGGTCTCTGGAGCAGAGACCTCCAGCGGTCGCACATAAATTACCTGGAGCTTTTAGCGGTGTTCCTCACCCTAAAACGCTTTCTGCCTTTTCTCAGAGGACACCATGTCCTTGTGAGGACGGACAATACGACCACAATATCGTATATAAACCGACAAGGGGGTTTGCGCTCTCTCCAGTTACACATGCTGGCACGCAAACTGATCTTGTGGAGCTGCGGCCGTCTCCTCTCTCTGAGAGCGACGCACGTACCGGGTGTGATGAACCTCGGGGCAGACCTGCTGTCCCGGGGTGTACCACTATATGCAGACTTGACTCTACATCCAATGGTTGTGAGCCAGCTGTGGGTGCGTTACGGCCGAGCCGCGGTAGATCTGTTCGCATCAAAAGAAAATGCTCACTGTCAGCTTTTCTTTTCAATGCGCGATCAAAACGCACCATTAGGCGTGGACGCGCTCGCGCACATTTGGCCTCCGGTCCTCCTGCTTCCTCCACTAGGTCTCTTTATGACTGTAAGTGGAGGGTGTTTGAGGACTGGTGCCTTCAAAAAGGGCACGCCTCTTTTCAATGCCTTGTGGGAGTGATTTTATCATTTCTACAGGACCTAATTGATAAACACAGAGCTTTCTCCACGATCGAAGTCTACCTGGCTGCTATTGCTGCATGCCATGTGGGTTTTGAGGGTAAGACGGCCGGCCAGCATCCTCTGGTCTGCCGTTTTATGAAGGGAGCTCGCAGGCTCCTTCCTGTTTCCAGGTCACTGGTGCCCTTATGGGACTTGACAGTGGTTTTAGATGGGCTCACTCGAGCCCCATTTGAACCCCTGGAAGAAGCTGACATGAAGCACCTGTCACTCAAGACAGTGCTGTTACTGACCCTGGCATCCGCCAAGCGAGTCAGTGACATTCATGCGCTATCTGTACATCCTTCATGCACTCAGTTCGCCCGAGGGTTAACGAGAGTGTTGCTGAAGCCCAACCCTGCCTTTATACCTAAGGTGGTTGGTTCATGTACCCCCTTTGACATTGAGGCATTTCCTCCGCCGCTGTGTCCCTCCGGGGAACAGCAGCCGAATTTGCTATGTCCAGTCCGTGCTTTACGCACTTATATGGACAGATCAAAAGAGTTTCGTCATAATGACCAACTCTTTGTGTCCTGGGCTAACCCTCAGAAGGGCAAGCCTGTTACTAAGCAACGGCTCTCTCACTGGATTGTGGAGGCAATTGCTTTGGCTTACACGAGTCAGGGTCTGCAGGCACCTTCGGGTTTGCGTGCTCATTCGACTCGTGGTCTGGCTACATCCTGGGCTTTGTTCAGGGGTGTTTCCATCCAAGACATTTGTGCAGCAGCGAGCTGGTCCTCGCCGCTCACTTTTGTCCGCTTTTACAGATTAGACGTCTTTGCTCCCAGTGTGGCCCATGCAGTGCTGGGCCCCCTGCTGAGTTAGAGCTCTAACTGTTAAGTTCTGGTTGGTCTTGGTGACTTTTGAGATAAGCTCGTCTGGCAATACGGGAGCTACAATATCCCATAGTGAGACATCGAACGGAGTGTTATGAATGAGAACTATAGGTTACTTACGTAACCCCAGTTCTCAGAGTAACATGAAGTGAGATGTCTCACCAGACGGCCCTCCTTGCTATGGTGAAGCGAGAAGAGGTGCTTATTTTGAATGACGCAAGCTACTTATAGGGGGTGGATTCCCTGACGCTGACGTCAAGATCACCAGCCAATCAGGATCCGCGATGAGGCGCATCCCATAGTGAGACATCTCACTTCATGTTACTCTGAGAACTGGGGTTACGTAAGTAACCTATAGTTTTTTTATTGAAAAGAACAAAAAAATTGAATAATTTTCAGAAAATACATTTCAAGGAATATTTGATTATTGTGATTATTAGGTCCCTTTATTGGTCAATGATTGGCAGCAAAATTAATTTGAATGCATTGTTATTTTTTTTGCAGTGTCAGATTCAAACAAAAACTCACCCTCGTGTTCCTAAGGCCAGAAAATGCCACCCTCACAAAAACTGCCATACAATTATGATATATTCATATTTTTCCCCACTTTCAAATAGTAAATCTTTTAAAACTACTCCAGCCTGGCAAAAATGAATAATACAAGATCATTTTGAACCAGAAAAACATTTATTTTACAAAGATGAACATTGAATGAACACTGTGTTCTGTGTGTTCTGCTGTGAGAGTCCAGCTCAGGTCGAGCAGGGGCTGCAAATGGACAGACTGTGGTCCTTGCATATGGCAACAACCTAACAAAAACATAAAACAAGACAATTTGAATAAATGATTCCAATCATTTTCTCTCATGATGCAAATATTAATTATTTTATAGGAAAAAGCTCATTTGAAAAAAACCTAAATATATTTCAGACAAGAATATAAGAGTAATAATACATGTGTGCGTAACTGATGCCTAATGGCACCTACCTTATCAAGGTTGTCGACACCTCCTTTGCATCGGTTGTAGTCTTTGATTATGACTGGCTTTCTCTTCATTTTGTCGCTTACGTCTGGACTGGGGTGTTTCGTGCTTCGAAGCAGCACATTCCTGCCCCGTCGAGGGATGTAAGAGACCAGTGTGTGGGTCTTCATAAAGGCAAAGGTGGAGGAGAGGATCGCTCTCGCTCTTGCCTGGAGAAAAATAGCGGGAAACTCAGGCTTGTTTCGGCGAATTGTGCCAACCAGGGCCAGTTTTCTCCTGAGCAGCTCCTCAGCCACTGCGATGGACGTGAAAAAATTGCCCCTCTGTCATCTCCAGGACCACCTTCATCCCCTGGTTGACTTCAGGACGACTGCCAGCTGCTTTGCCTGTATACACCTGCAGTCTCCAGGCGTAAGATGATTTTACATCACAGTTTGCCCAAATGTTTATACCGTATTTGGCCGGCTTTTTTGGCATGTACTGCTTGAAGCTGCACCTGCTTCTGAATGGGACGAGCTGTTCATCCACGCAGACGTTGCTGAATGGGCTGAACAGCATCGGCAGGCGGTGCGTCCACATATCCCAGACTTTGCGGAAGGCAGCTTGTCATCACGGCGCCGCGGTGGGGATAGCTTGTCGTCGAACCGCAGTGTTCGGCTGATTTGGTGAAACCTCTTGTGGGACATCGTGGCTCAAAAAATGCGCCGTCCCGATTTCTCAATCCAGAGGCTGAGGGTCGATTCATTTTTTGACCTGTAAACACCGGCCAAAATGAGCAGCCCTACGTAAGCCTGCATTTCCTCTGTGTCCATATCTCGCCACTCTGCAATTGACCGTCTCCCATGCAGGTTTGTCATGGACACAATATGCTGCAGGATGTCATCTGTCAGCAGCAGTGCAAAGCTGGATGCCGGGTCACTGATTCGGGCGACAGCATAGTGTGTTGGTCCCGGGATCAAACTTCTGGCTGCTGGGACGTAGCGGAGCGTCTCAGTGTTTGTGGGAGACCAAAACACTTTACCATTTTTTGAAGTCCATCCTGCAGCTGCTTCCTCCAACTCCCCTCTGCTCTCAGTTTCCGATTAGTCTGAGTTGGACTCTAGCTGGTCTGTTCCCACCTCTGAGGCGTCCTCCGTGGACTCTGAGGCCTCTTCTGTGTCAGCCTGAGTCCACGGAAGAGGATGAGGAGCCATCCTCGCAATCAGAGTGCAGAGCTTCCTGTGTGCTCTATTGCCTTGCCATCTCCAAAAAGACTACTCCTGCACTGATAGTAATACTTATAACCATGGCTGCAGTGCACCTGTATAAACAACCTGAGCAAGAACCAAAACTTTGTTTTTATTACTGAATTAGATTATTACGCAGTGTGGCCTTCGAAGAGAAAAGTCTTTTGAAGTTGGACGCGCACGCACCCACCCACCCACCCACCCACCCACACACACACACACACACACACACACACACACACACACACACACACACACACACACACACACACACACACACACACACACACACACACACACACACACACACACACACACACACACACACACACACACACACACACACACACACACACACACACACACACACACACACACACACACCATTATCCAACATCAAAAGTGACACACACATATCATTTCAGTAGCAAGTGACCCTTGCAGAAAACAGTAAAAAGTGTGACATTTTGCTGCAGGCTTCAAAGGGTTAAAATTATCGCCATCTTGTAGACAAATGTAAAAATTGAAAATTGAAAGCTAGAAGTTCAAAATGAAATCTTAACATAAAAAAATCAAGAGTTTATGATAAGATAAATGTAGGGTCAAAAAAAGCATTTTCAATGGTTTTCAATGGGGCATTTTTTGCCTCTAGGAACTAATGTGTCGGTTTTTGTGTAGCTTAGCAGTGGTTAATTTGAGCCGGATCCTGCCGGAACAGGATCCGGCACCTCTTCATTTTGGCCACCCTGTGTTCCGGCACCTATTTGGGCAGATCCGGTACCTCTCACAAAAAATAAAAATTGAAATGGTTAAAATTAAATAAAATATGCAGATATTAATTTACAGAAAAAATCCCAAGAATTTCATGTCGTTTATTAAGATTAAGATTTGAAAGAGTCGGAGATCTGTGTTGACGCACTGAAAAGCTGGACCAACGGACAAACGTCTTTCACTTTTGAAATTCGCCACATGAGGAGCACGTCGCAGAGAGGAAGAAACGGTGATTCAATGCAAGCATGTCAAAAAGACAGTTACATTTACTGTCTTTCTTCAAAAAGAAGGAAGAGGTAATAGACACTTCAAAACGAGTCAGAAAAGCCTCCACAAGCAGCGACGAGGGCAGCTGCAGCGGTCATGTTGATGGTCAAAACCAGGAGGAGGTTAGCGCCGCAACAGCTAGCCAGCTAGCTAACCGACAGCTAGCCAAGCCCGGGCAGCGGGTCAGGTTCACCGCCAGCCGGAACAGGAGCCAGCTACCGTCAGCCAGGTGGACCACCAACAGCAACGGGTGGGTACCCTGGCATCAACTAGCCCGGTACAACAGCCGGAGCAAGAGGCGAGCGGAACCGTGACATCAGCTGGCTTACAGCAGGAAGATTCAGTAGGAGAGGAGAGCGCATTGAGCGTAGAAGAGTGTGGGACGTCCAGCGACAGGTCCGTTTTTTCTAACTGTGGCCAAGAACTTGGAGGACCGTATGTTATCTCAAGGAGGCCGGATGCCAGATAAAACTGGATATAACAAGTTCATTGAGGAGTTGAAGGTGCTTTACGCACAATACTGGCCCGAGGACGCAGGTGCGCTGTATGGAGAGACTGAGGTCGAGTCACTGTGTCAGCGCTTCAACATTGCCAACCCGCGCGCAGTCATACGGGCCTACAGAACGTACAGAGACTCAGATGGTAAAGACACCCCCGATGAGCTGATGGAGTTACTTGTTGCTGTCAACAGCATTCCCATTGCAAGTGCTGAATGTGAGCGCGGATTTTCTCAAATGAACTTGATTTGCACTCCCAACCGTAGCTCTTTGCTCACATCTACCATGTCATCTTTACTCTTCCTAAATCTCGTTGGACCCCCCCTGGCTAAATTCAATCCAGTCCCGTACGTGAGGTCCTTGGTGGCCAAAGGACACAGAACTGCCACAGACACACGCAGTAAAAGCAGAAAAAAAGAGATAGAGGACAATCCGGACATGCTCGTGATGTGGGGTGTTTTAAACAACTAAATATGGTGAGCAAACATACTGTCTATTAATAGGCCGCCGTGCCAATCTTTGAATAGGCCTAATAAATATTTTTTTTACACGTTAAACCTGTTGAGAAATTAATTGCTGGCTGTATACTGAAGTCCCACCTGTGGTGATGTGGGCATTTGCCTATGTTGTGCGTACTAGCCTAAAAAATTATAAATTATCGTCATAACATTTATACCATGGATACTATTTGAAATTGAGGCTTGTAAGTCCCACAGCGTTGCAAGTGGACATTTTCATGTTGTTTTCAGCACCTTTTCTGTATACGTTCCGGGACCTGTACGCGTCTCGTCATCCCTGAGCTGTCATATGTACTTTGCGTTCCGGCACCTTATGATTTACAAATTAAGCACTGTAGCTTAGCCATTTTAGGCTAATTTAAAAAACTGAGATGACAATTCAATATACAACTAAAAAAGAATATCCTCTGGCAAGTTTGAGCAATATTCATTCAACACAGCCAAAATGGCATGAACATGAAAACCTGAATGGCTGAAAAATGGGCCCAGGGACTCTTTTACGTCCGGAAGTAAGTATTCTCTCCGCTTCGCTTGACAAACCCTGTGATAGTCCTCAA
The DNA here is from genome assembly GCF_949606895.1 of Notothenia rossii. NCBI lineage: Eukaryota > Metazoa > Chordata > Actinopteri > Perciformes > Nototheniidae > Notothenia > Notothenia rossii. Next base: position 53,467,654 of record NC_136909.1, read on the forward strand.
GGCCGGATTAGTACCTCCAGGTCAATCTGGCATGTCAAATCGCACACCTATTTAGACCCTCCAGAAAAACGCGATTCTGCGATCGCAGAATTTACCGAATAATCAGCAAAATTGGACAGATTTTTTAAAGGCCGCATATTTATCAAAAGGCCGCATAATCCCCGCATTTTTCCACACAAAGTTGAGGGGAAAAAAAGTTAACTCGTCTTGACGTGACGTCATCAGCTCGCGCATCACAGAATGTAAACAACACTGTATAGAGTGAACGTGTGGAGCTCACACGATAAAGAAAACACCAAGATGAACAAATCTAATCCATCTCATTTACCGAAGAACATTTCTACTAAAGACCGGGCAAAAAGTGGGGGGAAACTATTCTGCACCCCGTGCACCTGTGTGTTGGAGCCATAGACTGTATATATAAAGGGTGGAGCATCAGAGAAAATCGACGGTGACGACCCTCTTTGATTCATTCAAACATTCGAAAAGGCTTTCTGCTGCTGCGGACAAGAAAGCCAAACAACGCACGTTCACCGAGGCATCAACCTCCAAAACCCTTCCGAGGGCTACAAGAAACAAAGTGAGTAGCCTACAAGATTGAAGCTGGTCAGATAACGAACGAGTAAATGAAAACAGAATGAGGCGGAGAAGTGTGTGTGTGTGTGTGTGTGGGGGGGGGGGGGGGGGTGTGTGTGTGTGTGAGATTAAAATCGCCCAATTGCTTTTACAATAAATAAACATTGCATTTGTTTAATTGAATAGTAAAGGGGTTTAACGTTAGTGGCAGGTTGTGTGTGAGAGAGAATAAATAAGACAGCCCAATATTTTAAAAAAATGTTATAATTTTTTCACGCATATTTAGCATATTTCGTAACTTTCCGCATATTTCACAACTTCCCGCAATTTCACCGCATAAAATCACATAAAAACCCTGCATGTTTAATCGCATAATCAAGGATTTTAGCCCGCATAATCAAGGAATTTAGCCCGCATAATCAAGGATTTTTGCCCGCATTTTTCTGGAGGGTCTAACTATTTGTCAAAAGCAGGGACGCAGCCACATAGTTCAACCAAAGTAGGTCTAGCCTTTTGCCATTTCAGTCAGAAATCACAAGACAAAGACACAATGGATAAGATCTCAAGACAGTGTATGGCTCAAGAAGACCTAGGTAATATCACTCAAAATCTCAGAGCAGCACCCCACTTAATGCCAAAATATGACTGGCTGGCTGTACAAGTACACAAGGAGTTCTATTAGTCCCAAATATTGAGAGTTACAAAAGTAAAATATGTAGTGAAATTGTGTGGTTGCTCAACTAAGTGATCAGTATATTTGATGGAATATAGTGTGTATGGGTGTGTGTGTATGTGTGTGTGTGTGTGTGTGTGTGTGTGTGTGTGTGTGTGTGTGTGTGTGTGTGTGTGTGTGTGTGTGTGTGTGCGTGTGTGCGTGTGTGCGTGCGTGCGTGCGTGCGTGTGTGTGAGGGAGAGAGTGAGTGTGAGTGTGAGAGAGAGAGAGAGCGCGAGAGAATGTCTGTGTGTGAGAGACAGTGGATCTTACCTTTTAGAAGTGTTTCTTCCTTGCCTTTCTCTTTGAAAAATCTGTGATTAGGTCATCAAAATCCAAGGCTCAAGGCTAACATTGCTCGCTAGCTCAACAACATCTTCCGTGACCGTCGCCACCGTTCCTTGTGGTTGCTGGCCTATTTCGTCACTTTTTGCTTTTTTGAAAAAGCTATTTATTGTTGGGAATTTTTTTAATGCAGTCGCCACTCTCTCTTATTTTTCTTTCTTTTCACAGCCCTGCTGCGCGTTTGGCTACCGGCACCATCCATTTTTTCAGCTCACGTGACAAAATGGGACATGAGTGAGGGTGGGGCTGTGATTCGGCTATACACCGCCGCTGCATAGTAATAAAGTTGAGCGCATACATAGTGAGACCTACAGTACAGAGACGGTTTAGAAAATATATTAATTTGACCCGATAGAAAAGCTGTGTTATTTATGGTGAAGAGTGAGTGTAATTTAAAACAATGTATGATGAGTGAGGTTGTGCCCGAAAAAAACAAGATAAAAAAATAAAAACTTTTTTTTTATCTTGTCACTGAGGGCCCTCTTTGCTCAAGGGCCCCTGGGCACTTGCCGAGGTTGCCCATATGGTTAATCCGGCCTTGATAGTCCTCAAGCTCTGTTATTGGATGTTTGAGTGTGCGCCGAGGGTTACGCCAAGCGTCGAACAACACTTTGAAATGGGATGGAACCACGGCAGACTGTCCAAAACTGGATTTGAACGGGTCCACCCCGTCGCCCCCTCCCCCACCCCGTCCCCAGAACTACACATGCTGGCTATTGTCTGTTTCGCAACATGTTTAACTTCTATGGCACGTCTCTACTGGGAGTTGTAGTTTTACAAGACGTTTTCATATTTCCCATAATAAGAAGTTGCCAGTATTAAACTGTGTATATCCCTGGAGGTTTAGGGGATAGGAACACTCACATTTAAAACATATAATTAATACATGGGTGAACATTTATTTTGCCCATAATGGTCAGCATTAATATATAACCACATGCCAGCTAAGATCAGAAGATCCTTATTTAACAGCTGGTCTTATGTCTGTGACCCCTCCTGTTGTTAATTGATAAGCCTGAAACATGGCAAATCTGGCAGTAGCCATCGATCATCTTAAAGGTGGGGTAGGTAATTTTGGAGAAACCAGCTCGAGTGCGCTAGAATTTGAAAATACACAACCGGAAAAAATCTGCTACTTCCTTACAGAGCCCCTCCTCCAACACACACGAACGCGCACATGACCAATGAGGGCACGAGATAAGTTTGTGCACAGATGGAAGGCTGACAGGCAGGTAGGCCATCCAGCTATTTTAGCCGGGCCGGCTAAAATGATTGGTCGTGCTTTTTACAGTACTACGGCTTCCAAAGATGACATTTTTGTATGGATCTTTTTGTCAAAGCATTTAAGATATTCGTTGCTATCGGGATGTTAAGAGCATTCCATGGAATATAACAAAAAGTGTATCTTGAGCCGGTTTCTCAAACTTACCTACCCCACCTTTAAGATAAGATATACTTTATTGATCCCAAGTTGGAATCATTTGCGTTACATCAGCATCTGTAACAGTTGTAAATATGCAGTGGTGTTTATTTGTAAATCATTTAGTATAATCACACAAATTCTGTGTTTTATTTAATAATTCTGTGTTCTTTATTTATTGATTGTTCAATACCTGACAAGGTCAGAGATGAAAAACTTGGGTCGCAGGTTCCTCAACAGTGCATTACAAGACATCTATTAATATGTGTGTATACCTCCACCATTAAACTGTTGTATTCTGCACATATCTATATACATCTTATAAGAGTATACTACATAATATCAGTTAAAATAAGTGCTTAAACATACAGTGGTTAACATTGCAGGAAACTAATATATTAGTACTTTGTCAGGCTTAATATTTATACCCCCAAAGCTTTTTTCTTATTCAAAATAAGACCTTAACCTAAAGTATTCTTTAATGTTTAAATAAAGCCTTATTAGTTTGTCTGTCTGTGTCTCCTATTAATATCTAATAATAAAAATAATACATTTCAATAATGTGCTTTAACCACTAGGTGTCCCTTTCTATCAGCTGTGCACCGTTATGGTGTAAATATACCAATATACTGATTGGATCAAATATAAAAGTCAGCCGAATTAGTATTGATATTGAAAGGAGACTTATATTGTGAAGAGAAATTGAAGATTTTGTTTAATTGCTGATATATTTATGATCCACGTCACATATTCAGTTTTGGCGGCAGTTGTTCATGTTTATCTAGAAGTCTTCTCATCAGGGTTCTATAAATAGCGAACTACGGAAGATATGTAATATTTAATGCAGCCGAACCGTGTATTAAAATGCCGTTATGTGATGGCCTCCAAAGAGAAAATCAAGCAAACTCGTAATAAAATATCATTTTATTTAAAAAAAAAAGTTTTGTATTTCACATCAACAGGAAGTCCGGATAACTAAAATGTCCGTGCGGAACAATACACAAGTTATTGAGCCGTTTCCGCTCTACATCCTGAACTCCTCCCTTCGATGCAATGCACTTCCGTTTTGGCGGACTGGGTTTGTTTTGCTAGCTAGCTCCGTTGTGCCGACAAAGCACTGATATCGCAGAGACAAAGAGGATATAACAATTACAACATGAAGAAAAGTGGTTCGGGAACTACGTGTGCGGTAGTTGGTTGCAATCACTCGAGAAAGCACCTGAACGAGTGGTTAGATAGAGAGTGCTACGACCACAAACCAGCACCCAGCACCCAGCCATGTTGTTCATTAAATACAGATAAACACAACAAATACTGCATGCATTGTATTTTTTAATATTATATATGAATATTTTCATGGTGATGTAATTGTGTGGGCTGCTTTTATATTTTAATTTGTAATACCTGTTAGGATTAAACATGTGATCTTTCTTGTTGAAGCCATTTCTTTAGTTTCCTCTAAACAATTAATTAATTCAGTGTTATTTATGTACAGTATGAGCTTAATATGAATGATGAACTGTGTTAAAAGAAATTGTAGCACTCTAAGGAACATATGAAATGCAATAATGCAATAACAGTGCAATAATGAAATTAAATTACATCAAACTTTATTTTCACTCAAACAGTACAGGCACATATGATATATTGCACAGCATAAAGAGATCATGTAAATTGTGCATTATGTAAACAACAGACAACTGTTGGCTCCTGTGGGCATGACCTAAATAAGGCAGTTTATTTTGGTTTTATGCTGGGCCACGTCGTCATGTTATCCTCCCAGTTTTGCACTGAATTCGGGTGGGGGAGAGTAACGCCATCTCCAGTCAAAGAAGTAGAATCGTGTTCCCAAGCTAGCATCACTGTTAGCATCGAAATCGCTGTGTTTACACCAGTGCCCGTCTGACTGTTTACATCGGTTTACACCGACAGACGCTGTGCAAAAGACTTCCGGCGGAAATGAAGTGCATTTGTGTAGGGTTATGGCGCTACCCGTGTTTTGGCGCGTAAACTTGTCTATACCCCAACCCATAGATCCGTGGGTGAATAATGTAATCACCACATTACACACATCCCTTCACATTTAAATTTTAATTTACATTAAAGTATTTCGTGAGGCCTTCTAAAATGTTTTTAAATATAATTAGGGTTGTAGTTGAAGAGTTTGTCAATTATTGCGTTGCCTGGCAATGCAGATTTCAGTATTCTGAGCCCCTACTCTCCCCATAACTGACGGAAACAAAAGTCCTACATTATTCAATTAAAATAAAGAAGTAAAAACAATAAGTGTGGCTTGATATTGAGTAAGAAAAAGGTTGATAAACGCTGTGAGAATGGATCTTCCGGTAGCATTCGCTCGCGATCTCAAGTCATCTACAACATACATTTAGGGAGCTATATAGAAGCCTATGGACATCCCGGAAAGTTGAAAATGTACGCTAAGGGCCGCCCCCCTTGCGTTGGAAAAAGCCGACACGGCCACCCCCCCTTGCGTTGAAAAAAGCCGACACAGGGGACTTGACATAACGTCAACATAGGCCGACCTGGGAGCGAGGATGTGTTGTAACAGCGTGTAGAGCAGGGGTCACCAAACTACGGCCCGGGGGCCGGATCCGGCCCGCCACCCCCCTTTGACCGGCCCCCACCCCCTCTGCCCCCCACTACTTGAACCGGCCCTATGAGGCAAATCCCCAAAAGTCGTCATGGCTTATTTTTTTCAAATTGATTTTTGGAAAATAATAACATGTCTGCGTTTGGTATTTTGTTGATTTTGTTTCAGTTAAAAAAATTATATTTAGTTATAAAATAAAATGCACTATATTTGCCGAATTGTCGTCACCCGACATCTTGGAGATCAAGTGAGTGACAGACAACGCACGCGTAGAGAACTGTCAGTGTTCAGGACAGCAAAAATGGCTAACGTTAAACGAAAAGTTGATAGAGAGTGCAGAATTTTCAAAGAACAGTGGACCAACGACTATTTTTTTGTTCAGTATAAGGACCGTGCCGTTTGCATTATCTGTAAAGAGAGTGTGGCGGTTTTCAAGGAATATAATCTTCGTCGTCACCACGAAACCCGCCACAGTGACTTTGCTAGCTTGCGAGGGCAAGCAAGAGCAGACAGAATTTGCAGAATGAAAGGCGGACTGGCAGCACAACAACAAACATTCATTCGCCAAACCCAGGTAAACCACGCTGCTGTTCGAGCTAGCTTCAAGGTAGCTCACATACTAGCTACCCATGGGAAGCCCTTCACTGATGGGGACTTTGTTAAAAAATGCATCCTTGCTGTGGCCGAGGAGGTGTGTCCCGACAAGAGAGAGGCAGTCAACGGTGTGAGTCTCTCCGCGACTACTATGACCAGGCGAGTAGAAGAATTGGGGGACAACGTTTATGAGCAGCTGAACGCCATGGATGAGAGCAATGATGTGCAGGACACAGCACAACTGCTCATTTTTATTCGTGGGATTAGCGAAAGCTTTGAAGTGTCTGAGGAGCTGGCAGCACTAAAAAGCCTCAAAGGAACTACAACAGGAGAGGATATTTTTGTCCAAGTGTGCAAAACAATGGAAGAGTTGGGTCTAGACTGGTGTAAATTTGCCAGCATCACTACGGATGGCGCACCTAGTATGGTTGGCACGACAAGGGGGCTAGTAGGGCGCTTGAACAGCGAATTCGAGGAACGAGGTCTCACCCCCCCACTACAAGTCCACTGTCTGATTCACCAGCAAGCCCTATGCTGCAAAGTTTTGAAGTGGGCGTCTGTTATGAAGGTGGTTGTGCACTGTGTCAACTACATCCGAAAAAATTGTCTGAAACACAGACCGTTCCAGGCCTTCCTCTCCGAGCTTGAGTCTGCCTACGAGGATGTGCTGTACTACACAGAAATCCAGTAGTTAAGCCGAGGCAAAGTGTTGCGCCGTTTCTACGACCTGCTACCCGAAATCAACACCTTCCTGCAGTCTAAAGGTGAAACGGTACGAGAGCTGACCGAGCCAGAATGGAAATGGGACCTCGCATTTTTAACAGATGTGACTGAAATGTTGAACCACCTTAACGTGCAGCTCCAAGGCAAAGGGAAGCTAATCAGTGACCTGTATTCCCACATTAAAGCGTTCGAGGTCAAACTAGTGCTGCTTGTGAGACAGGTCGAAAAGCTGGACTTTACGCATCTCCCTGCCACCCGGAGCTACTGCGCTGAGAAACCACCTGTCCCGTTCCCAGTCGAAAAGTGCAAGGATGCACTGGAAATGCTGCAGGGGCAGTTCAGTGTGCGGTTCCGTGAGCTTCATGTCAACGGTAAAGAAATACGTTTGTTCCAGAACCCCTTTGCTGCCGACATAAATGATGCCCATCCCTCTCTTCAGTTTGAACTAGCCGAGTTGCAGAATTGTGATATCCTTAAAGATGCGTTCAAGCCTGACAGTCTCATTGAGTTCTATGCTTTGCTCCCAGGGGAAACCTACCCAAACATCAAACAGCATGCAATGAAGATGTCCACAGTTTTTGGCAGCACCTACATCTGTGAGCAAACCTTTTCCCGCATGAAGCAAACCAAGAATACAACAAGGAACAGACTCACAGATAAACACTTGCATCAGACCTTGAGACTGGCTACCACTAGACTGCAACCAGACATTGAACTTCTCATCAGCCAGAAGCAAACACACAGTTCACACTGATACGGTAAGCACACTGATTTTAACAATTACTGATTTTAATTGCTATAAATATGAAATGTGAAGGCTCTTTTTAATTTGCTACATATGTTGTAAAATTATGTCACAGAGAAAAGCAGACAGCAGCATGTCTTGCCATTTACTGAATATGGTGCTTCTTGTGTTCAATCCGTCATCCCTCCATGCCAGGGCTCCAGAAGGCACTCTGAAGTGAGGAGAGGAGATTGCTGTTGCTGATCCCATCCCAAAGACAGCACAATTCATCAACAAGTACAAATCCAGCTAACCTACATATAGGCTACTGATTTTGATTGCCATTATTCTGTATTATTGTTGTGCTTTAGTTTTGAGCCTACACTGCTCATGTCCTTTTCACCTTGACCTAAACAAAATGTTAACTGAACATGCTCACCTGGATAGGCATAAGAGTTGGCTAGTTCTATTAGCCTACTCATGTTATTATAATTTTGATGTTTTTTATTTATTTATTTATTTTATAGGCCTATTTATTTGACCTTTATTAAGTGCTGCACACAATTATTATTATTATTATTATTATTATTATTATTATTATTATTATTATTATTATTATTATTATTATTATTATTATTATTATTATTATCATCATCATCAGGCCTACCTATAATTTATAATTTTGAACTCACCTTTGCCAGTGTCAATCACCTCAACTAGGCAGATGTTTCTTACCTTGACAGCTTTGATGTTATTTTTATTAGAAAACAAATAAATGGAATATCTGTGGTATTTCAAATTAAAGCAAAGTGTGAAGACTCAATTGCTACTTTTGTAAACCACTAGTAAAGATGGTAAACAAATATGTGACAGGAATCAAGTGTTGATATAGTAGTGTGGAAGTAGTAGTGGGGATGGCTGTGCCGGGCTAGTAATCTCTTCTACACAATGAGCTGACTCGGCCCCGGCCCCCCATCACAGTCAGGAACAATAATGTGGCCCCCAGAGAAAAAAGTTTGGTGACCCCTGGTGTAGAGGAAGAGCACATTTGATTTAAACTAACTAACACCACCTCACACCCTTCATACATTCAACCTTTCATAGATTTGGAGCTATACCAAGTAAAACACAGAGTTTATTTGTTTAAATATTACATCAAATAATTATCTTTATAAAGATATAGTTCAATCTTTCAATTAGTTTGAATTCAGAGGTATTTCAAGAGTAGACCGTCTCTTCCCACCAAAAACAGAACTCTTTATCATCTGTCTACTGGAATATTTCAATAGAACATAACATCTTTCTGACACCATGGGGGCAATGTTGGTGGTTGGCCTCATATCAGAAATTAGATATTTTTTAAGTTAATGTACAAACGGCATATTGAAAGTATTACTTTCTATATTTTATTTTTCAAATAAAACAGAAATGACTTGTTTTTAAGCATATCATCATTAGTTTTAATATGCTGCAGTGATAGGAGTATATGACAATCTTCGTAGTGTTGGCTGAGTTTATCACAGTTTATCACAGTTTATCACTTTTTGGCATATGGTTTGGTACTTGTATGCAAAAGTTCCCCACTTTATCTTATGTCAGGCAAATGCAGCCATAACCAAAAAGTTCTGGGGGTAAAGTAAAAATGCATCTCTTGAAATACTTCCCTCAGGTCATCCTCACAGTTTGTACTCACCCTGAAAGCACACCTAACACCAGGTTGAGCATGAAGAAGGATCCGATGATGATGAGGGGGATGAAGTACAGCCAGTTCCACGTGTTCCCTGAGGCATCGTTGGCCTAAGCAAACAGAGAAGACGAATTGAGAGTAATATTGTTGTGCTGTTGTAGTTAAAGAACAATTCTAGTGTATATATACACTTTTCGGTACCACTTTACAATAAGGCTACCCTTATGAAGGATTCATAAAGGGTTTATAATTAGTTTATTAATTAGGTTGTAAACACTTTATTAATCATTAAGAACCATTAAGAACCATTTATAAACCAGTTATATAGTTACATAGTTTTCATACATCAACACAGGCTCACTATTTGGCAAGATGACTAAGCCTTATAATGGCTACCTAGCGTACTTCGTCTAGATCAGTGGTTCTCAACTGGTGGGTCGCGGAATTATTATTATTTATTTTTTTGGGAAAAAGTCAAACTTTTATTTTGATGGCCCGATTTTCTAACGCTGTGCATGCAGTCGGCGTTGGACTGGAAGTACCGGAGACCATAAACGGTTTTGAAAACTTCTGTAACGTAGTGATCATCTTCTCAAAAAAATATCTTTGCTGATGTTTTTTCGAGTCTTCTGGCCAATCAGAATCAACATTTTTGCCGGAAGTCCCCACGGAAAATAACTTTGCGGTAGAACTCTTCTTTATACATCCATGGGTACAACTTCAGATAAAAATGAACACATAATAAAATATGACCCCCGGTTTGATGATTGTCAGGTCACAGAACAATGGGAGCTATCTAAGCTTACCCACAATTTAAAGTAAGTCACACAGACTACAGGTATCTCCTCTTTACTCTCCTCGCAGCAAGATGTCAGAACAAAGTGAAAAACAAACAATGGCGTAAAATATTATTAATATGTCGGGTAGTAATAGATTTATTTATTTTCTTCTCAGAGTGTATCAGAATGCATAGTTTGTTAGTATTTCTAAAAATCTCCTGGGGGAGAGTCCCCCCAGACCCCCCTGCTGGGGTTGGGTTTTCAGCATGTGTGCCTTTTTATATAGTTCAGCTTTGATTCCATCATCTCATTAAACCTTTTTAAAAGCATACTTTAGTTCTGTGAAGGGATATAAGGGATATATGCACCGTACTTCACTTTTATTAATATTGTATGCTGAAAAGCGTATATATTACAGCACGTTTTTTTGTTGAATAGATTTGAGTGCTTCAAAATGTTGGGTCGCGATGTATTGACCAAGTAAAAAGTGGGTCCCGAGGCCTGACCAGTTGAGAACCACTGGTCTAGATACTTTGGTATCTGTGGTTCACTGAGTTGATTCCCCCCCTTCCATCTTGATGTTTCTTGGCATCTCTTTATGACCATTTGGTTATGAGTTACTAACATTTATAACTGCCAAAAGGGAGCCTTGTAAAGTGTAATTGTAGTTGTTGCTATAATGCAGGGGTATTCATTTGCATTTCAAAGAGGTCCAGTAAGAGAAAATGTAATTAAATGCTCTGTTTTCGCTGTCTACCTTTCTCTTTTTTGAGCACACCATTTGAAATTACTCACTGCTGTTTCTCTCTTCTTGTCTCGTCTCTGTGTGTGTGTTTGAATCTATCGTGCTGACTCACTGACTGCACCGATGAGTAGCGTCACCTCCTTAAAACTTTAAACAATAACTTTTTTAAAACCTTTTTATCTTTATGTTTTAATTTTTTTTTAAACATTTTTAACATCGTGGATAAATCCTTTTATGCTCCCAGCAACACACTGAACGTCAACTTTGCCTCCTTTTTACACTCAGCCCTACTTTAGTGGGAACAATGAGTCTGCGTCTTTGATGCGCACAGGTGGATGATGCAGGGATGCAATGTAGACAGGAATAAACGCAGATCACTCTCTGGCTGCAGCCTTGCCGGTACTTGCTTTTGATCAAAGTCAATGCGGAAAACCTGCACTCACACAGGTAGGTGGAGGCAGGGTTGGACTGGGACTAAAAATCAATCAGCCCTGGAATCTCGCCCAGCCCAACCCACAGAAATGGGTAGAGCACGGGGGGGAGCCTCGCTGCTTGTAAACTGCCCGCTGAACGGACCTCTGTCACCTGTCAGCGCAACTTAAATGATGCCGTTTCAAAACATAAAAAATAAAGGGCGGTGCCGGCCGTCAGCGAACCGAGCCGGCCGTTATGTGATTCTCCAGAACCCACAGATGGCCAGTCCGCCCCTGGGTGGAGGTGAAGGGAATGAGCACTTTTACAGCCTTTTTGGCGAGGTGGGGGAACTCGGTCTCCACAGACAGCCAAAGGTGTGCAAGTGACACTTTACTAGTCTTTTTATCATTCTTTTTTTCTCACGCTGCGCCTCCCCTGAAGCTCTCTGGCGCCCCCCAGGGAGGCGCGCCTCACACTTTGAAAACCGCTGCTGTAGAACAAACGGCTTCTGTTTGAGGTTGGTAAAATAAAGTCATCCTTGTAAGTTAGAGAGCTATTTTATTAGGTAGGTAACTTTATGCATTGATCAGGTTCATTTAAATTTGCTATGATCGATTATGTAGACAAGCTAACGTCAAAGTAGTGTTGAAGATGTGTGTATATTACAAATAAAACAAGTATGGCATTTTGAAACATGATGTGCAACAACTTTTACTGTAATTTGTGTGCATTTTGTTGTTAACTAAGATGATGTTATGATTTATTTTTTGTTAGTATGCACGTGGACGCTTTGGGCATACCTGGAGAAGGAAGAAATGGGTCTTCGGAATGATGGGAGTTAAAGACAAAAGGCGGAGACTTGAAACTAGTGGAGAAACGATCAAGATGCCACCTTGTCCCTTTGATTAGACGGCATGTCAAGTCAGGAAGTAGCATTATTATTGATGAGTGGAGGGCATACAGAGAGTGCTGAGTAACATGGGGTACAACCACTACACCATAAACCACAGCAGGTGGTTTGTGAACCCCCAGACTGGCAGTCATACCCAACATATAAAAAGAGCTTGGTCGACCATCAAAGGACATGTCCGTAGACTGAGATGAAACCGTACAGAGAGTTTGGTGGAGGAACACCTCAAGGTTCTTGAATGGTCATCTTGGCTTGGCTCTGGTCACCCTGATGGACTGCTTGGACGCTTGTTCAAGGATATACACAAAACTTTTCCAGTCTGAGTACCATTATATCTTACCAAGTCTTTCATTTATCTCTGAGAAAAGCTTTTATGTTTAAATATGTGTATCAGTCATACTAAACAGTCATTACTTTGAGTCCTAATTTTCTTCACGTGTGAATAAAATGTTTTGCTTGGCTCTTTTGCATCTTACTTTGCATTTCATGTGAAAAATGTGTATTAGGTCAGCGTGAATGGACATGTGTATTAAACTTAAAAACAATGCACCCTTTCAGTAGTTATAAATGTTAGTGACTCATCAATAGATGGTGATGTGTTTCACACTTTACTAGGTAGCCAATATAAGGCTTAGCAGTACAGATAAATGTGGGCTCACTATTTGGCAAGCAACCGCTCATAGTCACCCTGTTTATCTCATATCTTATAAAAGCTTATTAATGATTTATAAAGTGTTCACAACCTAATTAATAAATGAATTACAAACTATTCATAAACCCTTTATAAGGGTAGTTTTATTGTAAAGTGGAGGTCGCGTTAACCGAATATTTTCCGTCTATGACAGATTTATTTTAACAATGACGGAAAAATCTGAAAGCAGTCGGTCATTTTGACGGATTAGAACAAACTTGGAACAGCGCCAAAGTTTCCCCGCAGCGAGGCTCCGGTGTTATGCATGCCTGCCAAAAAGGAAATGATACCGTTTCCAAACCCAACTTTGTCGTACAAATCATTGAGATGTCTGAGAGTTTTGGCTTTACGCTGTGCGCACTCCCGCGAGGTGCAGTGGGCATGCAGAGGGTTGGGAGGGTTACTTTGTAAATGTAATCAGTTACTGATTACTGAATACATGGCTCTGAAAGTAATCCGAATACAGTTACAGTTACGTGTCTTAAAAAAGTCACGTAATCAGATTACTTTTAGATTACTTTTGGATTACTTTCTTTTTACATCACAGATGGGTATGTTTTGGTGAACAGGAGACACAAAAAGCAAAAGGAAACTGAACGTGTTTTTACTGTTTTAATGGCTTATCAAGAGCACAACTGAAACATAACATCTGAAACGATGTAACAACATAATAAACTTTTTGGGGATGCAGCTTGGGATGTGAGGAGTGAGGGACACGGCTTAGAAACGGGCGTTTCGTGTTCTGTCCTGCCAGTGTTGGCAGGACCTCCTTCACTTCATGAAATCTCTGCAGCACCAGGAGGCAGCGGGAGGGTTAACTCAGCCTCTGAGAAGACAAGCGCACAGTGCCTTTCACGCACCGCCTTTCACGCACCGCCTTTCAAGCACCGCCTTCACTTTGTTTACCTACACAATCATCAGAAAGGCTTAAGAGTGGTGTGGCTGATGTGTTTTAATTTTTAACCACACACACACACACACACACACACACACACACACACACACACACACACACACACACACACACACACACACACACACACACACACACACACACACACACACACACACACACACACACACACACACACACACACACACACACACACACACACACACACACACACCCCCACCCACACACACACACACACACCCCCACACACACACACACACACACACACACACACACACACACACACACACACACACACACACACACACACACACACACACACACACACACACACACACACACACACACACACACACACACACACACACACACACACACACACACACACACACACACACACACCACACACACCCATACACACTATATTCCATCAAATATACTGATCACTTAGACTTCTGTTCATCCATGTTTCGTTGTTATTTTTTCACTGAGCGGACCCGCACATTTTTTTCAAACGCTCCCCTTTTTTGTCCATCTGCGGCGGTAATAGGTTTTGTGCGCTGTGATGATTCGGCCGTCCCTTTGGTAATGAATATTAAGAGTTGTGAGGAAATCTTTCCACCAATAATTCCAATAAGTAATCCAAAATGTATTCACTTCAGGTTTACGAAAGTAACTGTAATCCGATTACTCGTTTTTCAAATGTAACGCAAGCTGAATACAGTTACTTGATTTTTGTATTCTGATTACGTAACGCCGTTACATGTATTCCGTTACAACCCAACCCTGGGCATGCATAACACGGCGCTAACAGTTAACGAGCGTGCGCCCCGCCCCCCGTTGACAGTTCACGACTGTGCTCTCCCCCCCCACACCCCCGTTAACAGTTCACGACCGTGCTCTCCCCCCCCCCCCCCGGTTGACGGTTATCTCTCTCTCTCTCCCCCCCACACACTGCATGGTACACATGGTGTGTGCAATGGAAACGGTTCAGTGACATGGGTCACATTTACCCCTCCCTCATCGACCTGGGCTGCCACACCAGCAGCCACGGTGCTGCAACTGAGGCTAAACTTCAAGGTTGATGAGGGAGGGGTAAATGTTGTCAGATTGAGGAAGAAACTCACCAGGAGAGTTTTCTTGACTAATAGAATGAACTCTGGGGGTTGGAGCTTAGACCTGCCAACTTTCAATTTTAAGGACCACCCTATTGTATATATATTATATATTTGTGAGGGCGACTAGAAAAACAATAAAAATGTGGTCACAAACAAAAGAAACATACTGTTATACAACAGCGCTACTAACTCCATCTGTAATACCAAGACGATGCCTGGCATGCTCTGCTTTGAAATAGCAAAGCGACAAACAGCTAACACCAGTCTGGAAAAAACTCTGGTCTTATATGACGTTGCACTGTAGCAAATAATTAACTTTAATTGGCGGGCACTCCAATGAAGCAGTCCACTTTGACAGAGCAGGCTGTAAACAGAAGTGCTCCCACACTTCTGATGGGAGTGAAATTATCCTTTGAAATGGGTATTGGTTTTGGTTTGGAGCAGAGAGGAGCTTGTTTGTGGTTTGCTGTTGAATCAGTAATGGCGGAAGCAGCAGTCACAATCTGAGGCTCATGTTCTCCATTGTGACCCCCACCCTGCCCGAGGGCCTTCTATTATATTAGTGTTTGCATAATTCTTTACAGCGGGCACTCACACTCTGATTGTTTTGGCAGGGTTTATTAGATTGCTGGAAATTGTCTGGTGATGGGCTAATTTACTAAAATCCATTGTGATTCCCATCATTCGTGTGTGGATTCATTTCTCATTTGGCGTCCATGGATTTGCTGATTGTTTCCTCAGGTAAGGAATAGTCTCATTATCTCTATTGAACTAAGAAGCAGTGTAATTGCTCCTTCCACACAATAGATTTATTATTTGCTTGATTAGAGGGTAAAATGCTTCAATACCATGTGGCAGGGAAATTACAAACAAAAAATGCATCAGTGAAAAAACCAGCACAAATACACAAAGCTGTTTCCATGCACATGCATCCACCCATTCTCAGACACACAACCTTTACCCCTTAGCAAACTCAGACTCTTGAAAACCAGCAGACAGCGCCAGTTAAAGAGCTGGTCGCAGCTAAAAAAGAGACAAGAACTATATATATGTATATATAAGTTACCCAAAGGCAACAATATGTTGTACATGTTGAGTCCTGATTTAAATTGACATGGGATGTAAGAAATGTAGGCACTGGATACTTAATTTGTTCAGCTCCTATGCCCTGACAAATTGACTAACCTGACCTAAACTAGCTACAAAGGGTGGGTTTAGCCAGCAGCATTATTGATGATGAAATGTCATACTAACCCAAACATGTTGTTTCCAAGATACAAGGATGATGATCTCTGGTGGAGAGGCTGCAGCTGCTGAGCCTAGATTAGATTGCCTCTCTTTTATGGAATCCCATACAAAATACACAATTTTGGTTCTGCTTAACTGTTCCTAAACGCGGTAGACCTGTATTCCACCGGGTCTGTCTGCGCCGCGGTGACCCGGTGGAATTTAGCGGCGGACTGGCCATCTGTTTGTTCTGGAGAATCACTGAACGGCCGGTCGTCAGCGGGCTGTTGACGACCGGCTCGGTTTGCTGACGGCCGGCACCGCCCTTCATTTTTTTAAACGGCATCAAGTAAGTTGCGCTGACAGGCGACAGAGGTCCACAGTTGTCCCGCAGTGAGGCTCCCCGCCCTCCCGTAGACAGTTCACGAGCTCAATCACTTCATAACACCAAAGATGGGTCGCGGTCATGGGCGTCGCAGCCATTATATGAGGGTGGGACAAGTCCCCCCCACTTTTTGAAATGATTAGTTCAGACCCCCCCACTTTTACCATGTGGAAAGTCCGTGAATCGGTCTAATAATCAGACTGTGAGTGCACACTGCAAAAAATTATGCAAACACTAAAACAGTAGAAGAAAATCCCAATCTTGTTTTCCACAATTTGACAAGCAGAGTTTTGGAGGATGGTAAATCGTAAAATCCAAAGTTACCCAAGTGCTGACCAAATCCATAATTCATAAATCTCTGTGGTGCTGGTTCAGTTCATGTTCAGTGGGAGTGCTGAATTCACCCAGTGTGTTATAATCTGCAGAGATGGATTGTTAGTTAATATTTTAGTGTATAGTATACAGTGTTTCCCCTAGGTTTACTGCCTTGGCAGGGTGCTGCTCGGGTATCCCACCCAACAGGGGGGTGCCCCAAACATCTTTTGTTATCCTCTGGAGCAGAGAGAGGAGCTGTAGATTATTGTTATTGATATTGTACAGTAACAAAGTATTTGTACATTAAAAAGTAATAAAGTACAGTGTTACACTGTACTGTATTACTTTTATTCAAACTGTATTCCCTTCTTATCATGTAGCCTACACTTCTTCCTTTTATTGATACATTTAAATCACCTGACTACAGCATATACAGTTGCAAGAAAAAGCATGTGAACCCTTTGGAACTACCTGGATTTCTGCATAAAATGTGTTCTGATCTTCATCTAAGTCACAACAATAGACAAACACAGTCTGCTTAAGCTAAAACCACACAAACAATTATATGTTTTTATGTTTTTATTGAACACACCATGTAAACATTCACAGTGCAGGGTGGAAAAAGTATGTGAACCCTTGGATTTAATAACTGGTTGACCCTCCTTTGGCAGCAATAACCTCAACCAAACGTTTCTTATAGTTGCATATCAGACCTGCACAACGGTCAGGAGGAATTTTGGACCATTCCTCTTTCATTTCAGCAATATTCTTGGGATGTCTGGTGTGAATCGCTCTCTTGAGGTCATGCCACAGCATCTCAATTGGGTTGAGGTCAGGACTCTGACTGGGTCACTCCAGAAGGCATATTTTCTTCTGTTGAAGCCATTCTGTTGTTGATTTACTTCTGTGCTTTGGGTCGTTGTCATGTTGCATCACCCATATTCTGTTGAGCTTCAATTGGTGGACAGATGGCCTTAAGTTCTCCAGCAAAATGTCTTGATAAACTTGAGAATTCATTTCTCCCTCAATTATGGCAATCTGTCCAGGCCCTGAGGGAGCAAAGCAGCCCCAAACCATGATGCTCCCTCCACCATACTTCACAGTTGGGATGAGATTTTGATGTTGGTGTGCTGTGCCTTTTTTCTCCGACATAGCGTTCCTTCCAAATGACTCAACTTTGGTTTCATCTGTCCACAGAATATTTTGCCAGTAGTGCTGTGGAATATCCAGGTGTTCTTTTGCAAACTTCAAACGTGCAGATCAGAACACATTTTATGACCAACTTATGCAGAAATCCAGGTAATTCCAAAGGGTTCACATACTTTTTCTTGCAACTGTAACATACCTGCTGCAACCCTGTGCTGCTGCTGCTTCTCTCTGCCTCATCCTCTATTGCTGGAGGCAGCTCCACCTCATCTGATCTCTGATATGAAAGCAATTGTGTTATGATCATATTGAGCTATTGGTGTGAGTCTAACATTAAACACCGGCATCGCTTCATACAACAGATCTGAGCTGTCCAACTTTGACAAACACTCCTTGAACATGCGCGCGCTATGAGACAATCTTCCCTGGTACAAAGTAGCAGTGAAAACATGGTACGGAGTTTTATTGATTTGGGCATTCTCTCAATAAGCAAGTGGAATGGATTTGATAGTGAAGCACTGACACAGCGCTCTACAAAGTGCAGCGGTGGCACTGGGTTCATTACAATCATGTAATTGTCTGGTTCATATACATTTTGTGTGTGTTAATTTCTCATTTTGCATTTATGGATTTGATGAACTCAGTGTTCCCAAACTATCCTATTGCTTGCAATGATCATGCTACTCATTTAAGTCTCTAAAAAGACACAATGAGGCTCAGCCCTGCGTGGCCTCTCCATCCATCTCTGCTCCCCAAAGAGCTATTTTTAAACGTTTAACCTATCAAGAGTGCAATGAGGAGCTGCTCCTGTCAGAGTGGTTCCACTGAAAGAACCATAGTGCAAACAGGGAGCAACAACGCTGAAACACAATGAAGACAGATGGGCTAATATGACCTGTTTGATTGAAAACACTACAATTATATTCCGTTTCATCACACAATCATCCAAATGTAGGGTTGCATGATTGTTATTTTGCACACAAAAAAAATGTAATGCACAGTGCTCAGGGCTTGTCGGCAAAGAGTAAAGGACATGGACACTTTTCTTCCATAATGGAAACCCTGATTAAATTCAGACGAGATTTAAGACATTCACAGTTAATTCATTTATTCTCAGCTCATATCATATAACAAACCTGATTCAGGTTTGATGTAGCTGGTTTTACTAGCTACATCAACACAAGATGAATGGTGACAATGGATTAAGAGTGAGACAAAATGTGTACTCATCATCACAGACTCACAAACCCCAGTTCCAGTTCTAGCTCCGTGCTTGTGCTTTTTTTTTTTTTTTTTTAAGTATTTTTATTTCATTATAGTGTACAATAATCGATGCCATTTCATAGATTGTAATATCACAGTACACTCACTACACTCCCCCCTCCCTCCATCCACCCGCACATGCCCACACTAACGAAACCAAAAACATTTATATAAAAAAAAAAAAAAAAAAAAAAAATGATTCTCAATATAACTCAAACAACAGAGCCATGAAAATGAAAAAAAACATAAAACGAAAAAATAAATAAATAATAATAATAATAAGCCCACATCAAAGTAAAACAAACAAATAATTATACAATTAATTATACAATACAGCGACAATATAGACAATGACAACACAACTAGTATTTCCGGCCGTCAGGAAAAATAGCCACAGAATGCACCATTCCATCACTGGTCATATCTCAGATATATTTTCCAAATATGAAAACAATGGCAACCACAGAGCTTGAAAGATATGTCCATGATTATATTTTTCCAAAGTCATTTTCTCCAGAGGTAAAAAATTTGTTATCTGATCAATTAAAAGTTTAAATGTTGGAGGACGTTCATTCTTCCAGAGTAAAAGTATACATTTCTTGGCAAAATACGTTATTGTGATTAGTATTCTATCATGTTTGGGGTTCAGTTTAAAGTTTGGCATATCATTTAACAGGAAAAAACATGGATTTTGGCTCATTTCGATTCCTAAAACGGCTTTTGTGAGCGCATGAATCGAATCCCAGAAATGTTTCAAGAGATCACAGTCCCAAAACAGATGCATAAATGTTCCTTCTTTTACTTTACATCTCGTACATTTTGGAGAGTTTTCTTTGGAAATGTTATGCATCTTTCTGGGTGTGAGGTAAATTTGTTGAGAAATTTAAAGTTTGCTTCTTTGATTTTATTGCTTGTGAATGGAAAATGTGTTCTTTCACAGATATTCAGCCATGTAGTTTCATCTATCTGTATCCCTAAGTCCTTTTTCCAGATTGTTTTTAAGGTTGGAAAGGATGACTGAGCTCTTTTAGAAAAAACTGCATTAAATCCTCTAATTTTACCTTTGATTGTGCTCGATGACATCAATATCTCCTCCTCTTCCAACAATCCCGATCTCAATGTATTGCTTTTAATAATTGATTGGATCACGTTCCTAATTTGCAGGTATCTGAAAAAATCCTTATTTGAAATGTCATATTCTGCTCTTAAATCATTAAATGATTTCAATGTTATATCTTTGTGAAACAAATGTTTCAATTGCTTTATACCTGATTTCGTCCATTTGTTTATATTGATTGACAACAAATATTTGCTAAGATCAGGATTGTTCAAAATAGGAGAAAAGATTGAAATACCTGAGTTAACATGAACTTTTTTTGTACAGTCCCTCCAGGCTAACAGTGTATTGACCACTGTAAAACATTTGGCCATATTTTTCACCTTATTGAAGTCTTTAACAAATATAAGAGTTTCCACTGGCAGCGGGTCAAAGACACTGGCTTCTATCTGAACCCATAGTGAATCCTTTCTTCCCAGAAACCAAGATAGTACATTTCTTAATTGAGCTGACCAGAAGTAGTGTTGAAAGTTGGGAAGACCAAGACCCCCCATGGTTTCTGGTTTCATAAGAGTAATTAACTTGATTCTTGTTTTTTTATTAAACCAGATATATTTTGAGATGTGTCTATTGAGAGATTTAAAATAATCAGCGGATAAATAGCATGGTAACATTTGAAAAAGAAAAATACATCTCGGTAGAATATTCATTTTTATGACATTGATTCTTCCTAGCAGTGATATTGGTAATGTGGACCATTTGGATAAATCCTGTTTGATTTTGTCAATGAGCGGATTGTAATTCTCTTTAAACAGATTATCCAGGTGTGGTGTTATATTTATTCCTAAGTATTTAAAGCCACCTGGTGACAAATTAAAAGAACAAGACTTTTCCAGATTTGCTGTTGGCGTCATATGTAACAAACAAGCATTCGATTTCTTAAAATTAATTTTATATCATGAGTATCTTCCAAATTGCTCTATCGTGTCGAGCAGATGTGGTACTGCATTTTCTGGGTCTGTTAAGTAAATAATGATATCGTCAGCATACAGAGAAATGTTGTGTTCATCGTTAATCTTCACTCCTTTAATACTTATGTTGTCTCGCACACATGGCGCCAGTGGTTCAATTACAATTGCAAAAAGCAAAGGTGACAGTGGACATCCCTGTCTTATCCCCCTTGTTAGTGAAAAAAAATCTGAGGAACTGCAGTTAGTGATAACCGCTGCTTTAGGATTTTTATAAATTGATTTGACCCACTCTATGAATCGAGAGCCCATATTTAATCTGTTCAAGATAGCAAAAGAAAATTCCACTCAACCCTGTCAAAAGCCTTCTCGGCATAGAGCTAAAGAAAGAAGCAGAGATGGCTTCTGACAGGTCTCCAAATGGTTTATAATATTCAAAAGTCTCCTTATATTATCAGAAGAATATCTGCCCTTGACAAAACCTGTTTGATCAGGACTAATTAGTTTAGGTAAAATAATTTCCAATCGTTTTGCCAATAATTTGGTGATAATCTTATAATCATGATCCAAGAGGCTTATAGGCCTAAATGAAGAACAATTCAAGGGGTTTTTCCCATCTTTATGTAGTACAGTAATATATGCAAGATTCATTGATTGAGGAAGTGTTCTGTTGTGAGAGAAGTTGTTAACCATTGACATAAATATAGGTTGAAGTTCAGTCCAAAACTCTTTATAAAATTCTGCCGAGAAGCCATCAGGCCCTGGGCTTTTATTTATAGGCATAGATTTAACTGCAGCCAAAACTTCTACTTCTGTAATTGATGAGTTTAGATACTCTTGATCTAAATCAGATAATGTAGGTAAATTAATGTTATGGAGATAATTGTCCAGTTCATCTTGTGAGTAATCACATTGAGATTTGTATAATTTGTTATAAAATTCATAAAAAGTCTGGTTAATCTGTTTTGGGTGGTAGGTTATCTTGTCGTCTTTCAGACGAATTGCCTTTATAGCCCTTTCTGCTTGCTCCTTCTTTAATTGATAGGCAAGTAGTTTACTTGGTTTATTGCCAAATTCATAATTATTTTGTCTGATAAGATTCATTTGTGTTATGATTTCATTTGTTAAGTCAATATTTAATTTAGCTCTGGCTGTGTTTAATTGTTTCCAGTTTTCATCTGTTGATGCGGATTTATGAAGTACTTCACATCTGTTTACTTCTCTTTCAAGTTCTTGTCTGAGCTTAACATTTTCACGTTTTTTAAAATATGTGTATGAGATAATAAGTCCTCTTAAAGTAGCTTTCGCAGCTTCCTAAATAATATTCGGATCTATAGAGGGGTCATTATTTTCTTTTATATAGTACCTTATCCACATTCGCATTTTTAATTTGAATTTTTCGTCTCTAAGTAAGGAGTTATCAAATTTCCAGCGCCTGGATACAAATTCTCCACTCTCCAAGTGAATAGTTAGATGAACTCTTGCATGATCTGAAATATTAATGGAATCAATTTTACATTCTTTTACCCTATGCATGTATTTTGAGGGAATAAAAAAATAATCTATTCTAGACTAAGAGTTGTGGACATTTGAAAAGAAAGTGTAATCTTTGACATCTTGATTTAATTGACGCCATACGTCAATAAGGCCACATTCTTCACAAAGCCCCTGAAGGACCTTTGAGGATTTAAGATTGTGGCTCTTGGACTGGTTAGATTTATCTAATGTAGGTTGAGAGTGCAGTTAAAATCGCCGCCCATCAGTCCTAATCCTTTGCAGTTTTCATTGAAGAGCAGCACCATGTCAGACATGAACATTGGTTCATCTATATTGGGAGCATAAATATTTAAAAAGGTGATTGGGGTTCCAAAAATAGTACCAACAACCAAAACAAACCTACCATTTGGGTTCGTAACTAATTTTTCGAATTCAAATGGGCACGTTTTGTTTATCACAATAGATGTCCCTCTACTATGGGTTTTATATGATGAGAAATAAACCTGACCTATCCAATCTCTTTTCAATTTAAGATGTTCAGTATCTGAGAGAAAGGTTTCTTGAAAGAAGACCACATCAGCTTTGTCTTTTTTAAGAAGAGATAGTACTTTATTCCTTTTTATGGGATTTCCCAAGCCTTTAATATTCCAAGAATAGATTTTCATGTTTTGCATGCTGACTGCTGCATATCTGTGGGATTATATTTAATATGTTGTATATTTTGGCCCCATACACAAAACGGATTGTCACTGCTTTTATTATTTAACATTATAACTAATGTAACACAAACGCAAAATACAAAAAGAAAACAATATAACATACCACCCAAACCAGGGTCTTCTGACCCTGGCAATTCATCTACCCAATTTATTGTTGCCCAGAGAGAAACAAACGTCAGAGAAATGTGCATCTCAGATCTAACGAAATGTCCTCTTTGTGTTGGCAACTTGGAGCTCCCATCCTCAGTTCTCATTGAAAATAAATAAATGTCTTCCTAATTCTCCTCCTTAACAGGGGACGGGTATATAGAAATCCGCATCCCAAATGTCATCATGGTATGTTCCATCCGATCATTTACATGTCAAACAATATATTGCCATAAAAAAACAAGGCAAATCAAAAAAGAACGATCAGAGGAGTGTACATGGTGATATCTTAACTGTCAAAATAAGAGTGGAGGAGGAAGGGTGTATTTTAAACAGAACTGTATGTTACTGTTTTGTCAGACCCCTCCACTACCTTCTTTGTTGGTGTGGTCCGTTACGTCATTCTTTGTTGCCGGAAGCAAAGACACTGGTAAATATAAGAAAATACAAATGAACCAGTTAGATCCTGGAAAGACCTCTTAATGTGTCCTTGCGAAAAACGATTTCCACACGTTTCCCCAATCCCAATGACAGTTAATTTAGAGAAGAGGAGAAAAGAGAAAAAAGAATGTACATCTTACCTCCACTCCGGTAGGTTAGAAACATAGCGACTTACTGCAGCTGCTTAACAAAGGTGTCGGCTTCTTTGGGATCTTCAAAAAAAAACAATCTTCTCTTTGTGAAGAATACGGAGCCGATGAGGATAAGCAAACCCTCTGAACATGCCTTTTTCGAGGAATAATTTGATCAGCAGGTCGAACTCCTTGCGCTTTCGGCGTACCTCTGCAGACAGTTCCTGGCGAATGGTGAGTTTAGTATTACCCTCGTGGATTGACATTTTCTTCGCAGACTGCAGTATCATTTCTTTATCTCTGACTTGTAGAAAGCGGATCATAATTGGTCTTGGAGGCTTCCCTGGTTCGGGATATGGTCGTAGAGAGCGGTGAACCCGCTCCAACTCTAGGTTCTGATCGAGGGAGAGTTTGAGCCAGGAAGATAGTTTCTGTTGAATATATTGAAGTAGTAATTGGCTGCCTTCTGACTTCGATGGGAGCCCTAGTAAAACAAGATTTTTACGTCTCCCTCTATTTTCTAGATCATCCGTCTTAGATTCCAGCGTCTTTATCAATGTTTATTTATATAGCCCAATATCACAAATGTTACATTTGTCTCAGTGGACTTCACAGTTTGTACAGAATATCAGTATGACAATACGACACCCTCTGTCCTTAGACCCTCACATCGTACAAGGAAAAACTTCCAGAGAAAACCCAGTTTAAAGGGAAAAATGGGAGAAACCTCAGGGAGAGCAACAGAGGAGGGATCCCTCTCCCAGGACGGACAGACGTGCAATAGATGCCGTGTGTAAATTGAAAAGATAATACATTTGCAACATAGGTAGTCAAAATGTTTGGAAATGCATGTGTGTATAATAGGAAGATGAATCCATGAGTATATCCATCCAGGACTTATGATCCAGGACCACAGCCACGACTCAAGATCCAGGACTCGCAATCCATGACACAGGACCGCAGGATCATCCATGACTCCGGATCCCGGCGTATATAGACACCAAAAAGAAAGAAATTTGGGGAAGCTGGGTTAATCGGAACATGAGAGTACACAGGTATAGACAGAGAGAAGGAAGAAGTAAGATGTCCCCCGACAAACTAAGCCTATATCAGCAAAACTAGGGGCTGAATCTAATCAGCCCTAACTATAAGCTTTATCAAAAAGGAAGGTCTTAAGCGCACTCTTAAAAACGGATAGGGTGGCTGCCGTCTGAACACAAACTGGAAGCTGATTCCACAAAAGTGGAGCTCGATAAGAAAAGGCTTTGGCTCCCATTGTACTTTTAGAGACTCTAGGAACAACCAACAACCCTGCATTCTTGGAACGCAATGCCCTAGTAGGACAATAGGGTATAATGAGTTCTTTAAGGTAAGATGGCGCCTGCCCATTAAGGGCTTTGTAGGCGAGAAGAAGAATTTTAAATTCTATCCTGTGTTCTATAGGGAGCCAGTGTAAGGCAGCCAGAACAGGAGTAATGTGGTCCCTTTTCCTAACTCTGGTTAGTACACGAGCTGCAGCATTTTGAATCAGCTGAAGCGACTTGACTGACTTCTTGGTACACCCTGATAATAAGGAGTTACAATAATCCAGCCTTGAAGTAACAAATGCATGGACTAGTTTCTCTGCATCGTTTTGAGGCAAGATATGCCTGATTTTTGCAATGTTACGTAGATGGAAGTAGGCGGTCCTTGAAATTGATTTTATGTGGGCGTTAAAGGATAAATCCTGATCAAATATAACACCAAGATTCCTTACAGTCTCACTGGAGGCCAAATTAATGCCATCCATAGTTAATATATCTTTAGATAATTTGTTTCGTAGATTCTTCGGGCCAAGTACAATAACTTCAGTTTTGGTCGTGTTTAACATCAAAAAATGTAAGGTCATCCACGTTTTTAAGTCCTTGAGGCAGTCTTGAATTTTATTTAGATGATTAATTTCATCAGGCTTGATTGATAAATATAGTTGAGTATCATCCGCATAACAATGAAAGTTTACAGAATGATTCCTTATAATATTGCCTAACGGAAGCATATATAGGGTGAACAAAATAGGTCCAAGCACTGAGCCCTTTGGCACTCCATGGCTAACTTTGGTTTGCATGGAAGATTCATCGTTGACACGTACAAACTGAGAGCGTTCAGATAGATAGGACTTAAACCAGCCTAATGCAGTTCCCTGTATGCCAACTAAGTGCTCTAGTCTTTGCAATAGGATATCATGGTCGATAGTATCAAATGCAGCACTAAGATCGAGCAAAACAAGAATAGAGACAAGTCCCTTGTCAGAGGCTATTAGAATGTCATTTGTGACTTTAACCAGAGCTGTCTCTGTGCTATGTTGTGTTCTAAAGCCAGACTGAAAATCTTCAAATAAATCATAGTTTTTTAAGTAATCACACAGCTGTTTTGCGACTGCTTTCTCAAGAATCTTTGAGAGGAACGGAAGATTAGAAATAGGTCTATAGTTGGCTAAAACCTCTGGATCGAGGTTGTGCTTTTTAAGAAGCGGTTTTATCACTGCTACTTTGAATGATTGTGGAACATAGCCTGATAATAAAGACATATTCATAATATTTAATAAAGAAGTGCTAATTAATGGAAAAACTTATTTTAACAGCTTAGTTGGAATCGGGTCTAAGATACACGTTGATAGTTTAGAAGAGAGAATCATTGAATTTAATTGTTCAAGGTTTATGGCTGAAAAGCATTCTAGTTTACTATCTAGTGTAATATTAGAACTTACGTTTCCGGGAGCTGTTGATAACACTATACTGGTTAAAGGCAAGAGGTCATTGATTTTGTTTCTAAGAGTAACAATTTTATCGTTAAAAAAGCACATAAAATCATTACTACTGAGTGCTATGGGAATAGAAGGCTCAGTCGAGCTGTGGCTCTCTGTCAGCCTGGCTACAGTGCTGAAAAGAAATCTTGCATTATTCTTATTCTCATCTATTAATGAAGAGTAGTAGGCTGCTCTCGCTTTACGCAGTGCTTTCTTATATTCATTGAGTGTAATATGCCAAATTAAACGAGATTCTTCAAGTTTAGTGGAACGCCATATCCTTTCAAGTTGTCTCGACTTTTGCTTTATTTTGCGGGTTTCGGCATTATGCCATGGAGCTAATCTATGTTGTTTTATTTTCTTCTTTTTCAAAGGAGCAACAGAGTCTAATTTTATTCGCAGCGCATCTGTAGCACTATCAACAACATGATCAATTTGGGGTGGTGTACATTTTGTATAAGTTTCCTCCCCTACATGCAGACATGCTATCGAGTTAAGTATTGGTGGAATCTCTTCCTTACATTTGGCTATAGCACTAACAGATAGGTTTCTGCTGCAGGAGCTTTTGGCTAATGCTTTGTAGTCTAGTAACAGTACTTCAAAAGTTACTAAGAAATGGTCGGATAAAGCAGGATTATGCGGTTCGACTAATAGTTGCTCAATTTCAATACCATAAGTCAGAACAAGGTCAAGAGTGTGATTATAGCAGTGGGTTGGTTTATTTACACTCTGACAGAAACCAACAGAATCTAATATAGAGTTAAATGCAACAGTAAGGCTATTTTTATCATCGTCAACATGAATATTAAAGTCACCTACGATAATTACTTTATCTGTTTTAAGTACCAAAGCTGATAAAAACTCAGAGAATTCTGATAAGAATTCTGAATAAGGACCTGGTGCACGGTACACTGTAACAAATAAGATTGGCTGCAAAGTTTTCCAGGTCGGATGCGTAAGACTGAAAATGAGGCTTTCAAAGGAGGTATAATTTAATTTTTGTTTAGTATTGATAAGTAAACTTGAGTCAAAGATTGCTGCAACTCCACCTCCTCGGCCCGTGCCTCGGGCAATATGAGTATTGATATGGCTGGGTGGAGTGGCCTCATTTATGCTGACATATTCTTCATGTCTCAACCAAGTTTCAGTGAGACAGCATATATCAATATTATAATCTGATATTAAATCATTTACCAGTATTGCTTTAGATGCTAGAGATCTTATGTTTAAGAGACCACATTTAATCTTCCTGTTTTGTTGCACTGTAGTAGTTGTTACATTTACTTTTATTAGGTTAATATGTATGACACCTCTATTAGGTTTTACCTTAAATTGTCCTTGGGCAGACACACACACCGTTAATATTGGGTATTTTATTGGGTTCGGGATTCCTATGGATGACTGCCTAGGAGAGAGCGCAGAGAAGCGTGTAAGACTGCGACTCTGCCTCCTGGTCTCAACTCCAGTTTGTCATGGATTAAGTCCACAGAGCCCTGAAATGTTTGCCGAAATGAGATTTGCACCTTCCAAAGTAGGATGAATGCCGTCTCTCTTAATCAGACCAGGTTTTCCCCAGAAGGCTGTCCAATTATTCACGAAGCCCACATTGTTTGCTGGGCACCACCAAGACAACCAGCGCTGAAATGATGACATGCGGCTATACATGTCATCATTGATCAGATTGGGGAGGGGACCAGAGAAGATTACGGTGTCCGACATTGTTTTAGCATAACTACACACCGACGCCACATTAAGTTTGGTGCATTCTGATTGGCGTAAACGAACATCATTACCACCGACGTGAATAACAATCCTACTGTATTTACGTCTATTTTTAGCCAGCAGTCTAAGATGCGCCTCAACGTCGCCCGCTCTGGCCCCCGGAATGCATGTGACTGTGGACGCTTCGGTCTCTAAATTCACGTGTCTCATAATAGAGCTACCAATAACCAGAGTTGGCTTCTCAGCGGGTGTCTCGCTGAGTGGGGAATATCTGTTAGATACATGAACGGGTTGGTGGGGACCTGCGGGTTTCGCGTTATGCCCCTTCTGAACAGTCACCCATTCTCCCTGCTGCTCGGGAGTTGCCGGGGGATGGCTAAGAGGAGCTACCTTTTGCCGGTCCGCCCCGGCTAACATGGGCTTTACTGTAGCTGAGTTATTTTTTAAGATGCGGAGCCGGGCTTCTATGGCTATGATTCCCGCCTCCAACCTAACAACTATACTACATTTAACACATGTATCGGTACCAGTAAAGGAGGTAGGGGAGTAACCAAACATGAGACAGTTAGAGCAGGAAATAGCACCCGAGGGTGGGGAAAGAGCCATGGCTAGCTATCAAGCTAAAGTAGCTACCGTTAGCAAACACGAAAAGAGTGTAGGCAACTGTGGAGTTACAGTCGCTAAGAGAAGGAGAGTTTGTGAGTGCTTAAGCTGTAGTAACGTGTGATTACAACGTCAGGCAGTTGCCGTGATAAAGAGTTTTAAAACGATCGATTAAGTTAAGATAATAAGCTATCAGCAACAGAACAGGCACACGGGATACCCGGAGATGACAACAACAACCGGAAGTTACAACATGCTTACCGCAATAGTGGTCCGTGGTCCAATCAAGTTGCAGTTGATATCAACTTTTCGGCTCTGTGAAGGTCCCGTGCTGTAGTTTGTAAGGTGTCTTCTAATGTCGAAATTCTTTGTTCAGCTTCGTCCATACGCTGAAGTTGATTCTCAAGGGCCTGGTTTGTTGTAGCTAGTGCTTCTTTCATTGTTGAGACTTGACTAGTCATAATCTCCAAACGATGATCAATTCCATCAAGACGATTAATTATCTCAGAACGTTGAGATTTTAACTCGGACATTATCTCAGCAAACGAAGGATTTCTATCATCCTCTTGAGACTCATCCTCCGGTTCTGGTAGGTCTTGGTTGCCTCGTGGGTTTCTTCTTGGCATCCTTCCTTCTTTTTCTTTCTTTTTGTAGCAAGAGTCTTTCCTTAGATGTCAACTCTTAACTATAGTCAATAAAGATGTTAAGCTTTTTCTCTGAGTGGAGGTAAAAAACTCAAATTAATCACTGAGGTTGTGCGGAGCTCTCAGCTCAGGCTGCCATCTTGTTCCTCTCGGTGCTTGTGCTTTTAATGCCCTAGTTGTGTTTCCACCTCCCAGAGCCCGACACTGTTTGGCAACATTATGCCGTTAAAGTTTCTCTGGTATTAGATGGCCGATGTTAGCATAGCAACCAAAGCTCAGGTGGCTCTCTTGACTACTTGTTGACTACTACTCACATGATTGTGGTACATTTTACCGGATTATTTTTTATTAGGATTTTATTTGTGATAGTCTGACATAGCAACCTGTGTAGCCCATGTATTGATTCCACCCGATAGCAGCTATAATAAAAAGTGCTATGGTGGGAAAGTGGTGAATGGACACTCAGAGACGCTCACAGACTCTCTATACATATCAATGTTCTCTCCCCCACACAGCTTATTCAACAGTGGAACTCACCAGAGATCAGATGAACACTACACAAGAAATACATTTTCCTAAATGTATTTTCCATCTGTTTGTTTAATACAGATAAAACCCAATTGTGCAGTGTACTTCGCTACAAAGACTAAGCGCAGGCAGGGTGGGAGTATGGAATCATCTGTCATAATGTACTGTGGGCTGAGGCGGGGGGGGTGCTGCTGAGCATATCAGTGCATTAGCCGGTGTCGGGGTGAGGCTGCCTCAGAGCCGGCTACAGAAACCCATTAGCAGTGATGCTGCTAAAAGCTAGCCCGAGGACAGCCATCAATAGCAGAGCCACACCCATTCTGTCTGAGAGTCCCACAGCAGGAAATAACTGACCAACACAATTAACAGCTTTGAGTTTAGACTTGAATAAACACTTGTTATATACTATATTTATCTACCACTTTTGGAAATGGACAATGTTGCCCCCACCACTTGGCATTAGGATCATTTGTTAAAATGATCTGATAATAGTGTGCACACAGAATTGTACACTTTGTTCATTTGCACAAGAACATATGTCCAATCTGGAGGACTGTTATCACTTTCTGGGTGTATTTCTGGTAACACACGTTTAATATTAATAATAATTGAATAGAGAATAGTCAATCAATTGTTGCTCCTGCTTTGCAGCAGCGTAGCATAGTTACAGACCTTGTTGTCAAAAACAGATCTGTAAACATATATACTGTATTGTATTTATGTAGTGTTTGCCGGGGGGCGCTTAACACAATTGTGTTTTTTTAAAGGTCCCATGACATGCTTTTCTGGTTATTACCCATCCCCTTGTGTGTTATGTAACTTCTGCATGTAAACGGTCTGCAGAGTCACAAACCCTCAAAGTACACCCTGTAGCGAGTAAAACTCTAACACAGAGAAGACCTGTCAATGCTGCCCCAGAACGCCTCATTGGAGATTTCTCTTTTTCTTCCTGGGTACAGTGACGTATTTGGGTATAGTGACATTACGTTACGTCCGCGGAGCCGTTACGTTTTGACCAATCCGCGGACTTCCTCACACACACACACACAAGGCGGGACGTTGTGAGGCTCGCTGCTGCGAGGAGCGGGACAGTGTGACAGCTGGCTAACTCGTGTGGGGTCGGCGAGACAGCGAGACACCGCAGAACTTAGCCTGGGCACACACATAAACTCCCAGCCAGGCTGCGGGTGTGTGTGTATTCAACCCAGTCTCACAAAAAAACGTGTAATAACTACGTTGGTCCACAACGTAGGACGTAGTATTTCTACAAAAACGCCTCTGAAATTGTAAGATCCCTACGTTTTTTTTCACCATTCATTCCAATGGCTGGCGTCTATGTCACGTGATCTTCACATTTCTCCCTGCAGAAAAAAAAAACATGGCCGAACTTCTATTTATTCTCGGTGTAAAATGCCTATTTTAAAGTTAGTTTGGCCATTGAAATGAGTTTTGATGTCATTTGATGCGAGACATATGAGTTGTTATTTCAGATCACGTGTGCAGTGGATGTACATGATCTTTAGTTTGCTAGTTATTACGAAGATTACTTCAGGAAATTGTGTCTATACAACATTTTCATTGTTACCAAGGTGGTTGCTAGGGACGCTGCTATCGATATTATTTCTGTTATGTTGTGTAAAATGATGTTGTCTTCATTGCTACCCTCTTCACCGTTAATGCATAGTGTTGGTCCACAGCGCAAACGTATTAGTTTAACAAAATCCGCATCTAAAATTGTGGCATAGTGTGGTGCCGAGAGATGGGAGGCGGGGTATCAAAGGTACAAGCTAGACTTTTATTTAGCATCTCAAAACACAAGCGAAGACCGGCGGAGACAGGAAGTCCGGCTCACTAAAATGTCAGTGCAGAACAATACCCTAACCCATATATCCGTGGGTGAATAATGTCAATCACCACAATAGATACGTTATTTTCCCCTGTGCAATTCTCCATTTACTCAACAATAACACATAATTATCCTTGTGTTTATTTATTTGTTTGATTAATAAACACAAGTTGGAGTCCGTCAGGACCGAGGGTCGGAGCAGCTCATTTGCTTTACAGAATATCAGTGGCGGCTGGTGGAAATTATTTTAGGTGGGGCTATTGTAATGGTGAATAAACCACACGGGGAACATTTTGAGAAATTACCCCTTAAATTAAATTGGCTACACTATTTCATTGTTGCTGTTGTATGATTGTTGTTTAGCTACGGTATTTAGCGTCTACAGCACCTCCGCTTTTAGGGTTGACGTCAACCCAAACGTCGCCCGGAGGTCCCCCGGTGTTGTTGCGGGAGCTAACGCTCCACTAGCTAACGGTGCACTATCAAAGCAAACGCTTATTTATTTTGCAAATGGTGCGGCGGGCTTCAAACACGTTCCCCTCCACTGGTTTCAACCAAGCACTAAACTAGATGTTTTCTGACCAAATACGGTTGAACTGACACTTCCCCATATTAATTTGTAAGTAGATTCGAAGATACATGAGTTTCTGACTGCCGCAAGCTGAAGCTTGGTTGCAAGGTTACTAGCTGGGTGTTCTCCAATAAGGGGCCGGGGGAAACAAAGTTAGTGATTACTGGTTCCATGTTGATTTGATTCAATACAAATTGTTGGGGGGAACTGAAAGGCTATTACCGTACTGGTTACTTTGCAGCCCGGACATTTCCCCCAAAACACATTTAGACGCTATCGCAACACAGAAGTACCTTTCAAATCCGATCATTTTTAAGACCTTCTAAATCATATTTAAGACCTTTCTTATTTTTTTGGTAATATTTAAGACCTTTTTAAGGCCTTACATTCAGATTATCAAATGTAAGACTTTTTGAAGACCCCACGGGAACCCTGAGGAGAATAACTACGAACATTATGTGCATACACAGACGTGGTTCAGAAACACAGAAATATTAGAAAACAGACCATTAAGGCAAAACATCTAGTTTGATGGATGCTGTCAAAACTCAACTACAATAATATGTGTGTGTATGTGTGTGTGTGTGTGTGTGTGTGTGTGTGTGTGTGTGTGTGTGTGTGTGTGTGTGTGTGTGTGTGTGTGTGTGTGTGTGTGTGTGTGTGTGTGTGTGTGTGTGTGTGTGTTTATTTAGCACGGGCACATAGTATCTGTCCCCGGCTGTTTGAAGAGCAAGCATGGGAAACAAAATACAGTGTTTACCTCTTTGCATCCAGCTAGTCACACACACAGTTACAATCACACTCCCTGTAATTGACATAATTAATAGATAGTTTAGCTTCTCACCATCATTTGTTGTGGCCCACTGATGTTAACGATCGTAACTGAAAGCCTGCCTGTCAAACGTAAACATTCAGCCACGTGACTCGCAAACTCTCGCCAGAGTTTTACACAAGACGGATCCTTTCTAGCCATAACCCTGCACATGGCGCTGACATTGGCGACCAGTGATCATCAGATTTGACGACGCTGATTGGCTGAAATTATGTTTCGGAGCCATAGCTTACAGATAGCAACAGTCAGCTGCTAGTGGCTGCTGCTGCACTGCTTGAGGGCTCCTCTCTTTGCGCCCAGACGAGAGAGGGTAATGATACACGGGCAAGGCCAGGCAGGAAACATGTGACTTATCAGTAACTTTAGACATCGTAACACCATTTTAAACGAGATTTTATTGTAGATTATACATTTTACTGATACCAATTATTTAATATTTACCTTGTTCATTAAAAATGTAAATTAAAAAAATATATTTAAAAAAATATATATTTAAAAAAATATATATATTTTTTAATTTTAATTGTTTTAATTTTAATTTGTTATGTGGGTAGAGGTGGGGCGGCGCCCCTAGTGCCCCTATCGGCCGGCCGCCACTGCAGAATATTACACCCGGAAGTAAGTATTCTCCCCGCCGCTTGACAAACCCTGTGGTAGTCCGCAAGCTCTGCTATTGGAGAGTGTGCTCCAAGGGTTACGCCGAGGGTCGAACAGCAATTGAAATGGGATGGAACCACGGCAGACTGTCCAAAACCGGATTTGAACAGGTCCACCCCGTCCCCCCCTCCCCCACCCCGTCCCCAGAACTACACATGCTGGCTATTGTGTTTCGCAACATGTCCTCTATCTATGGCACGTCTCTACTGGGAGTTGTAGTTTTAAAAGACGTTTTTGTATTTCCCATAATAAGAAGCTGCCAGTATTAAACTGTGTACAACCCTGGAGGTTTAGGGGATAGGAAACACTCAAATTTAAAACATATAATTAATAAATGGGTGAAAATTGCTTGTGCCCATAATGGGCAGCATTAATATATACCCACATGACAGCTAAAGTCAGAAGAGCTTTATTTAACAGCTGGTCGTTTGTGACCCCTCCTGTTGTTAATTGATAAGCCTGAAACATGCACTTGTCAAGGTTCAGAGGCACATTTTGCAAATATGGCAGTAGCCATCGATCATCTTAAGATAAGGTATACTTTATTGATCCCAAGTTGGAAACATTTGCGTTACATCAGCATGTGTAACAGTTGTAAATATGCAGTGGTGTTTATTTGTAAATCATTTAGTATAATCACACAAATTCTGTGTTTTATATTTAATAAAACTGTGTTCTTTATGTATTGATTGTTCAATACCTGACAAGACCGGAGATGAAAAACTTGGGTCACAGGTTCCTCAACAGTGCATCACAAGACATCTATCAATATGGGTGTATACCTCCACCATTAAACTGTCATATTCTGCACATTTCTTATACTATCTACATACATTGAGTATAAGAGTATAATACACATATATAATATCAGTTAAAATAAGTGCTTCAACATAGTTAACATTGCTGGGAGGTATACACAAAGTTTTTCATTCATTGCATAAGTTTGTGTATGTCAATAAACCTTCGAAAATCTTGAAATCTTGAAAGGTATGTGCAAAATAGTCATTACAGTCTTTAATGAGTAGAGAATAACGAGTAATGAATATACTTTATAGGGATCCTATTAATATCTAATAATACAAATAATGAAATTCAATAACATGCTTTAACCACTAGGTGTCCCTTTATATCAGGAGTGCACCTTTATGGTGTAAATACAGCCTATCTACCAATTGGATCAAATATAAAAGTCAGCCGAATTAGTGTTTATACTGCAAGGAGATGTATTGTGTGAAAATAAATGTAAGATGTTGTTTAATTGCTGATATATTTATGAT
The DNA here is from genome assembly GCF_949606895.1 of Notothenia rossii. Classification (NCBI taxonomy): domain Eukaryota; kingdom Metazoa; phylum Chordata; class Actinopteri; order Perciformes; family Nototheniidae; genus Notothenia; species Notothenia rossii. Next base: position 53,503,377 of record NC_136909.1, read on the forward strand.
CCATGAATTACAGCAGATATATAACATTTAATGCAGCCGAATCGTGTATTACAATGCCATTATGTGATGACCTCCAAAGAGAAAAGCAAGCACACTCGGAATAAAGTGTTTTCGGTCTGTTTCCGGTATTTGTTTATGACGATGTGATGTGAGATGTGACATGTGAGACTGGAATTGCACAGGGGAAAATAAAGTATCTATGCCACCATTTTAGAAGCGGATTTTGTTAAACTAATACGTTTGCGCTGTGGACCAACTCTATACATTGACGGGGAAGGGGGTAGCAATAAAGATAACACCATTAAACAGTTAAACAACATAACAGAAATAATATTGATAGCAGCGTCCCTAGCAACCACCTTGGTAACAATGAAATGTTGTATCACAATTTCCTGAAGTAATCTTCGAAATAACTAGCAAACTAAAGATCATGTACATCCACTGCACACATAATCTGAAATAACAACTCATATTTCTCACATTAAATGACATCAAAACGCATTTTAATGGCCAAACTAACTTTAGAATAGGCATTTTACACCGAGAATAAAACGAAGTTTGGCCATGTTTTTTTTTTCTTCAGGGAGAAATGTGAAGATCACGTGACATAGCCCTTGGAATGAATGGTGAAAAAAAACGTAGGGATCTTACAATTTCAGAGGCGTTTTTAGAAATACTACGTCCTACGTTGTGGACCAACGTAGTTATTACACGTTTTTTTGTGAGACTGGGTTTGTGTGTTTCGGGCTGGATTTCGATGTGTCACGCTGTCCCGCAGACGGCCACTGGGCTCACAGGGAGGGGGGGGGGGGGGCAGGAACTCCAATAAGCCGTGTAGGACAGAGAGTGAATACACATACTATACAGAGATGCTGTATGAGAAACCAATGTGAGTTTGGAAAATTGCACAATATAAATCTATTTTAGTACACCTCAACAATGGAATTATGATCACTAGAAATAAAAAGAAAAGTGCCACAAATACTTGTTTTAACAAAGTGACACCCATGTATCAATCTATATCTGATATTGACTTTCTTAACCACCCTAAAAAATAAGGTATTGCAAGAAATGCCGGTTTCCTCTCCTGGTAATGTTTCAGCAGCTGAGGACTGGAGCAGGGAACAGGATGTAGCTCTAAACTTTTTCCCGGGTCGCCGAGGATGCTGGCGTTGTTTGTTCGCCGCTCCTCCGCCCCAAATATTGTTCTTTAGTCCAGATTAGAACCTCTCCTGTCTGGCTCTCTACTTTTGAAACGTCAGTCATCAGCAAAAATATCAGATGTGTTGTCATCTCCAACCTGCTGGCTCTTTCCTGCTCATCGGTCCCTAGCCCGCTAGCTAGCTAGCATTATCGGACCTAGCAGGCTGCTACCTAGATGCTCCTCGGCTCCCTGAAGTCTGCCGAGCTAACAATTCTGTCTCCACCCCAACTCCACCCTAACTCCAGCCTAACTCCACCCTAACTCCGCGGCTCGTGTGGGTCTTCCCATCCCGCTGGGATCAGCCGGCTTCCCCGCTGACATCGTCTCTCCCTGCCGCCTACAGCCGGTGGCTAACAAGCTAGCTAACAAGCTAGTAGGCTGGTCACCCGGCTCCCACTCTGCACCAGGCTGTCAGCCCCTCCTACGATTCTCCTCCGGAAACCACTGGAATCATTCTCCTGATATGCTGTGGATTATCACTCTCATTTTATCTGGACTCACACCGCTCCTTCTTCTACGGTCATCCGGCTCCTGGTCTCTGCTGTCCGGGTCCCCAGCATTAGCTAGCTCCGTGCTAGCGCCACTTCACGGGATCATGCCGCCGCTCTACTCCCTATCAGATCTCCACTCCTTTAATAACCGCCTGCCTCCGGACTGCATGGACATCCTCGCAGATAACGAAATACTCCGCAAACGCCGTCCTCCACACAGAGGCTCTGGCCGTAAGTTTTTATTTCATTCCACGTCTCCACACTCCATCCCGTCCATTCGGTCCTGTCACGCGCCCACACTACGCCATCACAACAAAAAACACGTGAATCTGACCAATCTCCTTCCACTTCCCCGGTCCACACAACCCCCCCCAATGCAACGTCACCTCAGAGCAGCCCTGCTCAACACACGCTCCATCCACAATAAAAGCCACATTCTGAATGAATTCATTAAAGACAATAACCTGGACTTTCTGTATCTGACCGAAACATGGCAAAAGCCCCTGGACTATTTTTCTTTAAATCAAATCACCCCAGCAGGATTCACATACATTGACAAACCTCGCCCACAAGGGCGGGGTGGTGATATAGCTGCTATTATCAAAAAGGAAATAAAAGCTACCATAATCCCCATCCCTGATGCTTCTTCATTTGAACACCTGATCTTTAAACTCTCTGGTCCCACTCCCCTGGTCACAGCCATCATCTACCGTCCCCCGAAGCCAAACCCCTCCTTTCTCTCTGACCTCTCTGACATTCTCACTCAGCTTTCTGCCATATCCCCATCTGTTCTCCTCTTAGGGGATTTTAACATTCATATTGATGACCCGACCTGCAAATATGCCTCTGAATTTAAGGAAACCCTTCATTGCTGCAACTTCTCTCAACACATCAACTTCCCAACACACAGCCGTGGTCACATCCTGGACTTGGTCTACTCCACTGGTCTCACCATCCATCATCTGTCCAGCCTCAATCTCCACGTCTCTGATCACCTGGCCATCATCATGGATATCAACATCCCCATCCCCGCCCAAAAGCAAAAACGCACAATAACCTACAGAAACCTCAAATCCATCTCACCTTCAGCAATCACTGCCTCCATTACCTGCAAGATGTCTGCCTCCCCCCCCCCACTTTCTGAAAACCCATCTGAACTTGTGGACTATTATAACAGCACCCTCTCCTTCTGTCTCAATGAACTGGCCCCCACAAAAACTAAAAATGTCTCTTTCATACACTCCGCCCCCTGGTATACCCCCGAACTCTGCCAAATGAAATCAAGGAAACGTCAACTTGAACGCCAACACAAGAAAACCACACTAACAGTCCATCTTCAAATCTACAAAGACTATCTCCAGCAGTACAGTAATGCACTCAAAGCAGCCCGGTCTAATTACTACTCACAACTCATTCAGTCTGGCTCCAGCAACCCCAAGCGTCTCTTCTCCACCATCAGCAAACTTCTCAAACCCTGTGACAACGCCACCTCGTCCTTCACCACCGAACAGTGCAACTCCTTCCTTTCGTTTTTCCAAACCAAAATCAGCAACATTTACAGCAATCTGACACCCTCATCAGCACCCCCCACCTCCTCTCCTGGCTCCCCCCCCTTCACCTCACAGCCCCTGTCCCACTTCTCCCCTGTGACCCCCATGCAACTGTCCAACTTCATGACTGGAATTAACTCCACCTGCACACTTGACCCAATGCCCTCCAAATTTGTTAAAGAGAGCCTCCCTGCCATGTCCCAGCTCATCGCCACCATCATTAACTCCTCCCTCAGATCTGGATCAGTTCCCCCCTCTCTCAAACTGGCTGCTGTCACACCCATTCTCAAAAGACCTGGACTCACACCTGACATCATGTCCAACTTCCGGCCCATCTCAAATCTCCCCTTTCTGTCAAAAATACTTGAACGTGTCATTGCCTCACAACTAAAATCCCACCTCAGCTCCAATGACCTCTTTGAGCCATTTCAATCCGGTTTCCGATCAAAACACAGCACAGAAACAGCTCTTCTGAAAATCACAAACGACCTCCTCCTCTCCTCTGACTCCGGCAACCTGAACATCCTCATCCTCCTCGACCTCACCGCAGCATTCGACACCATCAACCACACCATCCTGCTGTCCCTCCTCGAATCATCACTCAACATCACTGACACTGCACTCTCCTGGCTGAAATCCTACCTCACCGACAGACATCAGTTTATCAACATCAACAACTGCACCTCCTCCACTGCTCCTCTGTCCCAAGGCGTCCCCCAGGGTTCGGTGCTTGGCCCCCTCCTCTTTATCCTTTACATGCTCCCCCTTGGCAAAATAATTTGTCGCCACAACCTTCAATTTCACTGCTACGCCGATGACATCCAACTTTATATCTCAACAAAAACCATCACCCCCACAACACACTCCACTCTCACCAACTGTCTCTCAGAAATAAAAGCATGGATGCAAACAAACTATCTCCAACTGAACAGTGCCAAATCAGACATCATCATCATCGGCCCCCCATCCCGTATCAAAGACATCCAGAATTTCAACTTCACCATTGACAGCCACACTCTATCTCCCCCCCCTCACATCCGCAACCTCGGAGTCATTTTCGACAGTCAGCTCAAATTCAACCACCACATAAATCACATCACCAGGACCGCCTTTTTCCACCTCAAAAACATTGCCCGTCTCCGCCCATCACTCTCCTCCTCTGCTGCTGAAACCCTGATTCATGCATTCATCACTTCACGACTCGACTACTGCAATAGCATCCTCTATGGCATACCACCCAACCTCCTCAATAAACTCCAACATATCCAGAACTCTGCTGCCCGCCTCCTCACCCACACCCGCTCCCGAGACCACATCACTCCCATCCTCCAGAACCTCCACTGGCTCCCCGTCCGTCAAAGAATCCACTTCAAAGTCCTCCTCATAACTTACAAAGCCCTCAACAACCAGGCCCCCCCCTACCTCACAGACGTGCTGCACCACCACACCCCTTCCCGCTGCCTCCGCTCATCAGAAGCCAACCTCCTATCCATCCCCACCCGCACCAATCACCGGACCTGGGGGACAGAGCCTTCTCCGTCGCTGCCTCTGGAACTCACTCCCACAACCCATCAGAGACTGCACCGACCTCACCACCTTCAAAAAACTCACAAAAACTCACCTCTTCAATCTGGCTTTTCATGTGTGATTGTTTTTGTATTATTTGACTTTAACTTTAACTATATATTTATTTGTTGTTCCTTTCTTCTCTTTTCTTTTTTTCTTCACTATTATCTGTAAAGCGTCTTTGAGCACCTGTAAAAGCGCTAACAAATTAAATCTATTATTATTATTTATTATTAAACTGTGTCTCCATGTTGGTCCTCCAGCCACCTTATCAACTTCCTGCTCCCCAGAGCTCCGTCTGATAGCATCTGAAGGTCTGTCTGATGTTACAGGTGAGTGGATACTGTGTCGCCGGGGGGGGGGGGGGGGGACTCACGCGGCTGACCTTAAGCCGCGCTGACAAGGACTGCGAAAGGCTTCTGAAACCCACAGAGCCCTTTTTATGTCAAACAGGGAATACTGAGACAGTGCAGCACTTAGGATCAGAGGTAGGAAGTAACTATAGATTTACTCAAGTACTGTACTTTACATTTCATGCTACTTTGTACTCTTACTCCACTACAATTTGGAGGTAAATCGTGTACTTTTACTTAACTACGTGTATTTAGTGCCTTTACTAGTACAGATGTGGATGAATTATGTGAAATATAATCAAGTGTTAAATCAGACTTTAGTTCCACCTGGAGTAAATTCACAAGCTACCCTGCAGTATACAAAGTCATTCAAACTAGCTATCTATCTGCACAATGACTATTTTTACTTTTGGTACTTTAACTATATTTTGACGCTAATATTTTTCTACTTTTACTTGAGTAATGTTTTTAATGCAGGACTTTTACTTTTACTAACAGAGTATTCATACACTCTGGTACTTCTACTTTTACTAAAGTGCAAGATCTGGAGTACTCCTCCAACCTCTGTTAAGGACTGCAAGACAACAGACCACACAAGGCAAAGGTACTGTGCATGTTCGACAATAGGTTGGAAATGCTTTTGTCGGTTAAAAATGTAAAATGTCACAAAAATGATTTTTTATTTTTGTCATATAATACTGAAATTATTAAACTCACATGCCTGCTGGAATTTAATTGGACTCTATCCATTTAGGGCAAAATGTAATACCACTTGTTCCACTAGAGCAGGGGTCGGCAACGGATCGGGACCCAGACGCCGACCTACTGTATACCGACCCGGACCTATAATCAATACATTAATAGGGGATTTTTTGGCGCCTCCCCCTTTTTTAACGCTGATTTGGGTGACTTGTGTAATTGGTGGAGAACCGACGAGTTTTCATTTGGGGGGAGGGGAGTCAGTCCGTCCGTCAGTCCGACTGACGGACAACTTCTCACTTCAAAATAGAAGAAGAAATCTAGACCGCAAAAATAATTAAACAAGCTGTTTTTCCTGGCCAAGGACAGGTTCCTTGAACACAGCCCGAGCGTAACGTGTCTTCACGTGGTGAATGTTTCGTCTGAAAGGAGTGCTGACGGAGAGCACCGGAACGCCGCTCCAGCCCTTCAAATATTGCAGTACCCATAAGGAGCCGTACACATGCCGCAGTGTCTGCAGCGGTGTGTAAGCGACTTGCAGTCAGGGCAGGCACTGATTGACTATCGGGAGAGTCGGGACTCTGGCTAGCACTTAGCATGTGGGACCGCTTTGATCCCCATCGACAGTGGCGATTCTAGAGTCTGTGGGCCCCTCAAACCAGCTTTCATCACCATCAGTGGCGCCCCAAAACACTCTTCCCCCCCGGGCGGAGCAAGGCAACGAATAAGAAGCAGTATTTTACGTCGCGCTATGAATGGGGCCGCCTTGAGGGGGTTTCCCGACATGTCGTTGCAGTAAATTAAAGGGTGTTTCATGTGGTCGTTGCTGTGGACCTTCTTAATACCTTGGAAAAGGCAGTTTAATACTTCTTAATAGCCTTAATTTTCGCTAAATTGTTATATCAACTTTTAATACTTTTTAAGACCCCGTGGACACCCTGCATGATCTATAATATTAATGTTCAACTTATATTATTTGGATGATTCAACACCAAATTCACTCTGCTCTTTCTAATCCTACACATTAGCTCTTCTGTATGTTCATCACTATGTGTAAGTGGTATTTTTAAGATTTTTAAATAGCTTTGATCAAATCTAAAAAGATCAAGAGCCTGTCACTGTTTACAGCTAAAAGGTTTCTAATGAGAAATCCAGTCTGAGTTTTGCTCATCACAGTTTTGGCAAAGACAGACGAGAGCCGTCCGGCCCTGATGGATGGCCGCTCTGAAGAAGAGGACACAGCCGGTCCCTCAGCGGCAGGAAATGAGAAAGCCATCACTCCTCTCAACAACTCTATCACAAAATCCACCAATCCTATTCCGCCAAAACAGGTAGTGCGGTTTTTAATAACCTTTAAAGGGTTTTCATAATAAAGTTAAGGTTACTCAACTCGAACTGGATGGTCCCGACCTAAATGTAAAATATGCATACTTTTGCTGCATTGGGAAAAAAGGAAGGGAATGGCAGCAAATTATTTAGTATCATAATTTAAATGCCGCTAACATCCTCATTATTATTACCAGGGGTCCGGATGGTTTGAGAATCTGATTTGTATTCCAAAATGTACTGAAATGATTTCCCGGATGTGATGTCAAGGCTCTGCGTAACAGTCTCTTACATTTTAATAAATATAAAGAATTATAAAAATATAATATTATATTTAGTTTGAATTTTTTTAATATTATAAAGACATATGAACTGTATGTTTGTATGATATTGACAAAGACCACTCGCGCTGGGCGCCTCTTGAATAATGCTGTGTGAATCTTCATCTACAGATGTTGGCACAGCCTCCATAACTCTCCACATGGACAGAGGCAGAAAAAAACATAGGGAGAAAAATAAAATATGGGAGATGCCATTTGGCACAGGACTAAACTGAACAGGTTATAAATGCTATAGGAGATATATTTTGAGCGTTCATTAAATGGTCCGTGACCGTGGTGGTACATTACTTCCACCTCCTATGAAAACTAATTAATTTGACATATTGCACTACAATGCCAATACAGTGATGAGCTTATTTGAAACCTCAAACGGGGGCAGCAGTGTCTCAGCAGCGATGCATCGGGCAGACTACTACATCCACACTGACACTACACACACACACTACCCGGTCCCTCACAGATAACAATTTAGTGTCCTGGCAAAATGTAAGGTCATGTGAACAGGAGCGGTGAAGCAAAGTGGGAGAGAATTAGAATGGGCATAAGGCTGCGGAGTAAGCAACATCTTTTGCAGGAATGGACCAGGTCAGTGAAGAACTACAAGCTAAACACACAAGAGACACAGCCAGGGTTAAATCAGGCCGGAGCTCTTCTTCAGCCACGGTTCGACAGGGGACATGTTTACGAAAAAGTGCATTTAGAGTCTAAGTTTAAACTGCATGCTCTGCTCATAGAAATCCACAGCATTTTGCGGCTTCCGGTTTGACGACGGAGTGAGCAGACATGTGCATGGAGGGCTCCTGACAAACATTTCTATATACCTTTCAAAGCCGATTTGGTAATCGATTCAAACCACGGTCATATTTTGTAGTAATCACTAAACGGAAACAGAAACAGCCATCGACATCAACCACACAAACAACCAGAGCTGCGACCACACTAAGATAGCAGCTAACATGGCTGCTGCTTGCCCGGTTACCAGGGGGGACCTGGAGGCTCTCTCAGCAAACAAAGTGATAGCTTCAAATCCGACATGGCTAGACTGATTAAAGAATTAATGGATTCCCTGGAGAGGTCGGTAAACTCACTGGGACAACAAGTGGCATCGTTCAACAGCCGTCTCGACAAAACCGAAGTAGTGGCGGGTGAAAACATTGGGGAACTCACCGTGATAGAAGCCGCTGTTCAGTCCCTACAGTCCCAAACCACCACACTCCAGGAGCGGGTGGACGACCTTGAAAACCGGTCCAGACGGTCCAACTTGAGGATAATAAACATACCCGAGGAGCGCGAGAGGGGTCAGGACCCGACAAAGTTTGTGTCTGACTTGCTAATGGAGGTGACGGGTCCCGGTGTTCTCAGCAGTCCTCCGGAGATAGAACGAGCCCACCGTTCCCTCAGTCCCAGACCGGGAGACTCCAACAACACAGGGAAAGCTCTGCCCTTCATTGTCAAATTCCTCAGTTTCCAGGAAAAATAGGCAGTTTTAAGCTGGGCCAGACAACACAAGCTGGATTATGGCGGCACCGAGTTGAGAGTGTATCCTGATATCAGCACCTTCCTAGCCAAAAAGCGAGCTGCGTCAAGAACTCTCTTTACCAGAAAGGACAAAAGTTCCGCCTGTTGCACCCAGCTCGTCTTCATGTTTCATTCAGAAATGACGATTACTACTTTGACTGTCCGCAAAAAGCCCAGGATTTCTTCAACCAACGGATTGTCCCGCCCGAGTAGTGGGAGTCTGTGGAGCACAGACTTTCTCTGGACTGAATGCATGGAAAAGAAACACTCAGAAACGGACATCTCTCGAAATGGTGAAGTAATGTTTAACCTGAGTCTGTTTGTATTTAGATATCCTGATATGGAACCACCCTGAGGTATGGATGGATGTTGTTATCCAGCATGTGCACTAGCTTTCCTCTGTTGATGTTTACTGTGGCCACACCCGGTGTTAAAGGGGCACGGTCCGGGGGAAACTAGCCTTGCTAGGAACCAGTTTCATTTCTGGTTTGTGCGGTTAACTTTATATTGGCTACAAACTACACTAGACTGTTTACTCCTCATGTCAGACCAATTGCAGAAATAGGAGGCCTGTCTGCTCAGGAACATTAGTTAGATTATAGGTTAATGTCATACGGAAGTGACATATTTTTTGGAGTCCTGCTGCTCAATAAACTTTGCACTATCAGGCAGGAAGTGTCTGAGCTGAAGGGAGCCTCTGTGTCATTTGATGTGTCAGAACCAGGATGCCCTCAGGTGAGACATTACATCAGCCATGCCTACACTGCTAAAGAGCTAGACCTTGGTAAGCAATCCTGCTTCTACAGCAGAAGTATGCCCACCTTGGAAATATTCCAGTTAAAGCATTCAAAGGTGTACAACCTATGCTTCTGATAGGCTCAGACAACCCACAGCTTATCACTCCAACATCGCCTATCAGGATTTAAGTATTATTTGAGTTATGTGAAGTATTAAAGTAACGTGTTATGGCAGGAAAGTGCAATCTGGTATATTCATTTTAATGTCACCTTATATAGAATGTGTGTTAAACTTGTGATTTCTGCATTGAGTGACTTCTGCCTAGCAGATACCAAGAAGAGGCCCCTAGGGTCTCTCTGTTAATTATCAATAGTCCTTGCAATTAACAGGGGAAGTCCCAGATACATTTTCAGATAATGTAGTTAAAGTCTTGTAGAATTAATGTTTATCTCCTACACATCCTGCAGGCCTTGAGACTTGGGTCACCCAGCAGTAAATGAGATAAAGGTCCTTTTGAGCTTATCAATAAAATGTATTCATTCCTAGTGAGCTGACTTTGGGGTGAAGGGAAGTTCAGGGAAGCCATTAAGCGATAAGAACAATTAACTTCTGTTAAAGATACATGATACGATGTTTGTGTGGTCAGGATGTTTAGGGGGAATGAGTATGTGTCCTGTCAAAGAGTCCTCTGTCTTGACTCCAAATCATTGATTGGGGGATCTGCCTAAGGGCAGAGGGACAGAAACACACACACACACACACACACGCGCACAGAAGCAACAGATGGAATCAACAAACTGATTTACTACCTGGGATCCCGCCCAGAAGGGAAACCGACCAATGGAATACTGTCAACTCACTGTCTAGCTCGCTCAGAAGTGAACTCTGTGTATAAATGTTGTGATCATTTTGAAGATCGGGGCTCTTGTTTTTGACTTGCCGTTCCTGAGAGGTGTCTCACACGGGGTTAGAACCTGAGCCCGGACTACTCTGCAGAGTGCTTCGTGATTCGGTGATGTATTTGTATGTTTTACCATTAAAGCAGATTATTGTTTAACCCTTATCCTGGCTGCTTTGAATTTTTCCTTCTTTTGAGAACCCGCTCATATAGGAACGGCGCGGAGCAGAGATTCTGCCCCAACAAATGGTGTTTCCCCGACGTGATGACGTCATGAAGTGGTGACGTCATGAGTAGGGTTTTTGAGAGGAAAATCAGCAGCCAGCGGACGAATGGTCCGGAGAAGAGGCCTAGAATAATCTCTGACAACTAAAACGAGGATCCTACAATTGAAAGGTGAGCAGACAAGCCTGTTTCTATCGAAGGTCTGTAATTGGCTAAACTAAATGTTAGAGTTGTCAGAGACATATTCCGGTGTCATAGTTGTTGCGGTGGAATATACAAATACATATTTTAGATAGGTAGGAAAGTTATATAACATAAAAGTGAATCAACGAGGTATGTAAGACGAAGGTGAAAGGCCCCGTACTTTTTTCAGAAAGGAGACGGCTGAAGACTCGTTGGGGGATGTTCAGTGACCGTTTTCAGACGGCATCCAGGAACAAATCTGAATAATAATTCTTAGGTTCATAGGAATCGAAGTTGAGTTATAAGTAAAATCCAAAGGAGAGTAACGCAACCTTCAAAAAGCAATTTTGAAGTGACCGGACCTCATTAATCCTTTGTTCTGTGGGGGTTGAATCTATAAAGCCAAACGTCACGATAAAGAGTTCTGTAAGCCTGGGTTATGACTCCATGTCAGCGTCACATCGTTGAAAGACGGTGTTGAAGCGCGCTGAGAGGCTTGCTAAACTTGTTGGAATAAACATCGGACAATAAAAGCTGAATAGACTGTATGGGGAATTTTTTCTGTGAATATTTACTGGTAACAATTACAGTAAGTCAGATGAATAGATATGAAGTCTGTGAATATTTACTGATAACAGAAACAGCCTAAGTCAGATGAATAGATACAAAGTCATAATGAAGGGAGAATTTTAACGAGAGGAGCGTGAGTTAAGAGCTTACGAGAACAGTGGGTTCAAGCAGAAAAATTGAATAAAATGATAGCAGAAGTATTAATTGTTGAAAGAAGCCACCCTTTTCCTAAAGAGGCTGAGAGCTACAGCGGGGGAGAGAGAAGGGGGTGTCAGTATTTGTCTGTGAGAGTTCCCCCCACCTTTTTTCCTCTCGAGAGCAGCAGCAGCAGCCCGGAGGGTGTCTGCTTGCTTTTTTCTCTAATGCCTGAAGTTGGACTGAAATACATTGAAAATTAACAGATCAATGTGTGATTTGTGTGATGTATTGAAATAAATAAGAAACAATGATTTGCTGCTATTTAAACATAGTCTTTGAGAACTGATTGATACCGTTGCATTGCGTTGTGAATTTTATGGTATTTGTCATTAACTAAGGATTGTACTTAATTATACTTCAAGGAAAATTATATTACATACAGTAACCTTAGGGGAAAGTAAAAAGAGGTTTACTGAGTATATGAAGTACATTAAATGTAAGGCTTTATTCAAATTAGATATAATAGCTGGATTTTTCCATCTAGAATACGACATGGAAAGAGGAGAATTTGTTAGACATGAAATAACGAACTCATTGGAAGAAATATATATTGTAATGTTATTTAGGAGTTGTTTTTATCATATACAGTTACTCTCAGTTGATGGTTGTTTAAAGTAGATAGGAAACTGAAAACGTAAACGATCCACCACAATGGTGTTTTTTAGTTTATGAAGAAGGAGTAGAAAGTAAAAAGAAGGTTTTTGTAAGTTTGTCAGAGGGAATCTGTTAATGTTTAAGCATGACAGAGGTGCTGCACGAGGCTAAAAGCCATCTCACACAGTTGGAGAACAAAAGAGGTTTTGATGAGAGAAGCTTGGGCCGGCAGCTGCAGGGCGCAGAGAGGAAGAGAGAGAGAAAAGTCAGATGGTTTGAAGAAGTATAGAGAGAGTACAGGTTATATATAGAGTTACTAATATTCGGGAAAAGGTCATATTGTTTTGTGAGTAACATGAAATAAGAATATATTTACTAGATATAAGAACAACAGGCTTATCTAGGTTAACAGAACATTGCTATTAACCAGTTTCCGCTGCAACTATCCTGTCTTTGTTCTAAAGAGAACATACGTTGCATTTACAATTAATATTAAGAAAAGTTCACAATAGATACCATTAAAGACCGTTTGGGATTAATAGGACGAGTTTGTCATAAACATTCGTGCTTAGATGGAATAGGAGTGTTGAGAGATGTTCTCAAAAATGGGAGTTTTCACAATGTTTTTAGTTTTTATTGAAACAATTAAGAAATAAGGACAGAAAAATGTTCCATGATGATTTATTTAGGTTTCAGCTTGAGTAATAATGAAGATTACATTTTATAATAATTCCTTTAAGTGTTCCAAAAATATATTCATTAACTGTAGTCAGATTACTTGTTTTAAATATATAGCGCTGGATACAGTTAGTTTTGTATTCTGTTACAAATCTAACCATGCTTGTAACACACAACTTAGATAAACAATTTGAAAAGAATAGAATAAGCAAGAAGATTAAAGATGAATCTATAGTGGTTAAGAACAGTTTTTTGTTTTGCCTATTAACTTAGAACTGAAGTAATGAAGAATAGGAAGACTGTTACCATTAATGGGTTTGACATTCACATGTTTCAGCATTCCTGACCATATAGACACTCAGCTGTTTTATTTTGTAACCCGCTGGGGGAGAGATTTACATTGAGTTTTTCTCAGTAGCTGATTTGCTGTGATTACAGCAGCATTGGATAGTTGTGCGCCACCTTTGGGTTGTACTCTGAATCAGTGTGTTGGTGAAAAGTTGCTCATTGCAAACAGAAGAACGGTGCAAAGAACACATTTCAGAGGAGGTTTTGACCGTTTGCTTGTGCCTCGTTGTCAAGGCAACAGTGGTGTGAAGAGGTACTGCAGTTTTGGGGGATTTCTGCGGTACAGAGGACAACGTGTGTCTGCTGATTGTATCACATTGATCCAGAGGTCCCTTCCCCCTCAGGACATCCCAATGCCAGAGAGAGTTTCCTTGGAGCCCACTGACCAGGGCCGGTTCTAGCTTTTTGGGGGCCCTGCCACTGACTACAGCTGAAGAGGACAATGAATCATTGACTGTTCTCAATATGACAAGATCAAGAGACAGGCTGGTCTCAGTCTGTTCAGACTCTGAAGAAATCATGCAATGATTTTACAGCATAACTGTGCAAGAGTTTATCAGAAGGTGGTGTAGAACGATATGCTTAGTGTTTAGGAAAGGAGGCTGATTGTTTAATGATGGGCTGGAATACTGAAAAGATTAAAGTTTAATATCCTTGTTTGGCAAACAAGACATCTGATTATTATGTCACACATGATAGATCTTGACATAGTGACTAGCTATGGGTAAACGTGTGGACGTTATACCATTATTATCATGAACTAAAAATAAATAGGGAAATAGTATCTGGTTAAAGATGAATGGATTTCATATCCTAGAGAGGATTAATTATATTGTGAATACTTCACAAGGTATTTACTAATGTATTTTGAAGAACACATTAGAACACAGGTCCAGTTTTGTTTTGTTTCTAGATTAAATTGTCCATTACCAAAACTGTTCAGCTTAGGTCTAGCTTTAGACTTTGATAGTAAAAGAGTATTAAGGCATATTTTTGTATATCTGACATTTTTTAAATATGTTGGCTATTCACTAGATAGAAAGATGGCATTACTCTCCATTTGTTGACAACATTTCTGAAGATTAAATATTTGTTTCATTCCTGATATTCCTATTTTAGGATGTAATTTTAGAGTAACAAGGCTGATGCTGAAATTGGAAAATATGTTAGTGGTTTGCATGATGTAAACAAAAAAGGTTTTGTGTGTTCAACCTCCAGTTAGATCTGAAACAGTAATAATGATCGATTTGGCTAAAGCTTAGTTTAACATCCTGATGTAACATTATGATGTATGTTCACTTCTAAGGGTAAACAAATTGATAAAATGGATTATTGTTATTATTGATTAATTTGGAATATTAATTCAAAAGGCCGTTTTCTGCAGGTTCACTTAAGAATGCCTTGCATGAACATTTGTCAGGTATTGTGTTTCCTAGGGGCGGTATATTAATAAAGTGTATTGATAATTTGTTTGTTAAACATCTGAAGAAAATGGTGCTGCGAACACGAGAAAAACTTTGTTGCATTGGTTGACATCAACACAATGATGTCACTAGTACAACTCCAGCTAGTAGAATATTAAAGTCTCTGCAGAGCACGACACATGGCCAAAAAAAAGAAAAAAAGAAAAAAAGAAACTGAGACCGAATGACCTTTGACCCTGACTGACAGTGTGACTTGAGAAAAGCACTATCAATGACTGACTCTGGGGCTGACCGAACTTGACTTTAAAACCTGACAGTGTGAGTGTGAATGGAATGCCGGCATGTGATCAGTGCAACTGCATGATTCTAAAACAATGACTAACCAAGCATGTTTTTGGACTAACACATTATTCTGGAGCTCCAAGGGAAAAGGGAGGTTTCCTAAAAAATGTTGACATGTTTCTAATATTAATTGAGTTATAACAGGTAACACAGATGCAGAATCAGTGGCCAAGGGGCTACTGAGAGAGGTAATTCCAGAATGAGAATACCAGAGAAGGTGACCTGTGGTAATGAAACAATTTTGTAATATTTCAACAGGTATTAAAGTAACTGAGGTTTGAAATGTAGAAAGAACATATTACAGCTAAGTTAAAACATAGTAATGTATTGAGATATAATTTAATTTAGACAACATTTTGTAACTAGCCTGGTAAAGAAGTAAAAGCCATATACTGTTTAGATCATTATTGGGATGTACATTTAATTTAAATTCATAATAGAAAGACATTTGATGACAGTATGTTGGATTTCTGTATTCATTTTTCAGCATCACCAGGAAATTATTCACTTTGTCAGTATCATGATTTTAGTTGTTTTTAATCCATAACATTAGTGTGTTTCTTTACCAGAGACATTAGCAGTTCATATTATATTTAGATTTTAAATAGGATCTCAAGGATTTCATTTAAAATAACACAGATGCTTGTCAGAAATTCAGAACTATTGAGATATGTTATTTAGTTCACCTGAAGATATTGGGGTTTATTTTGTTGACACAGGCCAAGTATTAGAATTCTGAAGCGGCCTACCAGTGGTGGGTCAAACACCTGAGGGCCCAGAAGCCCTGAGCGTAGACTTGAGGGGTGGGTATCAGATTTCTCCACACAGGTTGCTGACGCCAAAAGGGGGACCCGAGGAGCAGGAGGCCGACACAGCGGAGTTCGTCTGGCTGAAGGTGGCTCAACCCCAGGTTCTCCGGCCTCTACAGAGTGACCCAGAGGACATCTCATGCCGTCCGCCGAGGAGCAAAGGGGGACATCTGGTACTACTGGAGCCAGTGTGCGGCGAGGAAATCACCGGCTAGGACCATGGAGGACATCAGGACGGACCTGGCTATCGTCAACGAGGACATCCTTGCAGCAGACGAATCGGAAGCTGTCATCGGCGGACTGGAGGAGAAGGACCTCGCGGACATCCCTACAGCAGACGACTCGGAAGCGGCTGTCAGCAGGCTGGGGGACTTCTCGAGGCAGCAGAGGAGTCTAATTCTCTCTGATCAGATTCATCAGTTCCACCTTTGAAGGACAGGCCGCATCTCCCCCTCCCTATCAGCTGCCCTTTTTGGCGTTTTCCGCTGAGGGGGGGGGGGGGGGGGGGGGGGGGCGTGAGGATTCAACAACACGCAAGGATGCTGCTTTCTGGCACTCAGGTTTGCACTCTGATAGTTCCTTCACTAACATGAAAAGTTGTGTTCTGTTCCCAAAGGTTTAATGTTGGGGGACAGACACAGTAGAAAAGAGTGACAATAGTTGTGTTTCAAATGTCTTATGTGTGTTGGTCCCGGGGGGTGAGACCAAAAGGGGGAATGTAAGTATTATTTGACTTATTTGAAGTATTAAAGTAACGTGTTATGGCAGGAAAGTTCAATCTGGTATATTCATTTTAATGTCACCTTATATAGAATGTGTGTTAAACCTGTGATTTCTGCATTGAGTGACTTCTGCCTAGCAGATACCAAGAAGAGGCCCCTAGGGTCTCTCTGTTAATTATCAATAGTCCTTGCAATTAAGTCCCAGATACATGTTCAGATAATGTAGTTAAAGTCTTGTAGAATTAATGTTTATCTCCTACACATCCTGCAGGCCTTGAGACTTGGGTCACCCAGCAGTGAATGAGATAAAGGTCCTTTTGAGCTTATCAATAAAATGTATTCATTCCTAGTAAGCTGACTTTGGGGTGAAGGGAAGTTCAGGGAAGCCATTAAGCGATAAGAACAATTAACTTCTGTTAAAGATACATGATACGATGTTTGTGTGTTGAGGATGTTTAGGGGGAATGACTATGTGTCCTGTCAAAGAGTCCTCTGTCATGAGTCCAAATCATTGATTGGGGGATCTGCCTAAGGGCAGAGGGACAGAAACACACACACACACACGCGCACAGAAGCAACAGATGGAATCAACAAACTGACTTACTACCTGGGATCCCGCCCAGAAGGGAAACCGACCAATGGAATACTGCCAACTCACTGTCTAGCTCGCTCAGAAGTGAACTCTGTGTATAAATGTTGTGATCATTTTGAAGATCGGGGCTCTTGTTTCTGACTTGCCGTTCCTGAGACGTGTCTCACACGGGGTTAGAACCTGAGCCCGGACTACTCTGCAGAGTGCTTCGTGATTCGGTGATGTATTTGTATGTTTTACCATTAAAGCAGATTATTGTTTAACCCTTATCCTGGCTGCTTTGAATTTTTTCCTTCTTTTGAGAACCCGCTCATATAGGAACGGCGCGGAGCAGAGATTCTGCCCCAACAGGCCCCTAGGCAGCCCTGTCGCTGTAAAAACAAAGCTTGGTTGGGCTATACAGGGACCAGCTACTTTCCTCCATCAGCCCGCTGAAGCCACCTGTCTTCACACCTTATCATTCCCTCTTCCCTCTAAAGACCTGCGACACAGCGTCGAAAGACTATGGCAGCTAGATTTACTCCCATTTCGGCCTGAAAGAGAAGTCACTCTATCTAAGCAAGACAATAGGCGCGTTCACACCAAGTACTTTTCCCACAAAGGTTCCTGAGAACTACGATTTAGTTGCTTTCACACCAAAAAGTCCCAGGAACTAAATTAGTTCTAGAGAACCTTTTTGACCCCCTTGTCAGTCCCTGCTAAAGAGCAGGGACTTTCGTGGGAGAAAAAGGTTCCTGTGTCTGATTGGCTGGGCGGAATACAAACCACGCCCCGTTAAACTCCCAAAAACGTTTGTGAAGCCGCCATTTTATTATCATTATTAGCATTAGCCCAGCGCAGAAACGCAGAGAGACTAACTTATGACAACACAAAATAAAACATGGGAGCGGTGGAGATGAGGAGGTGTCTGCGTTCTGGCCGTTTATTCGGAAGGGTTCAGTAGAAGCTGCTGGGAGTCCCAGCAGCTTCTTCTGAAGCCAGTCCCTAACTCCGGGGACTTCCGGCCGGGGATTTTGGGCGGCAGTATACGCCGTGAAGTTGTTTGCGGCCTGCCAGTAAACCCAAAGCAGAAGAAGAAGTGACGTCAGCGGCTTCAATTGCCTAATCCACCCCCAAGAACTAATTTCCGGTGTGAACGCGATCTGTACTTAGTTCATGAGAACTAAAGAGTTCTCAGGAACCTTTGTGGGAAAAGTACTTGGTGTTAACGCGCCTAAAGAGGCCTTGGAGACACTGGAGGAAAAGACAGTGCGTATTGATGTGGAGGGTGTTTCCCGCTATGCAACTGCTCTTCTGCGCCGCAAAAATATGGCTAAATTAAAGACTCGCCCCGACGCAGTCATGGCTCTCCTGCGATCCACGGAGAGGCGCCTGGCTGAGGACCCTGAGCTGGCAAAACTGTACAATCAGGAAATCCACAAACTGGAGCAAGCAGGCTACACAGTCAAACTCACCCCTGAGCAAGCTGAAAGCACAGATGAGTCCTGGTTTATCCCTCATCCCCTTGTACACCGAAACAGGAAGCCCAGAGTGGTTTTTAACTGCTCCTTCCATCACCAGCAAGGCAGCCTCAATGACCAGTTGTTACCCGGTCCAACCCTCGGCCCTTCCTTACTCGGCGTCCTGCTGCAATTCAGAGAACATCCTCTGGCCGTGAGTGGGGACATACGAGGCATGATCCACCAGGTGCGCCTTCTCCCAGAGGAACAGCCCCTGTTAAGGTTTATCTGGAGAAACATGGAGAGGGAACGGATCCCAGACATTTACCAGTGGCGGGTGCTCCCATTTGGGACGACATGCAGCCCCTGCTGTGCCACTTATGCCCTCCAGCAGCATGTACAGAGCCACAGAGAAGAAAATGATGAGGTGGTGAACTCAGTTCTGCACTCATTTTATGTTGACAACTGCCTTCAGTCCCTACCTACAGTAGCTCAAGCTAAGCAGCTAATCGACAACACAAGGCAACTTCTTGCTGCTGGAGGGTTTGAAAACAGGCAGTGGGCCAGCAATTACCCAGAGGTTATAGCTCACCTACCTCCCGAAGCCAGATCAGAGGGATGTGATTTGTGGCTGAGAGCTCACCAGGCAGATCCTCAGGAGCCAACCCTTGGGCTCACATGGCACTGTCCATCCGACAGGCTCAGCTATAAATGCCGGCCAGTTTCATCTGAGGATGCCACAAAGCGCAACGTCTACAGGATCTTAGTCTCACAATACGACCCACTAGGCTACATCACACTCTTTACCACACAAGTTAATATCCTTGTGCAGTCTCTCTGGAAGAAGGAGACAAGCTGGGATGAGCCAATCGAGGATGAGCTACTTCACCAGTGGCAAGAGTGGTTTAGTGAGCTTCAACACCTGCCTAAAATCAATATTCCTAGGTGCTACACCACACCTGAAACTGAAAACAGCTCAATCCAGCTGAATGTTTTCTGCGACGCCTCAGAGCGTGCTTCTGGAGCACTGGCATATCTGCGGTTGCAGGCTTCAGATGATGTGGTCCACACCACCTTTGTCATGGCCCGTTCGCGTGTCGCTCCCAGAAAACAGATTTCAATGGAGCCCAGCTGGCAAAACTCCTGATCACCGAGTTCCCCCCCTTCCATCAGTGACACCATTCTGTGGTCTGACTCTACAACTGTGCTTAACTGGATGCACTCAGAGTCCTGCTAAGTGTTTGTGGGCACGAGAATCGCTGAAATTCAGGAGCTGACAGAGGCAGAGAAATGGATATATGTGCCCACAAAACACAATCCTGCAGATGATCTGACCCGGGGAAAGACACTCCTGGATCTCTCTGCACCGAGTCAGTGGAACCAAGGCCCTGACTTCCTCAAACAGGCACCGGAATGTTGGCCTATTCAGCCTTCACAGAGAACAAGTGATGAAAGTAAGTTAAAGAAGTCTGCATTCTACACTGATTTCCCCTATGCCTACCACTGCCCCAGACGTGGGCAGAATTGGTGCAGACCACATAACAGTCTGAACACGGAGCCAACGGCCCATCCATGTCAGCCTCACAGCGCTTAGACACCGAAGTTCAACTCCTGAGACAAGCACAGCTTGACAGCTTTCCAGAAGAGGTACATTCTCTACAAACCGGGAAGGAAGTGAGGACAAGCAGCAAGCTGAGTAACCAAAATATGACGCCAGTCTTAGTCTCATCAGAGTAGGCGGACGTCTTCGCAGGGCCGAAAATCTTGCAGCTGACAATCTCCACTCCATCTAGCTGTCACCTGATCATCCTACCACCCAGTTAATCATAAAGGATTATGACCACCCTCTACTGCATCCGGGCTCAGAGCGCGTCTTTGCAGAGCTGCGACGGATGTACTGGATACTGAAAGGCAGACAGGCAGTTCGTAAACATCAACGTCAGTGCCTGGAATGCAAAAAATGGCGTGGAAACCTTGTAGTCCCTAAAATGACTGAACTTCCAACCGCCAGCCTGCGTCTGCACCAGCCGCCAGGCTGCGTCTGCACCAGCCACCATGCTGCGTGTGCACCAGCCGCCATTCTGGTCTACGGGTGTCGACTGTTTCGGGCCTTTTAGCATCAAAATAGGCAGACAACAGGAAAAACGCTGGGGCATTATCTTCAAATGCCTCACTACCAGATGTGTTAACCTGGAACTGCTGGCCAGCATGGACACACTCTCTTTCCTTATGGCCCTGCGTCGCTTCATTTCACGACGAGGAAAGCCCTTTGAAATAATAAGTGACCAAGGTACAAACTTCAGAGATGGAAACCGGGAGCTGCAAGAGGCTTTTGCTGCTCTGAAACCGTCTCTGCACGAACAACTGAGTGAACAAAGTATCACTTTCCGCTTCATTCCCCCACTATCTCCACACTTTGGTGGCACCTGGGAGCGTGAGGTTTGATCCGTCAAAGCTGCACTTCAGGTGATCCTAAAGGGTCAGATCGTGTCAGAGGAAGTGCTCCTCACCGTCCTCATCGAAGTGGAGGGAATCCTTAATTCAAAGCCACTCGGCTACGTGTCATCTGACATCGCAGACGAGGATCCCATTACTCCAAATCTGCTGCTCATGGGGCGGCGAGATGCCTCTCTCCCTCGGGCAACATATGGCCCAGGAGAGCTCCTCGGCCGACGTAAATGGAGACACAGCCAAGTCATCGCAGACCAGTTTTGGACTCAGTTCACACAGGTTTACCTCCCAAGCCTACAGCAGCGTCAGAAATGGCAGCAGTCCACTCCGGATTTAACTGTGGGATAAGTGGTAATGGTTGTAGACGCACAACTTCCACATGCTCTTTGGCCTGTAGGCAGGGTTAAACAGGTGATGTCGAGCCCTGATGGAAGGATCAGGGTGGCAGACGTGTCTATAGGAAAGCACACCTATCGTCGTTCGGTCGCTAAGCTCATCATACTGCCGGAGATGCCTGCTGAGGATAATACATCATAGTCACAGGGATTTTTACTGGATCCTAATGTGCTGCACACATTGGGGGCGGCTGTATAAAACTCCCCCATTACTTGGACTATTCCTTTCACCCCCTAGCATAGGCCCGAATGGTTTCAACCATGTTGCAGTACTAACATGCACTTGTTGTCGTAACAAGATCGCAAAGACACTAGTAGCGATCGGACAAATGAGTGTTGTTAATTTTGTGTGTTGTGGACATGCGTGTGCGTGCATGAAAATGTAAGTACATATATTCTTGCCTAGTTCGGTTATTGGTGGCTTGATGTTCATAATACAGAGCTTACTCTGTAATGGAAGGTAGTTAGCAATAGCCGCTAACTTTGCCATGCTGGCTATGGGAAGCACGAGGTGCGGCCGCACCAGGCACGCTCCCTCACATTGCATAATGAACAATTAGACCCTCCAGAAAAACGCGGGCAAAAATCCTTGATTATGCGGGCTAAATTCCTTGATTATGCGGGCTAAAATCCTTGATTATGCGATTAAACATGCGGGGTTTTATGTGATTTTATGCGGTGAAATTGCGGGACGTTAGGAAATATGCGGAAAGTTGCGAAATATGCTAAATATGCGGTGGAAAAAAATTAAAAAATATATATATATTGGGCTGTCTTATTTATTATCTCACACACAACCTGCCACTAACGTTAAACTCCTTTACTATTCAATTAAAGACATTCAATGTTTATTTATTGTAAAAGCAATTGGGCTATTTTAATCTCACACACACACCACCCCCCCCCCACACACACACACACACTTCTCCGCCTCATTCTGTTTTCATTTACTCGTTCGTTATCTGACCAGCTTCAATCTTGTAGGCTACTCACTTCGTTTCTTGTAGCCCTCGAAAGGGTTTTGGAGGTTGATCCCTCGGTGAACGTGAGTTGAATGGCTTTCTTGTCCGCAGCAGCAGAAAGCATTTCCGAATGTTTGAATGAATCAAAGTGGGTCGCCACCGTCGATTTTCTCTTATGCTGCAACACACAGTTGCACGGGGTGCAGAATAGTTTCCCCCCACTTTTTGCCCGGTCTTTAGTAGAAATGTTTGTTGGTAAATTAGCTCTATACAGTGTTGTTTACATTCTGTGATGCGCGAGCTGATGACGTCACGCCAAGACGAGTTAACTTTTTTTTCTTCTCAACTTTTTGTGGAAAAATGCGGGGATTATGCGGCCTTTTGATAAATATGCGGCCTTTTAAAAATCTGCGCCATTTTGCTGATTATGCGGTAAATTCTGCGATTGCAGAATCGCGTTTTTCTGGAGGGTCTAAACAATGTAACGCCAAGTTGATGCAGGGGCCAATGTATGCAGTGCTCTTTATATTGTAGTCATTATAGAGACTTCATTGTGTCCATTCCTGTATGTTGTTCATGCGTGATTGTTTATAATAGTTAATTAGTTTATGTAATATAACATGTAATTTCAATCGCCTTTGGCCAATAGAGGGCAGCATAGGCCAGCTAATTGTGCCATTTCTTTGTCTGCCTCATTTGCTGTGTAAGGTGTCACTGGTCATTGTCCCTCTGAAGTACATGTTTGTTCATCACTGTTTATCTTTATGTTACAGATACCACACCCATTCACACACCCATCCAACTACCATTGCATGTAAAATGTACTACCATGGAAATCAATAAAGTAGTTAAATTGGAACTGCCTGTCGAAAGCCGTTCTTCCTCGCACGTCCTTCGCTGACATCTTCTAACAGAGGACAGGAAAATCAAGCTGCAGCACGACCCGTATACCTTTGCACGCCGTGTTCCCAACACTACCATTCCTCAGATAATTGATCTGTTAACTCAATTCGGAACCTTTTCAGGGTACAAATTAAACTTTTGCAAGAGTGAGTGCTTCCCTGTAAATGAAAGGAAAGATATAGACCGTATAAATGTAACTCATTGTGACTAATTCAATAAAAAAAAGATAAAAAAAGAAAGAAATCCACAGCATTTCAAGTCAAGCACTTCCTAATGTACCGTCGAGCGTTGGGGATGTTCTGACTCCCCCCCCCTCTACAATAATCAATAATTTATCATGATATCAAATTTGATCAAATTATCATTTTGGCAATCATGGTTTGTATTCAGCGTTCAAAACCTAGCTTGTGGTTTTCGCCCTGTTTGGAAATGGTATGAAAATAGCACTTTCAGTCATGGAAAGGTTTGTGTATTTGAAAAGGTGTGTGTATATAGTATTCAGATACATTTAACTATTTCAAAGAATGTTGTATTAAGATACAGTTACAGTGGTGGTGGTTTCATGAACAGTCCTTTATGTCATAATCATTATAATGTGTGTGAAGTGTCTGATGCTTTTAATATGCTTGAAACTTGAATACATAATCCTCTGAACATTCAAACTGTGTGAAAGACTAGTTGTTTTGTGTGTGTGTGTGTGTGTGTGTGTGTGTGTGTGTGTGTGTGTGTGTGTGTGTGTGTGTGTGTGTGTGTGTGTGTGTGTGTGTGTGTGTGTGTGTGTGTGTGTGTGTGTGTGTGTGTTAAAGTAACGTGTTAGAGCAGAAAGTTTAATATAGCGTATTTCTGGTATATTAATTTTAATGTCACCTGATATATAGGATGTGTGTTAAACTTGAATGGACAAGTACATTTTTTCCTCTTAAGGATGTTGGTGTGTTGACAATGTATGTGCGCTCATGTGCAGACGTATATATAGTTTGTAAATGGGATAATTCATATCCTGCAAGACTCTTAAAAGAGCATGAGACGATTGGGTCACACACAGTTTGAGAGACAATGGAGTTATCAATAGATGTATTCATGTTATTGTGAGCTAACTTCGGGGATGGAAGGAAGTTCGGAGAAGGCCTTAGGGTATAAGAACAGTTAACCTGTGTTAGTTAAATAATCCTATGGCTGTCATGGGACGATGACGTTTAAACATTTACAAATATAGCTTTCATAGAGAAAAACATGTGACATTCGTGTGGTGGGCTGTATGATAAGATGAGTGTGCGTTAAACATGCTGTAAAGTTATACTATTTGAAAAGCATCGTTGGGGGACTGCTTGAGAGCAGAGGGATACACACACACACACACACACACACACACACACACACACACACACACACACACACACACACACACACACACACACACACACACACACACACACACACACACACACACACACACACACACACACACACACACACACACACACACACACACACACACACACACACACACACACACACACACACAGTAAGGAGATGGAGCGAAACAGATGGAATCAACGACTGCTGACTCATTGCCTGGGGTCCCGCCCCGAAGTGAAACCAGCCAATGGAGAACTGCCAACTCACTGGCTAGCTCGCCCAGAAGTGAAATCGCCAATAACAAATAGCTAGGGAGGAGCAACCGACACAACTCCTCCCCACCTGTGTATAAATATTGTGATATTCTTGTGCTCAGCGCCTTTTCTGACTGGCTGTCGTGATACGCATTATCACACAGTGGTGGAATTGAGCCCGGAGTACTCTGTATTTTGTGCTGTTGCGGAGTGCTCTGTATTATGTATTGTTGTTTTTTACCATTAAAACAGATTATTGTTTAACCTTTATCCTGGTGCTTTGAATTCCTTCTCTTATAATTTAACCACCTCATCAGTCATCAAGGGACGCGCGGAGCCGAGGTGAACCTTCCAACCGCTCAATTGGTTGGTGCTCCAACAGTGTGTGTGTGTGTGTGTGTGTGTGTGTGTGTGTGTGTGTGTGTGTGTGTGTGTGTGTGTGTGTGTGTGTGTGTGTGTGTGTGTGCGTTCGTGCGTGCGTTCGTGCGTGCGTGTGTGTGTGTAGCCTTCTACATGTGCATGAGATTGAGTTCTTGAGGATTAATAAACACCCTGAAAACTCAGTTGGCCAATCCAGTGGCGAGCCGTGACTTTTATACCTAGGCCCTCTGACCCCCCCACTTCCCTTGAAAAAAAGAAGAGTTATTACGTCACAGCGTATACTTCAGCGGAATATCAAAACAACGGTCTGGGGTGCAAAACGCATCAATGACAACGACCCTCTACCACACAGAACAACACCATTTATATAAACAACTATCATGACAGGGCACCCACAGCCCAACCCTGTCTCCTAAAAATTACGTTCCCACAAAACTAAACTGCATTCTCAATTAAGTTTAGCTAGAAATGTATTTTCTCCCACGTTACATTTCTTATGAACGTATCTGAAATACGTTTATTCTCTACATATCTTCTAGAAACATATTTTCTCACGCGTTACGTTCGTTATGAACGTATCTCAAATACGTTTATTTTCTAAATATCTTCTAGAAACATATTTTCTCCCACGTTACGTTTTTTATGAACGTATCTTAAATATGTTTATTTTCTACATATCTTTGCCATTTATTGTCTTGCTTATAATAATTATAATAGTCATTTATAAATATCATTTTAGAGCACAGATTTGAAATCAGTAGGCGAGGCTGTAATTTCGCCAGCTGTTACTCTCATGAACGAGGCAGAAAATAATAGTTTTAACATGTCAAAAAGCTGCTGTGTTGTTTATTGCACCTCAAACATTAAAACAAATCCAGAGTTACGTGTTTATGTACTTCCTCTAAGAAAAAAGGACAGTAACAGAAGAGCTCTGTGGCTTCAGGCTTGATCGCCATTCAAATGACAGCGTTGGTTTCCCCAAAAGTGGGCGGGGCTGTAAAGTGACGTAGATTTTACTCATCTATTATTCAAAACCATTCTATTTATTTTAACGTAAATTACATGCCAGTGTTTTATCTTTTTATTACTCATATTTTTATACTTTATTTGCTATGAGTTATATCTGAAGCCAATTATGTTTCTGAAGATGTGTAGTCAATTCCACCCTTCAATGTAGCATAAATGTGAACTCTCATTACAGGAACAATACCGGAAACAGACGTAAGAAAGATCCTCAGC
This sequence comes from Notothenia rossii, assembly GCF_949606895.1. Taxonomy (NCBI): domain Eukaryota; kingdom Metazoa; phylum Chordata; class Actinopteri; order Perciformes; family Nototheniidae; genus Notothenia; species Notothenia rossii. The sequence continues at coordinate 53,530,129 of NC_136909.1, forward strand.
TCGCTGATTGGATGTTTTAGCCGCAATGCACGTTTTTAAAGATATTACTGATTTTCTTTGAATATAAGAATGTAAATACTGAGTTGAGACAATAGTCAGGGGATTTGGGTGATGGGAGACACATCTATGGAATCACAATTGCAATAGCTTACCATTAAATGACGGATATGCCTTTCTGTCTGTGATGTTTTACAAATCAGATATTAATGTGTAGAAGTAAAACATGAGAGATAGTATAGCAATATCCTGTAGAATTATGTAAAAACATGAATAAAACTACACATCTTCAGATGTTATACATACATAAGTGTCCTACACTAATACAACGTTATTATTAGTATGCTGTGTGTCCCTTGTGTGCACCACCTAGTGCGGGGGTCGGCGTGCTGGCACGCGGAACCGTAACCAGTGGCACACTAGGAATAAGTGGAATAAGTGTGCAAAATATTTACATTTTATTTTTGGATCCTGACCGAGACCGCCGCCAGAGCGTCTCCTCGTTACCTGCAGAAGGAAGCCATGCACGCAACGCAGCCCCGCTCTCTTTATCTCCAGGTGACTTTCTGCCGCTTTCCTCCGTGGTGCAGTGCTGATCGTTTCACCACGGAGGAAAGCACTCCACTAATTACAGTACCCATAAGGAGCTGTACAAATGCTGCAGTTTTTGCGTGGCTGTGTATTTAGTTGTAAGCCCAGTGGTGATCTGTTCATCTGTTATCAAAATAATATGCTACAAAGGGGGGGACTGGCCATCTTGTGTGTTGAACTTTCCTGTCGGCTCCCAGACCATAGTGGAAGAGGGCAGAAGCAACAAGCTTCAGGTTCAATAACCCACTTGAGCTTAAATGACTGGAGAGAGGCGAGCTCTTGTTGGGAGGCCGTTGCATTTATTTAGCTGTTCTTCTGTTTCACAAAATACATCACAGACCTCTGTTTTTCTGCTGCCTCGTTTCACTTCCAGAAACATACACAGTTCCCTCACTGTCGCTCTACCATCGACACACACACACATGCACAAGCCACACCCCTCTCTATCTCTCTCTCTCTCTCTCTCTCTCTCTTAAAGGGACAGCGATCTCATCTCACTCTGCATGACCCTAATATCATAACATGTGTGCTCTGGAGAATCACAGAACGGACGATCGTCCTTATTATTATGCTGTTTAAACCAATTATTTAAATGTGTTTGTTAAATTCGGCATCATGTAAGTTGTGCTGACAGGTCCACACACTTCTTCCCCGCAGCGAGGCTCCCGCGCCCTCCTGCTGATAGTTGACGAGCGTCAAGCTCCTCAACCCCCCCCCCCCCCCGCCTCCCCCCCCGTTGATAATTCTCGATCGTTGGCACGCTGATAACAATTATTTTTTTCATATCAAAAAGGTTGCCGACCCCTGGCCTAGTGGTTAAAGCACGTTATTGAATTATTGTTGTTGAATAATGTTATTTTTGTTGAATAATGTTATTTGATGAAAAGAATATTAAGAGTATAGACTTTCATAGGGGGAAAGTAGAAGGTCAATGATAGAAATATAGAATATAAAAAATCAAGAAGATACTGTAAGTGATCTCTACAATAAAACAGTTTATAAAACGAATTATCCTTTATTAACACATTTTAGAATACTTTAGGTTAAGGTCTTCTTTTAAATAAGAAAAAAGCTTTGGGGGTATCTATCTACAGATAAATATTAAGCCTGACAAAGTACTTAACGTCTAATATATTGCTTTCCTGCAATGTTAACTATGTTGAAGCACTTATTTTAACTGATAGTATACACATTAATTATACTCTTATGTATGTAGATAGAATAAGAAATGTGCAGAATATGACATTTTAATGGTGGAGGTATACACACATATTGATAGATGTCTTGTAATGCACTGTTGAGGAACCTGCGAACCAAGATTTTCATTCATTGCATAACTACACCGTAGTTGTGTATATGATATGTCAATAAAACATTGAAAATCTTGAAATCTTGAAAGGGATGTGCAAAATAGCACTTATATACAGTCTTTAATTAACTATAAATAGAGAATAATGATTAATGAATATACTTTACAGAGATCTGCAGATAAATGTGTAGTCTTCTCAAGCACCAACTATCAAATATCTCCTGATTGTTGGCACTTGAAAATCACCTTTCCTGAATTTTACTCAGGTGTAACTGAAGTCTGATTTAAGGGTTGTTTATATTTCACATCAATAATCAGAATCTGCAAAGTAACTAAAATAAATGTAGTGGAGTAAAAAATACCAGGTTAACCTCTGAATTGTAGTGGAGTAGAATTACAAAGTAACAATAAGCTGTCATGTGGGTATATATTAATGCTGCCCATTATGGATACAAGCGATTTTCAACAATTTAGTAATTACATGTTTTAATAATACAAGCGGCCGAGATGGGTTTTCTCCGCAGGGTGGCTGGTGTCTCCCTTAGGGATAAGGTGAGAAGTTCGGTCATCCGGGAGGGACTCGGAGTTGAACCGCTCCTCCTTCGCGTCGAAAGGAGCCAGTTGAGGTGGTTCGGGCACCTAGTTAGGATGCCACCTGGGCGCCTCCCTAGGGAGGTGTTCCAGGCACGTCCAGCTGGGAAGAGACCAAGGGGTAGACCTAGAACCAGATGGAGGGATTATATATCTTCTCTGGCCTGGGAGCGCCTTGGGATCCCCCAGTCAGAGCTGGTTGATGTGGCCAGGGAAAAGAAAGTTTGGGGCTCTCTGCTGGAACTGCTACCTCCGCGACCCGACCACGGATAAGCGGGAGAAGATGGATGGATGGATGGATGTTTTAATAATTTACACACCAATGTGTTTCCTATCGACTAAACCGCCAGGGCTGTATACAGTTTAATAATGCCAACTTCTAATTTTGGGCAAAATAAAACGTCTTTTAAAACTACAATTCCCAGTAGAGACGTGTCATAGAGAACATGTTGCGAAACACAATAGCCAGCATGTGTAGTTCTGAGGGGGGCGTTCAAGTCCAGTTTTGAATAGTCTGCCGTGGTTTCGTTCCATTTCAAAGCGCTTGATGCTCGGCGTAACCTTGGCGCACTGCCACTCCAACATCCAATCCCAGAGCTTGAAGATGAATCACGGGGTTTGTCAACGTGACTGTAGTCCCAAACGATAGCTGGGGATTATGGGTAGTGTAGTGTCTTCGGCCATCCTAAACTGATTTTTTTTCGGATATCATATCGCATTAACAACACCACATCTGGCGTCACAGAGATCTTCTGCTACTGTCCTTTGTTCTTAGAGGAAGTACAGAAACACGTAACTCTGGATTTGTTTTAATGTTTGAGGTGCAATAAACGACACAGCAACTTTTTGGCATGTTAAAACTATTATTTTCTGCCTCGCTCATGAGAGTAACAGCTGGTAAAATTACAGCCTCGCCTACTGATTTCAAATGTGTGCTCTAAAATGATATTTATAAATTACTATTATCATCATTATAAGCAAGACAATAAATGGCAAAGATATGTAGAAAATAAACGTATTTAAGACACGCTCATAAAAAATGTAACGTGGGAGAAAATATGTTTCTAGAAGATATGTAGAAATAAACGGATTTGAGATCCGTTCATAACGAACGTAACGTGGGAGAAAATAAGCTTCTAGCTAAACGTAATTGAGAATGCAGTTTAGTTCTGTGGGAACGTAATTTTTAGGAGAGAGGGTTGGGCTGTGGGTGCCCTGTCATGATAGGTGTTTATATAAATGGTGTTGACACTCAAACACAAAGTCCATTCTCCTGTCCTTTTGGATGAAGCACTTGATGGCGGGGTCATGCAGCTGATTCTTTGCCACTCCAATTTATCATTTTAACTCAATCTTGAAAATGACTCGGTTAATAATTTCGCAACAATGTCATCACTATCACTGAAGTGAGCCATCATGAGCAAATGTATGTTAATCATAAATCTATCGATCATAAATCTATCGATTAGATGTATGATTCGAAAATTATAAAAGTAGGGTAGACATGTGGATATTACCCGGCTGAACAAAACGTGCATTTATCTAACAGGTTCGTTTTCCACAGACTTTATTTTGAGCTATTTTCCAAAATCCTATGGAGAAATCCCATTGCTTTTTTGTCGAGGGAACCCGAGCGCAGCTTACTTCCGGGTTTTAGGACGCGTCACTGCACCACTCTATAACACACATGCATCAACTTCACAGCGGGTGGAACTTGTCATAAAGTCCACGATAATAAAGCCCACCCATTTAGAGGGAAGATATGATTGCTCAATTGTACTGTCATTTTACATTACTCTCTCGTTCAGTTACCCTAGCTGGCCCTCTGTGAATTTATAGCTGGAACACCAATCAGCTCCTATCTTCACAGGAACTCGCAGACGGCCAAAAGGAGAAACTGAACATGCAGATTCGAAGGATTTATTTCTTTGGATATGTTATTTTAAATACAATTAAATCAAGTTATTTTTGGTAAAACTAATGAAAAATAAAAATAAATTAAGTTTTCAATTTTTCTTTTTTTTTTAAATATCTTAGGCCCTAGACGGCTCACCACTGGGTCAATCCCAAATGTTGTATTTTGTAGACTTTGTGAACTTTTCTCCCAGATGAACACATTGGCCATACTTAAAACTAGATGACATCAACAAATAAAGTTAGCCTACAAATCAGTGCTCTATGGTTTGCAGCATGCAGACAGGTTGACCTGGGATGGGTCAAACTCCCGGCCTGATTTCTTTTTGTTTCAGTCTGCCACTACCTAACAGACAGTGCTTTACAAACATTTCAGATGTGCTTCCTGTCAGTGGACTCACGTTGTAGAGGATCTCTACCCATCCCTCCATGGTGATGCACTGGAACACAGTGAGAATAGCGAAGAGGATGTTGTCGAAGTTAGTGATGCCGTAGTTGGGTCCGGTCCAGTACTCCTTGCAGATGGTGCCGTTCTCGCAAGTCCTGGCCGGAGCCTCCAGGCCGCAGGGGAAATCTGCCACCTGTTCGTCTGCAGCAAACACACAGTTTGCACACCGTCACAGACACAAAACACAATAACATGCCGAGGTATTTTTAGAGAAGGCAGTGGATGCATTATGTAAAAGTACTTCTCATTATACAGTAGATTCAGAAGAACATTCCTTCTAATGCACAATATATAATAATAAAGAAGCATAAACCTCCTTTTGTCCCTGAACCAGATGCAGACATCACAGACAGTTAAAGACAGGGATACTTTAGAGTTTGTTTTTTTAATCTTTAATAAAGGCATTTAGTTATTTTTAATATCTTGTGATATACTACTGTCTCTTATTCCCATAATCTGCCAATAATGGAATGGCGGTTGTGTATGCACATTGTTTTTGCCATGCAGAATATATTGACAGCTGGAGAACGGCAGACAAAGGAGCACAAATGGATGGAGTTTTACGGCACTGTACAAAGATTTAAAGAATGCCTGGGTCAGCAGTGTGTCCATAAGCCATTACATGGGGATGATTAATATCAATGTACATATAATAACCATGCCTAGATTCACATTGTGAGCGTGTGTGTCCCTTGCTGGTCTCTAACTCACCGGTGTCTATCCTGAAGCAGGTGCGATGGAACTTTCCCATGTAGAAGTCGAGGCCGATGATGGCGAACATGAGGATTGCAAAGAAGAGCAGCAAGCCGATCTGCAGCAGAGGTACCATGGCCTTCATTATGGACTTCAGTACCACCTGCAGACCTGGTGCAGACAAGGGAAAGATGCATTTCAAAACTGACATTTAATAATTATTCATTTATATTGTGTTAGCCTTTATTGGAGAGTGGGGACAGACAGGAAACACAACATGTTAAGAATGATAAATCAGTGTGACATTGTGTTCATGTTACCAGATTCCTGATTGGTCGTAGTGTTATTTATGTTTTTGTTTGAACTAATCAGAAGAAGCAATACATCCTGCCGACATGATTTCAAGTTGGCATTGGGTTCTGCCAACAAAGCTCTCATGGTGGATTGTTTCTCCAGCTGAGGGAGTCATTAATGGGCACAACACCAGACATATTATAGACATTCTCTCGATTGAGTTAATGCTATAACATATTGCGTGAACATAAAATACATTTGAACAGTTCCCTTGGTTGTTACTTATGAAAGCATTTGACATGAATACACATAGCGAGTACCTGGTGTTTACATTCATGTGAGACCGACTATGTCTCTTAGAAAATCAGGTTTTATAGTACTGAATTGATTTGTCATTATCATTTTCCTGATACATAATCAGAAAATCTTGTTCTTGTTTATATTTACTGGAAACTTTTCTTTTTTCTCTAATAGAATGAGACGCTTCATGTATCTGGATGGCAGGTGTACACCTGAGAGTGGTTCTCTGTGGTCCGCTTTGGGCACTTTGGTTTTGGTGGGGAAACGACTGTGGTTTGTTACTGAGTCAGTTACATTTAGTATCAACCTTTTTCTGACTTTTCAGGTATAATAATTAAAATCTTCTCTTTGTCCTAATAGAAAACTGTTAAGTGGTTTTATGTAAAACCATATGTGTGGGGAGCCTTCATATATAAGTGTAAGACACTGGGAAGGTGAATGTGATGTCAATTTGAGCCAACAGATAGCATAATGACAAAGTTTGTTTTATGTCAGACATTTTGACTTATCATCATGGGAGGAGCACAGTTGTACTTGCTAACATTAAATACGTTTTAATAAAGGGTCTGTAAATCAGCTGTAATTTATTTTTGATCCAAATCAACTACCCAATACGAACACTAGAATAGCCCTTATTCAAACCATTAGGGTCAGACAATATTATAAAATATATTAACCTAATATCTTTGAATCAGCTAAATTAACTGAGCTGATCATAATCATATTTCTTATTGTGACCTTTTTGTCACAGTATGTTTGCTGTGACATTTGAATGTTAAAGTCCCGATATGACATTCATGTCACAGCATTATGTATCTTATTTGTTTCATATCAATTTGGTCAAGAATTGTTTTCACAACAGGTTAAATGTAATAGAGGACATGTTATGCATGTATTATAATTCTTAAATGGCTTGAATCTGACCTTTAGCAACAAAAAACAAGCTTTTAAAATGTAGCTAGTTTTGTCACACGCTTAAAGAGCCTGTGACAGCCTCCCAACAACTGTTTTGCAATGAAACATTGGGCTACTAGTAATCTCGAACCGTCAGTTTAAAAAAGAAGGTGCGATACCGTTCCGATAAATATCAATAATTTCGAACATCGCGGGGAAATTCCTTCGACTCATTTTGAAGTTTTGGGGGAAGCCGGAAGTGACGTCAGTGCGGGAATGCTTCAATGTGCGGCGAGAGAGCCAAACACGGACAAAGTGTGTCATGTCCAAGAAACTTATTGTGAAAGTTTATTCTTTATGTTAGAGTTGTCATGTCCCTTTGTCTTGTGCTTTATGTCTATACCCTTAATTATTTCTTCCTCTCATTTCAGGCCTCCACGCTCCCCGCCCCTTTTCTGTCTCCTGCGTCCTTGATTATTTTCCCCGCCCTGATTGTTTCCAACTGTGTCCCCTTTACCTGTGTATATATTGTGTTAGCTCCCTCCTGTTAATTGTCAGTTCGTTGTCTCTCGAAGACCACGTATCGGCTTACCTCACGGACCTTTTCACGGACCTTTCACGGACCTATGCTATAGATCGCATTATAGTTTTCCTCGAAAGAGTGGTTTTGTTTTCCTTGTTTTTATTACTGTGCAAATTCCAGTAAAGTCTTTATTTTGAAACGCTATCTGAGTCTGAGTTTTGAGTCGTGCAATTGAGTTCATGCCTCAGTGTTCTCCCCTTGACAGTACGAACTGACCATCAAAATGAACTCAGCCGACTCAGATCAGATTAAGAACGCTATCCGTTCTCAGGGCCAACGTCTTGGGCAACAAGAGGAGCGTATGGCCACCATGCAGCAGGGAGTGCAGGATCTAACCAGCAGCCAGGGGGAACTACAAACATCGTTGACGACCCAAGTTAATCTACTGGCAGCAGAGGTTCAGCGTGTGCTCACTCACCTGCAGGCTGTTTCTCCTCCTACGACTCCTCCGGTTCCAGCGGTGACCGGATTCGATCCCAACCGGGTTACTGAGCCGCACAGTGCTTCCATGCGTCTGGCTCCACCCGAAAGGTACTCCGGGGACTCAGAAGGCTGCCGGCCGTTCATCGTGCAGTGTGAGTTACACTATCACCACCAACCGGCTGCTTTTCCCACGGACATTTCCAAAGTGGCTTTTATGATCTCTCATCTCTCCGGCCGAGCAGCAGCGTGGGCCACGGCAGAATGGTCCCGAGGCTCGCCTATCTGCGGGTCTCTGGAGAACTTCATAGACACTATGAGGAAGACCTTCGATCAAACCACGCCGGGCAGGGAAGCAGCTCGGGCTCTGATCAAGCTGCGACAACATCAGCGGAGTGTGGCTGACTACGCCATCGAGTTCCGGACTAAGGCAGCCGACAGCGGCTGGAACTCCGCTGCATTGTTTGACGCTTTCGTCAGCGGTCTCTCGGATTCTTTACAAGACCAGCTGGCGCCTCTCGATCTGCCCGCTGATTTGGACTCTGTCATATCCATGGCTTTACGAATAGACAATCGTTTGACGGAGAGGAGAAGGAATAAATCCAAGGATGCGGTTGATCCACCTCTCCAGAGGAGACGCTCGCCGCTGGATATTACTTCTTCTTGGAGGTCCCGTCACCCCTCACCACCTGCGTTCCGGACAACAGCGCCCCCTGGCTCCGTGGAGGAGCCAATGCAGTTGGGCCGCGCCAAGCTGTCGCTGGCAGAACGTCAGCGTCGATTCAAGGAAGGCCTGTGTTTCTACTGCGGGCAGCGCGGACACCCACAAGCGGCTTGTCCGGTAAAAGAGGAGGCTCACCAATGAAGAGGAGTACGTTGGTGAGCCGGATCTCTTCCTCTGACTTTCCTCCTCGCACCCTGACCCGGATCCAGGTAAAAATCAGAGACAATGTAGTTACTCATGGTGTTCTCATTGACTCAGGGGCGGACGAAAGTCTTATGGATTGGGGTTTAGTTAAAAAATGGGACATAAAAACTAAACCTCTACCCCAGCCTCTTGAAGCGAGTGCTCTCGATGGGCGGCTGTTGTTTAAAGTGACTCACCAAACGGAGCCTTTAGAAGTAAGATGTAATGATAACCACCATGAGACAATGTCTTTTCACTTATTTAACTCAGCCCAACATCCACTCATTTTGGGGTTTCCCTGGTTGAAACTTCATAACCCTCACATAGATTGGCAATCTGGGAGGGTGGAGGGGTGGGGAAAGAATTGCATTGATCTCTGTTTTAAGCAGGTAGCAGAGATTGACAGGGGATGTAACACTGGGAGTGTTAGGCAGGATACAGTCCCAAAAATATATCTTCCGGATGTACTTTCAGTTCCTTCCTGCTACCACGACCTTAGTGAAGTTTTTAGTAAGTCCAAAGCTCTGGCTCTTCCTCCTCACCGCTCCTATGACTGTGCTATTGACTTAATTGCCGGGTCTCCCATTCCTAAGGGTCGACTTTATGCAATTTCAGGACCTGAGAAAGAGGCCATGAAGGACTATATTGATGCCTCCCTCAAGACAGGGCTTATTCGTCATTCCTCATCCCCAGCAGGGGCAGGTTTTTTTTTCGTGGGCAAAAAGGATGGGTCTCTTAGGCCCTGTATCGACTACTCACCTCTCAATGACATTACGGTTAAAAACCGGTACCCCCTCCCTCTCATCTCGTCCGCTTTCGAGCAGCTTCAGGAAGCCAAGGTTTTCACCAAATTAGACCTGCGGAACGCCTATCATTTGGTCAGGATCAGGGAGGGCGATGAATGGAAGACGGGTTTTAACACCCCTTCAGGACATTATGAATACCTGGTCATGCCGTTTGGATTGTCAAACGCTCCTGCAGTCTTCCAGGCTATGATCAACGACGTGTTGAGGGAGTTTCTGAACCGTTTCGTTTTTGTTTATCTGGACGACATTCTGATCTACTCCCCTGACCTTCACACCCACAAACAACATGTCCGCCTGGTTCTACAGAAACTGCTCCAAAATAAGTTGTTTGTCAAAGCTGAAAAGTGTGAATTTCATGTGGAAACAGTCACTTTTTTGGGCTTCATCATTTCCCCAGGTCAGGTTATGATGGACCCAGAGAAGGTTAGCGCAGTAGCCTGTTGGCCTACCCCTGACTCTCGCAAAAAAGTGCAGCAGTTTTTAGGCTTTGCTAATTTTTACAGACGTTTTGTGCGGAGCTTCAGCGCTATTGCAGCCCCTCTTCATGTCCTCACGTCCCCTCAGGTGCCTTTTGTGTGGTCTCCTCAGGCTGAGGAGGCTTTTTCTCGGCTGAAAAAGATGTTCACCACTGCCCCCATACTTACCATGCCGGATCCCACTCGCCAGTTCGTGGTGGAAGTGGATGCCTCCAACGAGGGGGTGGGAGCGGTCCTCTCCCAGCAACAACAGAAGGACAACAAACTTCACCCCTGCGCCTTCCTGTCCAGGAAGCTCTCCCCGGCAGAGAGAAATTATGACGTGGGAAACCGTGAGTTGCTGGCCGTGAAGTTAGCGTTGGAAGAGTGGAGGCATTGGTTGGAGGGAGCCGAGCATCCTTTTGTGGTCTGGACCGATCACAAGAACCTGGAGTACATCAGAAAGGCCAAAAGACTGAACTCCCGCCAGGCTAGGTGGACCTTGTTTTTCAACCGTTTTGACTTTGTTCTTTCCTACAGGCCGGGGTCTCAGAATGTCAAGCCTGACGCTCTGTCCCGTCTGTTTGACCCTGTGCCTGCAGCCAAGGAGCCGGAACCCATCATCCCATTGAACCGGGTGGTAGGAGCGCTGACTTGGCCAGTAGAGAAGGAGGTAATACGTGCCAATGCTGGAGCTCCTGCACCAAGGGGTTGCCCGCCTAACCGGATTTTTGTTCAGGAGGCCGAGCGACCACAGGTGATCCACTGGGCTCACACTTCGCTGCTCACCTGTCACCCCGGAGTCAAGAGAACTATGTTCATCGTTAAACAACGTTTCTGGTGGACATCCATGGAGAAGGAGGTGAAGGAGTATGTGGAGGCGTGCCCTATCTGCGCTCGAAACAAGACCTCTTCCAGGTCGCGAATAGGGTTATTACAACCACTCCCTATTCCCAACAGGCCCTGGTCAGAGATCTCCATGGACTTCGTCACTGGCCTGCCCCTCTCTAGAGGTAAAACCACAGTTCTCACGGTAGTGGACAGATTTTCCAAAATGACACATTTCATTGCTCTGCCAAAGATGCCCTCAGCTAAGGAAACGGCGGAGGTCATGATGCAGAATGTGTTTCGGCTTCATGGTTTCCCTAAGGATATTGTCTCCGACCGGGGCCCCCAGTTTGTGTCACGCTTCTGGAAGGAGTTCTGCAGCCTCATCGGTGCCACGGTCAGTCTCTCGTCTGGATATCATCCGGAGTCTAACGGCCAGACAGAGCGCCTAAATCAAGAACTGGAGACCTGCCTGCGCTGCCTGGTGTCCCAGAATCCATCCTCCTGGAGCGAGCACCTCACCTGGGTTGAGTATGCACACAACATCCTCCCTACTTCTGCCACGGGCCTGTCCCCGTTTCACTGTGTTTATGGCTACCAACCGCCACTGTTCCCAGCCACGGAGAGGGAGGTCACGGTCCCGTCTGCCCACGCTCTGGTCAGGCGTTGTCGGCGCGTGTGGGCTGCGGCTAGGAAGATACTCTGCAGAAATTCACAACTGGTTAAAAGAGCAGCAGACCGAAAACGCCGACCAGCCCCTGTATACCAGCCAGGCCAAAAAGTCTGGCTCTCTACACGAGACCTTCCCCTCCACGTACTCTCCCGAAAACTGGCTCCCCGGTTTGTGGGTCCTTTTCCCATCACCAAGGTCATAAACCCAGTCTCAGTGAGACTACGGCTTCCCAGGGCCATGAAGGTACATCCCACCTTCCATGTAGGGAAATTAAAACCATTGAAGGAGAGCGCTATGGTTCCCACCGTCAAACCCCCCCCGCCCCCCCGGATGATCGATGGAGGTCCGGTTTACACGGTCAAGTCACTATTGGCTAGTCGGAAAAGGGGTAGAGGGCGACAGTTACTGGTTGACTGGAAGGGTTATGGTCCTGAGGAGCGGCAATGGATTCCTTCCCGCTTCATCGTGGACAAAAGCCTCATTGAGGATTTTGACCGCCTCAACTCAGAGGAGCCTGGGCCGTCAGGAGCCGTCCCTAGAAGGGGGGGTACTGTCATGTCCAAGAAATTTATTGTGAAAGTTTATTCTTTATGTTAGAGTTGTCATGTCCCTTTGTCTTGTGCTTTATGTCTATACCCTTAATTATTTCTTCCTCTCATTTCAGGCCTCCACGCTCCCCGCCCCTTTTCTGTCTCCTGCGTCCTTGATTATTTTCCCCGCCCTGATTGTTTCCAACTGTGTCCCCTTTACCTGTGTATATATTGTGTTAGCTCCCTCCTGTTAATTGTCAGTTCGTTGTCTCTCGAAGACCACGTATCGGCTTACCTCACGGACCTTTTCACGGACCTTTCACGGACCTATGCTATAGATCGCATTATAGTTTTCCTCGAAAGAGTGGTTTTGTTTTCCTTGTTTTTATTACTGTGCAAATTCCAGTAAAGTCTTTATTTTGAAACGCTATCTGAGTCTGAGTTTTGAGTCGTGCAATTGAGTTCATGCCTCAGTGTTCTCCCCTTGACAAAGTGTGTCTTCATGGGTAGAAATGGTGAATTACTGAGTTTAGGCACGTTAATAACGTTTTAATGAAGTTGACTACAGTATATTCATATTTGTCAGTGCTTTCATGTCAATTCGGCGAACATATGATACGTTAAATGATCGTGAGGATGATGATTAAAAATTGTTTGTTTGAGCCGGTCTGCATTTCCTGATGAAAAAACAAACCGATGCTTTTTGTAGTTGTAGCACACCAACATGGATTAAACATGTGTTTTTTTACCACAATGTTGGGGAAGTTAATGGATAAAATGCACGGATTATGATTATGATTATTCCCACTCCAATCGGGACACTAGGTCCACCGTTTCCCCGCAGCGAGGCTCCCCCCGTTGACAGTTTACGTGGGCTGGGCTGGGTGCAGTGGCGGACTGGCCATCGGGACGAATCCCGATGGGCCGGTACCGAAGTGGGCAGGTCGGAAAAGTCACTAGCACATCCCCCACTCCCCCAGTTGACAATTTACTAGCGGTACCGAAGTGGGCCGGTCGAGAGTCCCGGGCTGATTTTTAGTCCCAGTCCACCACTGGCTACATGACCGTATTATCGCCCATATTTACGCACCTAATTCCTAAACTTCTAACAGATAAAACATAAACCGATCCTTCAGCCTCGCCCTCATATGAGCTCTCAGACGCGTTTAAAATTAAACTGTCATAGCTGTCTGAGCTTGCTGCTGTGTGCGCCATCGTGCGTTTGCATGCAGATGCTGGGATCCTGAACGGTGCAGCTTGGCCCGCAATGACGTCACACATAATTTGGCGGGATTTGAAGAATCCCAGAGAAGATCCAGAATATGGTCAACATTGAAGGGCAGATTAATGGTTATCAAAGTAGAAATATCCAAAATCAGTTCAGTAACGGTTTTCAAGGGGACAATATTTACTCAAATTGATGGGTTTGGATGATGGGTGAAACCCGTGTCACAGGCTCTTTAAGGAAAAAGTGAGTGGGCACGCTCTATGTCAGTGGTTCCCAACCTGGGGGGCGCGGGGGGGAGCCAAAGATCGCAGGGGGGGGCCAGGCCTCAGATGATTTGAGGCAAAATATCATATTTAGACTTTTTTCTTTTTACATTTTTTTTTTTTTACATATACAGATGTAGCGCTTCATTTCAGACAGTTTGAAACGAGAGGGCCATGATTGGTACGTGATCTGCCCACGCTCAAGGAAAAAAACCTCCAGCTTGAATTGAGACCGCTCCCGTGATAGATAAATGTAATTATAATGAAGCCAGCTGCAATGGATCATTGATCCACCAGGGGGTGCAGTGGGGTTCCACACTGGAGCTCATGTGAAATAAAGTCAGATACAGTACGCTGGATGTACAGCGGAACTTTGTTAAGATCCATATGTCACGGATATCATACTCTGTGCTAAATAAGAGACATGTAATCATTTACAAAACATCACCATGTTGTTATTTAACAAAATAATGTTGTTTAGTCGGAAAAAACGAACGGGAGGAAATGCAGCCCGGCTCTCGATTTTTAATCCTAATTTAATCATCATCTTCACCACGAACATTTATGTTTATGTTCGCCAAATTTACATGAAATCACTGACACATATGAATATACTGTATTCAACTTCATTAAAACGTTATTAACGTGCCTAAACTCAGTAATTCACTAAAAATATTTATATTTTAATGGGGCCTCGTCGGCAGATCAGGATCCCAACGCGTAGCGGAGGGATCTTGATCTGCATGAAGGGTGTTATTTTCCCCATAAGGAACAAGTCGCTGCAAATTATCCCGCTTATTACATGGCCACATTCTCAACAAAGTAACGACATGACTCCCAATATTAATTGAAATGCTTTTATGTATTTAGAAAATGTTTTTATTGATTAAAAATGTTTTTGTATGCATTGATTTAAATTGACATGCATCCGCTAAGAAACATAGTCCGTTGTCACCGTTTTTTAAACAGTCTGAATGAAACGGTAGCTCTCAGCTGTGTATTTACACAGTTAATGGCCCATCAACCACAGCTCTCTCCCCCCCTCCCCCCCTGATCTTTCTTCTCCAGCAGCTAAATTAACTGTAGGTTACTCTGAGTGACAGGTTTACAGTTACTGACAACACCATAAAAGATGGTGGGTTGAAAGCAATACGGGAGGTAAAAAGAACTAGAATAATTGTGATTTATTTATTGTGGCTTTTATGTTTTTAGGTATAAAAGGTTATATAATTCAGGCTTATAATGCACCCTTCTCTAAAAGCCTTCAACAATGACAATATTCATAGTAATTTAATAAATCCTTCCAACACACATTGTAAAAAATAGCGTACTGTAAGTTAAGAAATCATTCCAATATGTACATATTCTGATGTAACAACAATAACATTATAAATAGTAACATAGCTGAACATGGTATTGCACATTTAGCTTTGAGTGTTACTGACCTGAGATGTTTTTATTACATGAATTAAGGTGACTGAGGCTTTTTAACATAGACAGAGCACAACTGAAACATAACATCTGAAACGATGTAACAACATAATACACCTTTTGGGGATGCAGCTTGGGATGTGAGGAGTGAGGGACACGGCTTAGAACGGGCATGTCGCCTACTGTCCTTCCAGTGTTGGCAAGACAGGAGAGTGTGTGCACCAGTCTGCCTTGATCTATGAATTCATGTCCGTGACACTCACTGCTGCCCACAGCTGTTTTATAGAAGGAAAACCTCCTTCACTTCATGAAAGTGTTTTAAACACACACACACCTCTACACACACACACACCTCCACACACACACACACACACACACACACACACACACACACACACACACACACACACACACACACACACACACACACACACACACACACACACACACACACACACACACACACACACACACACACACACACACACACACACACACACACACACACACACACACACACACACACACACACACACACACACACACACACACACACAATTTACATGAAATCACTGACAAATATGAATATACTGTATTCAACTTCATTAAAACCTTATTAACGTGCCTAAACTCAGTAATTCACTAAAAATATTTATATTTTAATGGAGCCTCGTCGGCAGATCAGGATACGCTTTGGGATCTTGATCTGCATGAAGGGTGTTATTTTCCCCATAAGAAACAAGTCGCTGCAAATTATCCCGCTCATTACATGGCCACATTCTCAACAAAGTAACGACATGACTCCCAATATTAATTGAAATACTTTTATGGATTTAGCAAATGTTTTTATTGATTCAAAAATGTTGTATATGTATTGATTTAAATTGACATGCATCCGCTAAGAAAAAAATAGTCCGTTGTTACCGTTTTTTAAACAGTCTGAATGAAACGGCAGCTCTCAGCTGTGTATTTCCACAACTAATGGCCCATCAACCACAGCTCTCTCCCCCCCTCCCCCCCTGGTCTTTCTTCTACAGCAGCTAAATTAACTGTAGGTTACTCTGAGTGACCATAGACTGTATGTGACAAGCTTACAGTTAGACAAAACACTGTCATTGCAAATGACCCTCAGTTAGTTGACTTTTATGTTCAACTGCTAAATTCGTTACTGATAAAAAAGGGCTTCTACTGTACCTAATTAACTTAAGACTAGAACCGCCAGAGGTTTTTGTATAGGCCTACCAAAAACCGTCAAATCCCGCTATTAGAATGCAATTTTTAACAACGGTGCTACATAACACACTTTCAGGAAAAGTCACGGACTGGGAGACTTTAATATTTTATTGAAAAAAACTTACATTGCACACACACAACACACATCACACAAATTGAGCCGATTGGAGGTTCTAGTGTTAAATAAACTCACTAATTAATGAAACCAGTTCAATACGCATTATTGTTATTCTTATCATTCTTTATGAGCGCAGAAATAGTCTTAAAATCAGATCTGTTTTTAAATTAAATCTGACGGCGGGCAGTTAGCTCTGATCACCTATGATAAATGTGCTACACCTAATTGCTGGCCATTCAGCCACAGAGCTCCCTCTATACAAATCAAACTGTAGACGGTGTGAAAGCACCTATTGTTTTAAATAATGGTCGGAAAGTGACCTGTGAGCCTTCTGAATTACCGTGGGACAGCACATTCTAAACTAAAATGTTCAATCAATAAAGTAACATCTTATCTTATCTTATCTTAATAATATCTTCATATTAATAATAATAATAAATCATACAGTATGTGTCCGAAAGGGACCAGGAGGAAGCAAACACAAAAATATACAAAACATATACTGCATATTAAAGCAAACGATTGTAAAGGTAAAAGTATGAGCAGCATAACAAATAAAGAAGTGTAATGTAAACATTTACATTATTATTATGATTATTTAATATATAAAGACTATATATTATTGAATTACAAGATTAGATATACTTTAGTTGATCTAAAATATTGATGTTTTCAAATGCTCTTCAAAACACAACTGAAAGTCCATGAAACTTGTCTTTCTGTATTTGTGAATGAAGCGCCATCTCCTGGTTAAAACCTGAAATTGAAAATCTGGCAACGCCCTCTTGGAAAATAGTGGGAGGGCTTAACATTCCTCAATACTGGTTTTAGGCAGGTCGTAGGCAGGAAGCTGTAAACTGGAGTCTGAAATTAGGTGCTACATCTGTAATTGTAAGGCATGATTGTCACTAAAAGCCTTGTAGTTACATTACAATAAAATATTAAAAATAATTGATTCATTAATTTTAATACAAATTAGTTAGTAGCTAATAAAGGCATAAAAAGACAGAAATGTATAATTTTTTCTTTAATAGAAATGTTTCTTCTGCCCGTAAAGTGTCCAAACCATGCATTTCAGTTGGATTATTTGTCACAGTCTTGCCAGTTGCTCCGAGCAGATCGGTCTTTGTAGATTATTTACGACTTTTGAATCCACATAAACACATCGGCAAAATCCGGCTTACTTTGAGCATGTATTTTAAACAGTTTAATCCCTTTGTGAATTGTTTCCACTTGCGCCCTCCTTTAATTTCTTCATACAGCGGGATTCCAAATGAATGAATCCTGAGTCTAATAACCATCAAAGTCACTCCAATAGTGCTCCTTAATTACGCTTTCATCCTCCTTTAACAAAATACTTCACATTCATCCAGTTTGTGACGGTAGTTGTAAACATTTTGAGACTTTTAAACTTTAAATACCGCTGTTGCGCCCCCCCCCCCCTTGTGTGTGTGTGTGGGGGGGCTCTTGGGAAAAAAGGTTGGGAACCCCTACTCTATGAGCCCAGATCAGACAATTATTGTTCTAGAACAGTGCTTCTGAAAGTGTGGTTTGCGGACCACTGGTGGTCCGTGAGCGCACCCTAGTGGTCCGTGAGTATATTGTTAACATTTCACATTTGAAATAAATAATTTGTTTTAAGTTTTCCGCACTCTCGCGGGAATATCTCCGCAATGGAGCGAGCTTAGGTTTCACTTTTAATTGCATGATATAGGCCAGATAAACACCTTCATCCCACATGTGGCCAATTGTTTGTACCATTTTCAGGCGATTTGTAAAAAACTATGTGTTTTTTGATATTTGTGGAGTTAGGTTGTCCGTGAGTGTTTTTTTATTGGTTAAGTGGTCCTTGGTATGAAAAAGTTTGAGAAACACTGTTCTAGAAAGCATGGCCCTTTGGCTTCAGACGCCCCTGCTCGGAGAGTGAGAGGGCAACATCAATGCCTCTCATGTCTGTTCTTTATTACACCACACAAGTATTTGGTTTATTTCCCCTAAAATACAAATTGTTATTGCGATTGACACAATCACTTTTTAATCTTTTTTAATCGGCAGCACTATTATTATTATTAGTATTTTACAGAGGTTTAGGTAAGAATATATGAAATATATATTTTTTCAACTTTTCTAAGGTTACTTTGTTACATATACTTAAGTAAAAAAACATCTTATTGTTATTTAGGCGAGTGGCGCAGTGGATAGAGTGGCGCAGTCAGCATTTTGTTGTGTCCCTGGGCAAGACACTTCACTCCAAATTGCTCCTGTGGGGATTGTCCACAGTATTGAGTATGTAAGTCGTTTGGATAAAAGCGTTTAACAAGTAACATGTAATGTCTAACAAGTAACATGTAACAATGTATTTTCTCTTGTTTTTATTTGCATTGCAATTGATATTGAGATAATCCAAAAGTAAGAGAAAGTAATCAGGTTACTTTCATATTGTGATACTCAGATTAGGTTACTGATTACATGTTTTGACATGTAACTAGTTATTGTAATGGATTACATTTTTAAAGTAACCCTCCCCACCCTGCAGATGAAGGAGGCTGTGGCTCAGTGGGTAGTGTGCTGGACTTCAAATCAGAGGATAGCAAGTTCGAGTCCCACTGCAGTCAGCATGTTGTTGTGTCCCTGGGCAAGACACGTCACCCCAAATTGCTTCTGTGGGGATTGTCCACAGTACTGAATAAGTAAGTCGCTTTGGATAACAAATGTCATGTAATGACACGCAATGTTTTGTTCAGACTGCTCGACCCGCTGGAGACGCTGTAGTACATATGCCGGGCCTGTAAGTGGCGCTGTACTTCCGCCACAAAATACAACAAAAGCAGCAAAGAAGACCCCCCCCCAGAGCATGGTTGCCCTTCTGTTTATGCTCCGCGGTGGATTTAGCAACATGTAGTTCATGTAGTTCTCCATGTCCACGTGTTGCTGATGGTTGTGGTAGAGGAGTTGTAGATTTTGCACTAACATCTATAGCATGGTCAGTACCAGTAGCAGTAGCTACTAAAAGTAGCTACTGACCATGCTACAGCAGTGAGCAGCAGAGGTGGGGAGAGATGGGGCTATGGCTTTATCATTATCAGGAAATGATCGTATACACGGAGCCGCCCAGAGCGTTCCGTCCGCAGATCTACCCACCTTTGGACCTTTTATCGTTTCCGCGCTTCCGTTACGGCCTCGTGTGAACGAACGGGCTATACGAAAGAGAAAAGTAGCAGACACAACACGAACCATCTCCATGTAAACAGGGTCTAATTAACTCACTTGGAATGCCGGATACCAGTTTGAGGGGCCGCAGTACTCTCACCGCTCTTAGTGTTCTCAGATCAAAGTCTGCCCCCACAGTGGCCAGGATCCTGCACACACAACACAGCAGGGGTCAGGATTTCAGATACTTTAACAGCTGATTGTCTCAAACACATTGGCAACCAAAGATCACTACAGATGATACATGTTACACTTTAACATCATTCAGTCATCAAATCATTAATGAGGCTGGTAGACAGACTGTTAACACATGGTTTTAACAGTTGGTAAACTCAAGAAAATAGTATTTTCATAGTGTTGCTAACAGTAATAACACCACAGCACAAACAATAATATGCAGATATGATATTGATATGACTGGAACGCCCAAACAGACTGAAGTTTAAAGCACTTTATGTACATAAGCATCCTTATAATGTGAATAAGTACAGTGATAGTCTATCAGGCTCTGGCATTGAATACATTGTATGTAAGGTTGAAAAGTATTGATGGATGATATTGGATTTTTACCGTTATGCATGTTTTGCTACTCATTTTGCCTATTGCCGATGCAGTTACCAATATAAAAATAAAAATATTTAATTTGACCGTAAATCTATATTTTGTTTGTTGATGATGAGTTTGTGAATACATGCTGAAGACAGACACAGAGAGAGTCAGTCTGTCCAGGCGCATTCAGATGTATACGTTGAGCAGATGTTTAAATCAAATTTAAATGTCACTCATGTGAAGAGGATGGAGGAGTTCTCGGCTCATGAGATCATGCAAGTGTTTGTATGAATTCCCGTAGCATTACAAGCTCCTCAGAATGTAAAGGCAGTCATAACATGTCTTGTTTGTCTTTAAGGAGCTTTATCAAGCCTGGAAATAACATGATGTCATTATTAGTGTGAATGCTGTGCCACAGCAATCCACTATAGTTCTTCAAATCTTTATTAGTGCGAATGCTGTTTATGGAAAACCTCTGCTACGTTGAAAAATGAAAAAATTAAATTAAGAAAAAATATTAAACAAAATGCCTCTTGAGGGCATGAAGAGACATGAACTTGTCAAAAAGTCCACCTTGCTCCCAATTGATTCTCATGTTAAATTGTTCTGGATCTTTCTTCAGAGCAGAGAGAAGTAAACTTTAAACTGCTCCCATCTCCATATGTTACACACAAAAAAACCCAAAAAAACATATATCAGTTCATTGGGGTTCCCTGATGCTCACGGTTTGTTCATTTTTTGATAGGAGCCATAGTTTTTGAACAGGTGACAAAATTGTGAGATATAATCCTGAATGCATTCTTAATGGGACTCATTGCTGCAGTTGGTTACCATGTTGCTGGGCAGATTAAAACCTCTGATCTCTGGGCTCACACAGGTGTTATGATTATTTGTTATGATTAGGTGCTCAGCACAGAAACAAACACTGACAAACACACTGGACTTTAACAGACTGTCTCAGCCTATTATTTTCTGTCTGATGGAGACTTCATACTGACTTCAACAGGTTCCACATATTTTATACATTATTGGTGACGTGTGGTTTTAGTCAAAACGTTTGCAGTCAAAATATTCTGCTGCTTTCCCAAGCCTTTTTACTTTATTTTCTCTTCTTAATACACATTCATTCACTACTACTTACATCTGAGATATGTAACTCCTTCAGCCTACTTTCAGTGACAGAAACTATTCAACTATTACATTATTTAGCTATTTCAGGACATTGAGGCTATACATGTTGTTGTTTATACCTTTTTAAACCTTTTCTTTTAAATATTAAGCTTCTTCACTATGTTTCCTACTCTTCCAGTTAAACATTTCACTTTCAAGTTTTCAACAAAGGCGTTGCAATGCATTTGAGCTGTAAAAATGTTGATTCAAATAATGTCACTCTTCTGCATTTCTCCGCTAAGTTCAACAACACACTTACTTGGTTTTTGTTGCTAAAAGCAGCTACAGAGACCATTCAACTAATAAAATATTCATCTTTTTATGCATTTTCAGATAAATTCAGCCACAAATGTTCACAGTTTACAGCATTCGCACGCATTTTCTGCAAGAAATGCATTTTCTAGTTAAGATTTCTTTTTTTGTCTGAACCTTTATAAGTATTTCTTGACTGAAACATAGATGGGATGATATGATACAAATATAAGATAATATTATGCTTAAATAGCTGTAGATAGTTGTGAAAGATTACATAAATATCTAACTATGAGTTTTCAGGAAGATATGCCTTTATAATTTCACTAACAAAAGCATTTATCAAACCATCAGCCTGGGGCAGCCTGACAACTCATTCTGCGTGCGTACATAAACTCAGATGACAAAAAAGAAATGTATGAGTCAAACAAATTAGCTCCATCATGTGTGAGTAAAAGCTATTTGTTTAAGCTGTTGCCTGCAGAAGGCTGCACATGGAATTTATGTGGTTCTCTGTTCAATGGATGACTCAGTAGCAGAGGGAGGGGTAACCACACAGAGTGCCAGAGAAAGCCCACATGGAAGTACCCTCAGATACCCTGCTCTACTCATCACGCTCAGAGTATCCATCCACCATTCAGAAGTGATTTTGTTTAGCCTGTTAAGTTGTTTTTGTTTTGTCTTGATGAGTGTGAACAGGTGATAAGAGTGATGTAATGGCATGATAACTGTAGCCAGGTGTAACCAGATGTCTCGCTTTGGACAGCACAGCATTTCTATAATTTGTCCCACACATTTTGCCGATGTCCCGCATTTGATTGACAGTCGCCTGTCTTAAACAAGGCTTTTATACAAAGGTGTGTAGAAAAACGAGAGGGCTATCATCATCATTAGCTGTGTCAGATGTCAATCAATCAACAGAGAAATGTATTAACTTATGGGTGTAGCCGGTGGGTTGCGCACAGAGATGAATATGTTTTGAAGCTACGCTTCCCCGAAACTCTCAAGAAATGCCTGGCTCATAAAGAAAATATCAATCTATGGATATATTTCTCCTGAAACCAAAAGAGATGAGGTAACACCAGCTGATTTAAATAACGTTTAGCACACAGGTCAGCAGAATGTGGCAGTAAACTAGCTCCGGTCAGTTTTTTCTGGTCATAATAATTTGTTATGTTAATTCCATTCAAAACAAATATAATTAATTCCCTCACTTGCATAGTTTGTGCAAACATTAAACCAAAGTAAAGCGTTGTTATTAATATTTATAAGCTAATAGTTTAATAGAAATGTTCTTCTTAAGGGTTGGATATAGATATATACAGGTTTAGAAATACATATAATCCAGCACTTAGCAACGCACTACCATGTCCTGCATTGTCCCGCAAAAATGTCCTATTTGTCCGACATGTTGCTTGTTGTCACCTGGTCACCCTAGATAACTGTGAAGGCTACAAGCCTCACAACCAACCACACATCCTACAGGTTAGGCTGTTTTTTGTTTAACGTCATAGATACACAGACAGATTTTAACCAACTTTTTAATTAACTTTATTTGACAAGATTGAGTGCACACAATCTTTCTGGACTCAGTTATTGTTAATTGTGATAATCCTAGTTTTGTCAGTGTCTTGCAGCTCGCCTTCTCCTGGTAAAAGTGGAGAGGAAGGCAGGGCTCTTGGGCAGAAGAGCCCCCAGCATATCAACAATTTTTCTTTGTTTATTCATTTATGCTTAGACTCCTAATTGATCTGTTTATATTATAAATAATTTACATTTTTTCATCCTAATTGATTGTGTTACCCGTCCTAAAAACTGTATATATATTTTTTTTTGGGGGTAAATTAAATCCCTATTTTTTCCACCTTGTTTTTGCGTACCCTGGTCCTTCACAATAACATTTCAATAAAGAGTTAACATTCATGTTAGATGGACCAAAAGGCTGATAAAAAACAGTTAGGCGGACCAAAAAGGCAAGCAATGATTCATGGGAAATGTGGACTTTGAGAGTGTAACGTACAGCCCTCAAATCAAGGGAAATTGTGCACTTTTTGAAAGAAACATGAAACTTCTACCATAGTTAGTTTATATCATGAGGTTTATTTTTAGATGTGGAGGGAAGTCAGATTTGACCTCTGAGGCCCGGGAGAGGTCAAATCGGGGATGGCCACCAATAATATTCAAAACTGACTCACTTTGTAACCGAACACTGTAGAAAAACACTTAAGGTGTCATTTCCCACAAATGTTAGGGTGCCCATTCTGTTGGTGATACATTTGAGACCAATATAATTCAAGAAAATGCATTTATGTTAAAGTCAAGGTAAAAATATATCAAAATATTTATTTTTTATGTACCCAAGAACATTCTTCAATTGATTTCTTTGTAGTCTCAGTATTATTTAGTTATAAGTTATTATTTCATGGGGTGTGTGGATATTTGTATGCATTCTCAGCACAGATTTATCAGCAGTTGACCCCCCTAGACCATTTCCACAGACTACCTGCAATACCACCGCGGACCACTGGTTGAAAACCCCCTGCTCTAAAGCTTCAGTAGCCTACTTATTCGAGGGGTTGTTGCTAGACAACATGGTGAGAAGTATTCAGAAATGCCACTTCTGACACTTCGGACATTTCTAACAGGTAAAAAGATTGACTATGAACAAAAAATATTATTAAAAACAATATTAATATTAATATATGCCTTTGAATGCGAATGTATTGAATTTGACTGTAGCCAGGAAGGAGTTTTCCTTGCTAGCAAGCAAGGAAAACTCCTAGCTAGCTAGCTAGCTAGCTAGCGTGATCAAAATAATTATCCTAGCTTAAGTAGAAGACAGTCTGGAACATTTCTGTTTGAGCTGAGTAGTTTAATGATTGAAAAGAGTATTTTCTAGAGATGTCAACTTGGTTATTATGTCAAATTTGGGTAACATTTTACCTGTCATAACAGTAACAAAACACAGTCACGGACATGTCACGAACATGTAATAAACATTATGTCAATGTCATATATATATGACACATATATGTCATATCATTGTCATTAAGTGTCATTTGGTTTAACCTAACCCTACAAAAACCGAATGACACAATGACAACAGTGTTTAATACAATGTTAAATTGTTATCTTTTCAGATTCCCACGTCTTGCTGGAATTTTAACCCTCACCATGTCAAAGCGTCACAGCTTGATGGTCCCTACCCAGCCCTCGTTATCCAAGCAATCCAAGCCACCCCCCAGCACTAACTGGGACATTTGTGTCCTCTGTCAAGTCAAAACAGATGAACCTTTACAGTGTCCTCTCAGAAACAAATATAAACAGTCTGTTGGTAGTGGCTATGTATCCCTCACAGAAGACCTTCTCCGGTTCCATACCCTTCAGCATATGCCAATGGACCTCAACCTGGAGCGATTAGATGATGGAGATGGCATAGAATCCACTTTGAAGAGACACAAGGCAGAGTGGCACAAGAGATGTCGGCTAAAATTCAACAAAAAAGCATATGATGAGCTAAGTCGGGGGAAATTAACTACAGCACAACAACAAAGTACCTCATCTGTACACACGCGATCTGCCCACAGCCATTCACAGTCCACAGAACCTACTTGCTTCTTTTGCAATGAGCCTGCTGCAGGTTCCTCAGGTTTGCATAATGCATCAACCTACAACATTGACAGAAATGTGAGGAAGTGTGCCCTTGAGCTTGAGGACACTGCTCTGTTGGCCAAGCTCGCAGAGGGTGACATGATTGCCATTGAGGCCAAGTACCATCATCGCTGTCTGTCTTCATTGTACAACAAAGCCAGGCAGGCTGCATCTAAACACAATGATGGAGATGATACTTGCCTACATGGCATAGCCTTTGCACAGTTAGTGGCATATCTGGAAGACAAGAACAGTGATGAGAACACTTCCCCTGTCTTGCAATTGACTGACATCGCTCAGTTGTACAAGACCAGGCTGGAACAACTTGGTCTGACTGTAGATAAACGGATTCACACCACCAGACTGAAAGAACGACTGCTTTCTGAGCTTCCACATCTGAGGGCACATTCACAAGGAAGAGACACACTTCTGAGTTTTGAGAATGACATTGGACCAGCTCTCATGATAGCCTGTCAAACTGACAGTGATGCCATGCACTTAATGCGAGCAGCACAAGTAGTGCGCAAAGAAATCTTTGGTTCGTCTTTCTCTTTTGATGGATCATTCCAAGAAAACTGCCAGCAGAGGGCTGTGCCACCATCTCTCTTGGCTCTTGTCAACATGGTACTTGATGGTACAAACATTAAGCATCAGACCACCACAAAACCTGCCCTAACAATCTCCCAATTGATGGTCTTTAACAGTAAGAAGCAGGCACGGAACATGGATTCACCAAGCTCAGCACGTACAAGGCACACCCGAGAAACTCCACTCCCTCTATATCTGTCCCTCAAGATCCATGCAGTTACACGAAGTAGGGGGTTAGTTGACACACTGTTCAACCTGGGATTGTGTGTTTCCTATGACAGGCTGCTGCAAGTCACATCAAACATTGCCAATGGTGTCTGCCAGCAATTTAGGATGGAAGATGTTGTGTGCCCACCAAAGTTGCGTAATGGACTGTTCACAACAGGAGCTGTGGACAATATAGACCATAACCCAAGTTCTGCAACAGCCAAAGATTCCTTCCACGGCACTGGAATCTCACTAATGCAGCATCCATCACACACACAAAGCGGAACTGATCGTGGTGTACTAGTGATTAGTCAAGATGGCTCTTCCACCAAGTCAGTGAAACCTCTGCCAACATCATACACAGTCGTGCCACCAGCTTCCCTCCACAAAAAGGAATTTAGTGTGCCACCTGTACAAGGTCCTGTGAGACCCTCCACCCTCCTAGTTTCTACAGCCGCCACAGAGGATGAATATGCATGGCTCAGAAAAGTCAAGACAGCTGTTGAAACGTCAGCCATTGATGGCATGATATCGTGGTCTGCCTACCATGCCTGTGTTCACCATGCCGTCATCCCTCCTGCAGCAATCAATGCATTATTACCTCTCTTTCTTGACAATGCACATTCAGTAGCAATGATTCGGCACTCTATGGAAATCGTAAAAAGAGCAATTCAACATGTGAACCCTGGTCAGATTCCTGTCATTGCTGCTGACCAACCACTGTATGCTCTCGCTAAACAAGTACAGTGGACCTGGCCAGACACTTATGGAGAAGATCACTTTGTGATCATGTTTGGTGGTCTACACATCGAAATGGCTATGTTGAAGTTGCTGGGAGACTGGCTAGAAGACAGTGGCTGGACCAATGCTCTGGTCCAGGCTGATATTGCAAGTTCTGGAACAGCAAATTCCTTCATACATGCCAAACATGTCACCAAGACCCGCCATGCACACCAGGTCACAGCTGCAAGCCTCTATACACTACTGCAACGAGCATACAATGAAAATTGCATATCTGATGATACAGATGCCATGCCACCTGACAGTCTATCTTTTGAGGAGTGGTGCATACAACAAGCAAAGGCTAGTGTTCACTTTGACTACTGGCATAAGACCCTGTCATTGCAGCTTCTCGTTTTGCGGTACATGAGGTCCATTCGTGAAGGCAACTTCCAGCTGTACGTGGAATCCCTAACACAGATCATGCCCTGGATGTTCGCCCTGGATCACACACACTACAGCAGATGGCTTCCCGTACACATCCGTGATATGATGACTCTTGCGGACAGACACCCAGATGTCCTGGCAGAATTCAAGTCTGGACATTTCGTGGTGCACAAAACCAGCAACCAGTTCTCTGCCATGGCACTTGACCAGTGCCATGAACAGAACAATGCCATGGTCAAAGGTTCTGGTGGGGCTATCGGACTGACTGGCAATCCAGAAGCACTCAGACGCTGGATGGTAGCAGGACCAGAAATCGCCAGGATCACTAAAGAGTTTGAAGAACAGGCAACACACCAACAGCATGGACCCAGTGACTCTAGACACCATGACCAGCAACCTGGAGTGCAAGCCACATTCCTGAAGGAGGTTAAGGCACTTGTCACGGTGCTGGAAGAGATGGGGAATCCATTTCTAGAACACAGCCAAGATCTTTTAGTCATTGACACAAGAGACATCGTTGATACCCAAGTTGCTGATACTGTAAGAAGGATTTATACCATTGGTGAGGAGCAGTACACCGAGTTTGTGACCCAAAGGCTGGAAAGGTGTACAACACCTATCACACACCCTCTTCCAAAAAAAAAGTTGCCACTATTCAGCAGACCACCTGTGAAGGTCAAATCAAAAGAGAAAGCACAACTCGCTGCACTGAAGAGTGACTGTGGTCTTTTTTCAAGGCTGTACATCTCATGTCAAACACGAGATGGAGACATCAACCACTTCTTTTCCCACGAAAACCAGGCAGCACCTCCAGCTCTGTCAAGTGGAGGAAAACTTTGGTTCGGGGTTAAAGCAGATCTGCTTCGCTGCCTGGAGTCAAATCTGCTTGAAATCAAGAGTGTTCCTAAGACTGATGCAGTAATTCTAGATGGTGCAGCTGTGGTTCAAATGCTGAATCCAAAGTTATCAAGAACATTTCAAGAGTATGGAGAAACAGTGTTCATACCATACATCTCTGCTCAACTAGAGGTAAGCATCCGTGTTGACCTTGTCTGGGATGTATACCTATCTGCCAGCCTGAAAGCTTCAACAAGACATAAGAGGGGAAATGGCAAGAGGAAAAGGGTGGCTCCCCTTACTGTGATGCCCAAGAACTGGAAAGACTTCCTTCGATGTGATGAAAACAAAACAGAGTTATTTTCCTTCCTGGCCCGAGAAGCCGTAAGTCTGCCAGTAGCACAGGGCAAGGAACTGTATGCAACAGATGGAACTGGAGTCCTCTGCTCTCCTGCCGATTCATGTGTGACCTGCCTTGCCCCATGTTCACAAGAAGAGGCAGACACCCGGCTACTTCTGCATGTGGCAGACGCTGTGCATAAAGGTTGTAAGAAGGTGACCATACGTACCGTTGATACAGATGTGGTGGTGTTGGCAGTGGCTTGTTTTAGCAAAATAGCTCCCGATGAACTGTGTGTTTCCTTTGGTGTTGGGTCGAGTTTCCGGTTTATCGCTATTCATGAAATGGTTGCCACAATGACTCCTATCCAATGCCTGACTCTCCCTGTCTTTCACGCTTTCACTGGATGTGACACCGTGTCTGCATTTGCTGGCCGTGGAAAGAAGATTGCCTGGGAGAGATGGAAGTCTTTCCCAGAGGTCAGTGATGCTTTCCAGGAACTCCTGTGCATGCCAAGTGAGGTCAGTGAAGATTCCATGTTACTGCTGGAAAGATTCGTGGTGCTCATGTATGACCGAACGAGTGAGTGCATGGAAGTGAATGATGCCAGGAAACAGCTTTTCTCCCAGAAGTCCAGGAGTTTAGAAAACATCCCTCCAACCCAGGCTGCCCTCAAACAGCACATCAAGCGTACTTGCTTTCAGGCTAACGTTTGGAACCAGTCACTGGTCCTGGACCCAGAGATGCCAGAGCCATCTGATTGGGGCTGGACAAAAGAAACCACTGGGTGGCAGCCACTCTGGACAACTCTCCCTGAAGCAGCAAAGTCTTGCCATGAGCTGATCCGCTGTAACTGTCAGAAAGGGTGCACTGGACGGTGCTCATGTGTCAAAGCTGCACTTAAGTGTACAGATCTCTGCTTTTGTTCTGGGGACTGTTAAGATTTTTGATCACTACCAATATGTGATCCTGACATGAAAGGACTGTGGTGTTGTTGACCACTTCTCCGTCCCTTGATGATGATTAAAAAGTTAAATAATAAATCAGTTAAAACATTACTTATTATTTCAATGACTGTTGTTATTGGCATTGTTATTATTGTTATTGACATCATTATTAACCTTATCATTACTGTTATTATTTTGAAAATAAACTACCTTTTTGCATCGTTCACCACCCTATGTTTGCATTATTTGAACTCCACATTGATCTAAATGCATTTTCTTGAATTCTATTGGTCTCAAAGGTATCACCAACAGAATGGGCACCCTAAAATGTGTGGGAAATGACACCTTAAGTGTTTTTCTACAGTGTTTGGTTCCAAAGTGAGGCATTTTTGAGTATTATTGGCGGCCATCTTGGATTTGACCTCTCCCGGGCCTCAGAGGTCAAATCTGACTTCCCTCCACATCTGAAAATAAACCTCATGGTATAAACTAACTATGGTAGAAGTTTCATGTTTCTTTCAAAAAGTGCACAATTTCATGGTTATCCGCTCAACTATTATATTCAAGCCTCTGCCAAATGAGTTCACACAATGCTGAATAAGCCCATCAGGCTCAGTACAATTCAGAACTGCCAGAGTTTTCCCGCGCTCTGACATATGTCTGCGGGGGGGGGTGGGGGGGGGGTTCAGCACACCTCCCACGCCAACACTACAAGTCGTTATTTTTCATTTGCCTATGAATGCCAAGTTTACTTTCATTTGAGTCAACCAGACCAGATCCTTTTTGGACCCTTTTTAGGATTTTACAGCTTTAATTTGAAGAATATACTACTGTATTAATTGAACTACATTACTCTGAAAACCTGATATGTTAAACATGTCTAAGGCAAGGCAAGACAAGGCAAGTTTATTTATATAGGACCTTTCAACACAAGGCAATTCAAAGTGCTTTACAAAAATGAAAAACATTAAGAAAATGGAATTTAAAAACAGTAATTAAAAAGCAAAGATAATAAAAGAAAAATTAAAAGAAAAAAATGCATGGATAAAAGTTACAATGCAGTTTAGGATATGAATAGTTCAATTAAAAGCAGCGGCAAAAAGAAAAGTATTTAGCCTGGATTCAAAAGTAGTCAGAGTTGCAGCAGACCTGCAGGTTTCTGGGGGTTTGTTCCAGATATTTGGAGCATAATAACTGAACTTCTCCATGTTTAGTTCTGACTCTGGGGACAGAAAGCAGACCAGTCCCTGAAGACTTGAGAGTTCTGGATGGTTCATCATTTAGCAGTAGGTCAGAAATGTATTTTGGTCCTAAATCATTCAGTGCTTTATAAACCAGCAGCAGTATTTTTGAAATCTATTCTTTGACACACAGGAAGCCAGTGTAAAGACTTCAGAACAGGAGTGATGTGATCCACTTTCTTAGTGTTAGTGAGGACTCGAGCAGCAGCGTTCTGAATCAGCTGCAGCTTTCTAATAGATTTTTTTGTGAGACCTGTAAAGACACCATTACAGTAGTACAGTCTACTGATGATAAAAGCATGGACATGTTCTTCTAAATCCTGCTGTGACATTAGTCTTTTAATCCTCGATATATTCTTAAGGTGATAGTATGCTGACTACCATGACTACACCTACATTTCTGGCTTTATCTGTTGTTTTGAACATTGCAGACTCAAGCTCAGCGCTAACTTTGATACGTTCTGCCTTGGCTCCAAAAACCATTACCTCAGTTTTATCTTTGTTTAATTGGAGAAAGTTCTGACACATCTAGTCATTGATTTGTTCAATGCACTTACTCAGTGTCTGAATTGGAGCATAGTCTCCTGGTGAAATGGTTATGTAAATGTGTGTGTCATCCGCATAGCTATGGTAACTTATTTTGTTGTTTTTCATTATCTGAGCCAGTGGTAGGATGTAGATGTTAAAGAGAAGAGGCCCCAGGATGGAGCCTTGAGGAACCCCACATGTCATATTTTTCAACTCAGATGTGTATTTACCTATAGAAACAAAGTTCTTTCTGTCCTTTAAGTAGGATTCAAACCAATTTAGAACTGTTGCCGAAAGTCCCACCCAGTTTTCCAGTCTGTCTAGTAATATGTTGTGGTCAACAGTGTCAAACTCAGCACTGAGATCTAATAACACTAACACTGAAGTTCTGTGCTGTGGTTTGGCCGAAAGCCTGACTGGAACACATCGAAACAGTTATTTAAATGCACAAAATTACTCAACTGTTGAAAAACAATTTTTTCAATGACTTTACCTAGAAATGTGAGATTTGATATGGGCCTGTAATTGTTCATTACTGATGCATCTAAATTATTCTTTTTTAAGAGCGGTTTAATGACTCCAGTTTTCAGGGCCTGTGGAAATACACCTGAGTGAAGAGACTTGTTTACTATGAAGTAAATCTGAGGCCATGCAATGGAAAACATTTTTGAAAAAGCCTGTTGGTATAACATCAAGGCAGCAGGAGGATTTTAGATGTTGTATAATGTCCTCTAGTTCTTCATCATTAATCTGTTGGAATTGTGTCATGGTGTTTGAATTGATTTTAGGTGGACACAGGGACAACACATTTGCTGTACCTGACAAAGAGGTTTCAGGTACCTGACACCTCTGCTTGTCTGATGTTCAGAATTTTGTTAGTAAAGAATGAGGCAAATTCATTGCAGGCCCTAGTGGATAGAAGCTCAGAAGCTACTGATACTCTTGTTTGTTAGTCTGTCGACAGTAGCAAACAAGTGTTGGGGCAGAACCTCTGCTCCGCGCGTTCCTCTATGAGTTTGTTTTAAAAGAAGGAAAAGTCAAAGCACCAGGATAAGGGTTAAACAATAATCTGCTTTAATGGTAAAATATACAACTGAAGTATTATTTGAATTATTTGAAGTATTAAAGTAACTAGTTATGGCAGGAAAGTTCAATCTGGTATATTCATTTGAATGTCACCTTATATAGAATGTGTGTTAAACGTGTGATTTCTGCATTGAGTGACTTCTGCCTAGCAGATACCAATAAGAGGCCCCTAGGGTCTCTCTGTTAATTATCAATAGTCCTTGCAATTAACAGGGGAATTCCCGGATACAATTTCAGATATAAGGCAGTTAAAGTGTTGTAGAATTAATGATTTATCTCCTACACATCCTGCAGGCCTTGAGACTTGGGTCACCCAGCAGTAAACGAGATAAACGTCCTTTTGAGCTTATCAATAAAATATATTCATTCCTAGTAAGCTGACTTTGGGGTGAAGGGAAGTTCAGGGAAGCCATTAAGCCACAAGAACAATTCACTTATGTTGGTTGACTGATGAGGTGACTGTCATGGGACGATGGCGTTTGGATATTTACAAATATGGCTTTCATAGAGAAAAACAGGTGACTGTTGTGTGATAAGATACATGATAGGATGTGTGTGTTGAAGATGTTTAAGGGGAATGAGTATGTGTCCTGTCAAAGATTCCTCTGTCATGACTCCAAATCATTGATTGGGGGATCTGCCTAACGGCAGAGGGACAAACACACACACACACACACGCGAAACTCCTCCCCACCTGTGTATAAATGTTGTGATCAGATTGAAGATCGGCGCGCTTGTTTTTGACTTGCCGTTCCTGAGACGTGTCTCACACGGTGGTAGAACCTGAGCCCGGAGTACTCTGCAGAGTGCTTCGTGATTAGGTGATGTATTGTATTTTTTTGCCATTAAAGCAGATTATTGTTTAACCCTTATCCTGGCTGCTTTGAATTTTTCCTTCTTTTGAGAACCCGCTCATATAGGAACGGCGCGGAGCAGAGATTCTGCCCCAACAAATGGTGACCCCGACGTGATGACGTCATGACGTGGCGACGTGCCGACGTGGTGACGTCATGAGTAGGGTTTTTGAGAGGAAAAATCAGCAGCCAGCGGACGAATGGTCCGGAGAAGAGGCCTAGAATAATCTCTGACAACTAAAACGAGGATCCTACAATTGAAAGGTGAGCAGACGAGCCTGTTTCTATCGAACGTCTATAATTGGCTAAACTAAATTTTAGAGTTGTCAGAGACATATTCCGGTGTCATAGTTGTTGCGGTGGAATATACAAATACATATTTTAGATAGGTAGGAAAGTTATATAACATAAAAGTTAATCAACGAGGTATGTAAGACGAAGGTGAAAGGCCCCATACTTTTTGCAAAAAGGAGACGGCTGAAGACTCGTTGGGGGATGTTCAGTGGCTGTTTTCAGACGCCATCCGGGAACAAATCAGAATAACAATTCTTAGGTTCATAGGAATGGAAGTTGAGTTTTAAGTAAATCCAAAGGAGAGTAACGCAACCTTCAAAAAGCAATTTTTAAGTGACCGGACCTCATTAATCCTTTGTTCTGTGGGGATTGAATCTATAAAGCCAAACGTCACGATAAAGAGTTCTGTAAGCCTGAGTTACGACTCCATGTCAGCGTCACATCGTTGAAAGACGGTGTTGAAGCGCGCTGAGAGGCTCGCTAAACTTGTTGGAATAAACATCGGACAATAAAAGCTGAATAGACTGTACGGGGAATTTTTTACGAGAATAGTGGGTTCAAGCACAAAAATTGAATAAAAGGA
The DNA here is from genome assembly GCF_949606895.1 of Notothenia rossii. Taxonomy (NCBI): domain Eukaryota; kingdom Metazoa; phylum Chordata; class Actinopteri; order Perciformes; family Nototheniidae; genus Notothenia; species Notothenia rossii. The sequence goes on from NC_136909.1 coordinate 53,564,139, forward strand.
TAGCAGAAGTGTTAATTGTTGAAGGAAGCCCCCCTTCTCCTAAAAAGGCTGAGAGCAGCAGCAGCAGCCCGGAGTGTGTCTGCTTGCTTTTTTCTCTAGTGATCTGAAGTTGGAGTGAAATACATAGAAAATTAACAGATCAAGGTGTGATTTGAAGTGGTAGATGTATTGAAATAAATTAGAAACAATGATTTGCTGCTATTTAAACATAGTCTTTGAGAACTGATTGATACCGTTGCATTGCGTTGTGAATTTTATGGTATTTTTCATGAACTAAGGATTGTACTTAATTATACTTCAAGGACAATTATATTACATACAGTAACCTTAGGGGAAAGTAAAAAGAGATTTACTGAGTATATGAAGTACATTAAGGGTAAGGTTTTATTCAAATTAAATATGATAGGTGGATATTTCCATCTAGAATACGACATGGAAAGAGGAGAATTTGTTAGACATTAAATAACGAACTCATTGGAAGAAATATATATTGTGAGGTTATTTAGGAGTTGTTATCATATACAGTTACTCTCAGTTGATGGTTGTTTAAAGTAGATAGGAAACTGAAAACGTAAACGATTCACCACAATGGTGTTTTTAAGTTTATGATGAAGGAGTAGAAAGTAAAAAGAAGGTTTTTGTAAGTTTGTCAGTAAGAGGGAATCTATTAATGTTCAAGCATGACAGAGGTGCTGCACGAGGCTAAAAGCCATCTCACACAGTTGGAGAAAAAAAGAGGTTTTGATGAGAGAAGCTTGGGCCGGCAGCTGCAGGGCGCAGAGAGGAAGAGAGAGAGAAAAGTCAGATGGTTTGAAGAAGTATAGAGAGAGTACAGGTTACATAGAGTTACTACTATTCTGGAAAATGTCCTATTGTTTTATGAGTAACATAAAATAAGAATATATTTACTAGATATAAGAACAACAGGCTTATCTAGATTAACAGAACATTGCTATTAACCAGTTTCAGCTGCAACTATCCTGTCTTTGTTCTAAAGAGAACATACGTTGCATTTATAATTAATATTAAGAAAGTTCACAATTGATACCATTACAGACCGTTTGGGATTAATAGGATGAGTTTGTCATGCAAATTTGTGCTTAGATGGAATGAAAGTGTTGAGATTTGTTCTCAAAGGAGGAGTTTTCACAATGCTTTTTAGTTTTTATTGAAACAATTAAGTAATAAGGAGAGAAAACTGTTCCGTGATGATTTCTTTAGGTTTTAGATTTAGTAATAATGAAGATTACATTTTGTAATAATTCCTTTTAAGTGTTCCAAAAATATATTCATTAACTGTAATCAGATTACTTGTTTTAAATATATAGCGCTGAATACAGTTAGTTTTGTATTCTGTTACAAATCTAACCATGCTTGTAACACACAACTTAGATAAACAATTTGAAAAAGAATAGAATAAGCAAGAAAATAAAAGATGAATCTATAGTGGTTAAGAAAGGTGTCTTTGATTTGCCTATTAACTTAGAACTGAAGTAATGAAGAATAGGAAGACTGTTACCATTAATGGGTTTAACATTCACATGTTTCAGCATTCCTGACCATATAGACACTCAGCTGTTTTATTTTGTCACCCGCTGGGGGAGAGATTTACATTGAGTTTTTCTCTAGTAGCTGATTTGCTGTGATTACAGCAGCATTGGATAGTTGTGCGCCACCTTTGGGTTGTACTCTGAATCAGTGTGTTGGTGAAATGTTGCTCATTGCAAACAGAAGAACTGTGCAAAGAACGCATCTCTGAGGAGGTATGGACAGTTTGCTTGTGCCTCGTTGTCAAGGCAACAGTGGTGTGAAGAGGTACTGCAGTTTTTGGGGATTTCTGCTGTACAGAGGACAACGTGTGTCTGCTGATTGTACCACATTGATCCAGAGGTCCCTTCCCCCTCAGGACATCCCAATGCCAGAGAGAGTTTCCTTGAAGCCCACTGACCAGGGCCGGTTCTAGCTTTTTGGGGGCCCTGCCACTGACTACAGCTGAAGAGGACAATGAATCATTGACTGTTCTCACTATAACAAGATCAAGAGACAGGCTGGTCTCAGTCTGTTCAGACTCCGCAGAAATCATGCAATGATTTTACAGCATAACGGTGCAAGAGTTTATCAGAAGGTGGTGTAGAACGATATGCCTAGTGTTTAGGGAAGGAGGCTGATTGTTTAATGATGGTCTGGAATACTGAAAATATTAAAGTTTGATATCCTTGTTTGGCAAACAAGACATCTGATTATTATGTCACACATGATAATCTTGACATAGTGACTAGCTATGGGTCAACGTGTGGACGTTATACCATTATTATCATGAATTAAAAATAAATAGGGAAATAGTATCTGGTTAAAGATGAATGGATTTCATATCCTAGAGAGGATTAGTTATATTGTGAATACTTCACAAGGTATTTACTAATGTATTTTGAAGAACACATAACAAAAACACAAGTCCAGTTTTGTTTTGTTTTTGGATTAAATTGTCCATTAAAAAACTATTCAGTTTAGGTCTAGCTTTAGACTTTAATAGTAAAAGAGTATTTAGGCTTATTTTTGTATATCTGACATTTTTTAAATATGTTGGCAATTCACTAGATAGAGAGATGGCATTACTCTCCATTTGTTAAGAACATTTCAGAAGATTAAATATTTGTTTCATTTCTAGTAACAAGGCTGATGCTGAAATTGGAAAATGTGGTAATGGTTTGCATGATGTAAACAAACAAAAAAAAGGTTTTGTTTGTTCAACCTCCAGTTAGATCTGAAACAGTAATAATGATTGATTTGGCCAAAGCTTAGTTTAACATCCTGATGTAACATTATGAGGTATTTTCACTTCTAAGGGTAAACAAATTGATAAAATTGATTATTGTTATTATTATTGATTAATTGGATAATAATATTAATAATATTAATTCAAAAGGCCGTTTTCTGCAGGTTCACTTAAGAATGCCTTGCATGAACATTTGTCAGGTATTGTGTTTCATAGGGGTGGTATATTAATAAAGTGTATTGATAATTTGTTTGTTAAACATCTGAAGAAAATGGTGCTGCGAACACGAGAAAAACTTTGTTGCATTGGTTGACATCAACACAATGATGTCACTCGTACAACTCCAGCTAGTAGAATATGAAAGTCTCTGCAGAGCACGACATGGCCAAAAAGACTGAGACCAAATGACCTTTGACCCTGACTGACAGTGTGAGTGATTCTAAAACAATAACTAACCAAGCATGTTTTTAGACTAACACATTATTCTGGAGCTCCAAGGGAAACGAGAGTTTTCCTAAATTTTTTTGACATGTTTCTAATATTGATTGAGTTATAACAGGTAACACAGATGCAGAATCAGTGGCCAAGGGGCTACTGAGAGAGGTAATTCCAGAATGAGAATGAGAAGGTGAACTGTGATAATGAAAACAATTTTGTAATATTTCAACAGGTATTAAAGTAACTGAGGTTTGAAATGTAGAAAGAACATATTACAGTTAAGTTAAAACATAGTAATGTAATGAGATAGAATTTAATTTAGACAACATCTTGTAACTAGCCTGGGAAAGAAGTAAAAGCCATATACTTTTTGGTTTAGATCATTATTGGGATGTACATTTAATTTAAATTCATAATAGAAAGACATTTGATGACAGTATGTTGGATTTCTGTATTCATTTTTTCAGCTTGATAATATCTAAGCACTGACGGGTAGAAGCAGTATCACCAGGAAATTATTCACTTTGTCAGTATCATGAAATTAGTTGTTTTTTAATCCATAACATTAGTGTGTTTCTTTACCAGAAACATTAGCAGTTCATATTATATTTAGATTTTAAATAGGATCTCAAGGATTTCATTTAAAAATAACACAGATGCTTGTCAGACATTCAGAGCTATTGAAATATGTTACTTAGTTCACCTAAAGATGTTGGGGTTTATTTTGTTGACACAGGCCAAGTATTAAAATTCTGAAGCTCCACTGGCAGATAGGAGGTCTGCAACTAATTTAGAAAACCTGTTCACAGACAGCTGTTGTTTTAAGACACCCCACCAACAGGCTCCAAGCAGCCTACCAGTGGTGGGTCAAACACCTGAGGGCCCAGAAGCCCTGAGCGTAGACTTGAGGGGTGGGTATCAGATTTCTCCACACAGGTTCCTGACGCCAAAAGGGGGACCCGAGGAGCAGGAGGCCGACACAGCGGATTTCGTCTGGCTGAAGGTCATCAGGTCTAGGTGGCTCAACCCCAGGTTCTCCGGCCTCTACTGAGTGACCCAGAGGACATCTTAGTCCGTCCGCCGAGGAGCAAAGGGGGACATCGGGTACTTCTGAAGCCAGGGTGCGGCAGGGAAACCTCCGGCTAGGACCATGGAGGACATCAGGACGGACCTGGCTATCGTCAACGAGGACATCCCTACAGCAGACGACTCGGAAGCTGTCATCAGCGGACTGGAGGAGAAGGACCTCGCTGACATCCCTACAGCAGACAACTCGGAAGCGGCTGTCAGCAGGCTGGGGGACTTCTCGAGGCAGAAGAGGAGTCTACTTCTCTCTGTTCAGATTAATCAGTTCCACCTTTAAAGGAAAGGCCGCATCTCCCCCTCCCTATCAGCTGCCCTTGTTGGCGTTTTCCGCTGGGGGGGGGGGGGGGGGGGGATTCAACAACACGAAAGGATGCTGCTTTCTGGCACTCAGGTTCGCACTCTGATAGTTCCTTCACTGACATTGAAAGTTGTGTTCTGTTCCCAAAGGTTTAATGAAGTGGGACAGACACGGTAGCAAAGAATGACAGTAGTTGTGTTTCAAATGTCTTATGTGAGTTGGTCTCGTGGGGTGAGACCAAAAGGGGATTTTAAGTATTATTTGAATTATTTGAAGTATTAAAGTAACTAGTTATGTCAGGAAAGTTCAATCTGGTATATTCATTTTAATGTCACCTTATATAGAATGTGTGTTAAACTTGTGATTTCTGCATTGAGTGACTTCTGCCTAGCAGATACCAAGAAGAGGCCCCTAGGGTCTCTCTGTTAATTATCAATAGTCCTTGCAATTAACAGGGGAATTCCCGCATACAATTTCAGATATAAGGCAGTTAAAGGGTTGTAGAATTAATGATTTATCTCCTACACATCCTGCAGGCCTTGAGACTTGGGTCACCCAGCAGTAAACGAGATAAACGTCCTTTTGAGCTTATCAATAAAATGTATTCATTCCTAGTAAGCTGACTTTGGGGTGAAGGGAAGTTCAGGGAATCCATTAAGCCACAAGAACAATTAACTTATGTTGGTTGACTGATGCGGTGACTGTCATGGGATGATGGCGTTTTGATATTTACAAATATGGCTTTCATAGAGAAAAACAGGTGACTGTTGTGTGATAAGATACATGATAGGATGTGTGTTTTGAAGATGTTTAGGGGGAATGAGTATGTGTCCTGTCAAAGAGTCCTCTGTCATGACTCCAAATCATTGATTGGGGGATCTGCCTAAGGGCAGAGGGACAAACACACACACACACACACACGCAAAACTCCTCCCCACCTGTGTATAAATGTTGTGATCATTTTGAAGATCGGCACTCTTGTTTTTGACTTGCCGTTCCCGAGACGTGTCTCACACGGTGGTAGAACCTGAGCCCGGAGTACTCTGCAGAGTGCTTCGTGATTAGGTGATGTATTGTATGTTTTTGCCATTAAAGCAGATTATTGTTTAACCCTTATCCTGGCTGCTTTGAATTTGTCCTTCTTTTGAGAACCCGCTCATATAGGAACGGCGCGGAGCAGAGATTCTGCCCCAACACAACACAAATACAACCTCAATCACGAAGTAATCCGGATTACTCCGGCTCTAGTTCCTCTCGCTGGGAGAGGTCTTACCCCTTGGACAACATGAGGAAGAAGAGGCCGAACTTAGAGAAAACACAGACTATCATACTAAAAACATAGGAGGAGGTGTGCACATGCTTCCCCCAGAGGGGTCTCCCATTGGAAGAGACCAAGACATGGCCTGTTGTACCCAGTCAGTGCGAGCCAGCTAGGAGACCCGGAAAACAAAAGTGTCTCTTCAGTTTGATGAAGAACAGATACCTTCGGTGTCCAGCATGAACCTGCTCCAAATAACAAGTTTGTTTATCTTATCTCACATCTTGCAGCCAACACACACACATTATTCTATATGGTTGCCTGTCTGTGGCCACCTTCCCCCCTCAGGTAACCGCACACAAGTTAAAAATATGTTTTAAGATATAGTTGTTATAGTTGGCTAAATATACGTAATACATGTAAATTACCTTCATATCAAATAATAACGAGGAAAACATTACCTTTGCTCTCAAGCAGTCCTAGAGATGCTTTTCAAATAGTCTAACTTTACACAGGCCCAGTATCGAGAACACACACTCATTTGTCCTGCAGCCTTTCCAGCCACTTGAGCTATTGTTCACATCTTTACTTCAAATCAAAGGTTTCACATTGCATATTTCCAGCTTCTTTTACACAGACCGCTTATTATTGATACAAAGTAATTAAACACACACATATCTTTTTAAGATATGTAGATTTCCCTGATATTTGACATGCTGTATCTAAGGGAGAATGTCTCCTGTCATCCACAACTGCTCCTTTTTCATACAGAGTAATAAAACATGTTTAAGCTAATTTCTCCACAATGTTTGTAGCCATTTAGTACCCACACATGAAATAATAAACAGAGAAATCTAATCAAACACCAACACAGATATAGTTCAGCAATAATCACATATATTGACTGCAATAGACAGACTTCTTCCCTAAAAGTCTTTCACGCACACGCATTTTCACCCTTTACAGAAGTTAATCGTTCTTGTAGCCTAAGGGCTTCTGTGAACTTCCTTTCACCTCCAAGTCCGTTTTACTGAAATGAATACATAATAAAAAATGAGAACAAGAGGACTATGGTCTCGTTAACTGTGTGACCTAATTCTCAAAGCCCCTTTATGGGTCTACAGGAAATGAATCATTAATTTTAACAAGACTTTAACTGCATTATCTGGGAATTCCCCTGTTAATTGCACAGTCTATTGATAATTAACATTAAGGGTAATCTTTCCACTCAAGGCAGAAGTCTGGTTATACTAAAAATGGGACATTTGTTTCAGGAATATATGAAAAGGCCTCTCTATATTTGAGAGGAAAAATGTACTTTGTCCCTTCAAATTTAACACACACGAACGTAAGGTGACATTAAAATAAATATATCACACAAGGCACGTGCGTTGTCTGCACTGTCGTGCATTTTTCAATTCCAAATTATAAAGGCCAAGTCTCTTTATAGATTTCAAAGTGCACCCGGAGATTTGTTTTTTACCACCTGCGTTCAGCTTTTCGACACTCTCTTTTTTCTGTTTTCACGGTCATGGCATTTCTCCATGGAGATATTTTCTTGCCAGTCACTTCCTTTACCTTAGTTGGAGCAGTGGCATCTATAACATTTACAAATGTTTGAATTCAAATGATCTACTAGCTCATTTACTGAGATGTTAGCAGGGTCAAGTGTGGAAGAAAACATTTCCCTACTATTTTCAGTTAAATATCGCTTTGTGGTTATCTCTTTTTGAACATTTTTGTGAACAGAAATAGAGCTCTCAAAGAAAACACAGGAATGATCAGAGTTTGCAACATCAGTCACCACAACCTTAGAGATATTCAGACCCTTTGAGATAATTAAGTCCAGAGTGCCCCTTATTGTGCGTCGGACCCTTCACATGCTGAGTCAGTCCATAGTTATCAAGAACACAAAACAGTTCTTTAGCCCCTCTGTCCTGGGGGTTGTCAACATGGATATTAAAATCACCAACAATGACTAGACGGTCAAAGTCAATACAAACTATAGACAGCAGTTCAGTAAAGTCATCAAAAAAACTTGCACAGTATTTGGGTGGTCTATAGATATTTAGGAACAGAGCTCAAGAGGAGCATTTCAGCTGAAGGGCCACATACTCAAAAGAAGCAAAGTTCACATAAGGTGTCTTCTTACATTGAAGGGAATCATTGAACAAAATAGCAACTCCACCTCCTTTCTTATGCATTCTTTCCTGACTCATAAAACTAAAAAACTAAAGTTGGGAGGGGTTGATTCGATAAGAACAGCTGCACTGTTATTTTGTTCAATGCAAGTTTCCGTTAAAATCATGAAATCGAGATTATGCTCAGTGATAAAATCATTGATTAAAAAGGTTTTTCCTGCCAAACACCTGACATTTAATAAAGCTAGTTCAAGTTTGAGCCTGGACCCAGCACTTATTAGTTAGAGTTTGCTGCATGTTGTACACGCACATCCTTATCAGGGTTCGGAGACAGCAGATGCTGTCTTGAAGGGGGAGGAGGTGGTGCACGTTTTGGTTTGGATGATTGTATTAGGCATGGTGATGAAGACGGGGGAGATGGTGCATGTCTCTGCTTCGGTGATTGTGGTGGGTGCCGGTGAGGGACAGGGGTGAGGCACTTCCTGCCAAGCCTGTGTACCTCCTTCATGCGGTCATTGAACTCCAGGAAGGGGGACGAGGGTGAAAGGGTTAGCGGAGAGAAGAGAGAGCTGGGAGATGAAGGAAGAGTATCCTCAAAGGTGTTGATAGGGGGAGTGAAGGCCGGTGGAGACTCCTCCATTCGTCTCATAGGTCTCCCATAATCAAGACATTCCTGAGGCGGGTGCAGTGATACTTCTTCATGGTTTTCTGCGTGATGTGTTGTGTCTTTCTCCTGTTTTGATTCCTCTACACTGTTAAAAAGGATATTGTTTTTTAGTCAGATGGGCAAATGTGATCATGCTGAGTGAACTCACTGCCCATTACAACTCATTAAGACGAGTTACAAAAACTTCACCTTGAAAAATATTTGTAAACTCAGAATAATCTGTTGCATTAACTTGATAACATGAGTCAGCCTCTGCATTGTATGTAACACGCATGCGCCCGCAATATGACGTCACACGCAGTGTTCCAAAACTGAAATGAATTTGAAATCCGAGTTGGCTGCCATCTTTCTTCCTCGCTCAGAGCCCGGACTAGAGTTATCAAGTAAGTACATTCAAATGTAATCTAGTTCATCAGCAGACAATGCAAATTAATCCTCTAACGTTAGTCTCTGTCTCAGACTGACTGTCGCCAAACTTTTTGATGCATATTTCATATTTAACGTTAGTTCGTTTTAGGAAAACGTTAGCATGTTAGCGAGCTAGCTAGCTAGCAGTGGGTTGGAAATTAAGAGCTGCCCGAGTGAAATAGCGAGTATTTGAAGGAGGGTTGAGCCTAAAACTCGGCTGAAATGAGTATCCGGTACGGATAATGTACTTTTCACGAGTAAAAGTATTTTTTACGAGTAAAAAGTCGAAAGCGCAAGCACACACACGTGCAGTGATGCCAATTTAGCACTTTTGTTTCTAGCCCGATTGCCCCCGGACACGTGGGCTGACGCAGCATCTTGTAACAAACACCGTTCCAGGGCTTGTTAACATTGAACAACCTATTAATGACAAATCACCCAAATGAACCCAGAGGTGAGTCCGCCTGGACCTACTTTTTCTAAACCTCTTTAAAAAGTTCAAATTTCACTTGTTTTGCATCAATCTTGATACAGGGTACTTATTATATGTTATAGTTTGGATTCCTAAAGGTTTTTGTCTACTATCCCATCATTCAAGGGTGGTTTTCACTATAAGTAATGTTTTTTTAGACAGAAACTAATTTGCATTTTTTTTACTATGTTCAATCTGAATTGACTTTAAAATAAAAAATATCTATATTGATTCTGACACGATCTACAGCCAAAAAATAATAATTGTCAAAAATGGAGGTGATGAAAATGCATGTGAATTGAAAAATAGAGGGGTATAACGGATGTGAATTGGAAAAGTGATTAGATTAATCTAAAGCCAATTTGATTAAAACAGTTGTAATGTGATGAAAACCGAGCAATGTTATAATTTTCCCATCTTACATTTTATCATTCTTCAGCATTCATAACATAAAATTGTCATTTATCAATTAAGTGTCCTCAAGGGTGGATGTAACACAAATAAAGAATGGAGGTGATGAAAATGCATGTGATGTGAAAAATAGTGATACATTGACAATTTATTTGATAAACTTGATTGTCTACCAGACATTTATCATTTACAGCAATCCATTTTTAACATCTGTTCAATGTATTTATTTCCACTTTGTAATAACAGTGTTTACATGTCTGGATACATTAAAATCTGGATTGAATTTTCTTTAGAGAAGAGTATGTGGACTTATTTTACTGTGTTGTGTGCTGATAACTCAGGAATATAACATGTTTTTCTTTCTTTTTTCTGTACAGGATAACTTCAGTGGAGGCCAGGGCAGGAATTTCACGAGGGCCACGAGGGCCATGTCTAGGACCTATCTCCGCCCACCCCCTCACGCGTCCGTGTGCGTAGGACGGTCTAGCACCTAGCTAGCTGATTCTCCGCTCAAGAAAAGGCTGAGGTGAGGTAAGGTTTTGTGATGATCCTGTTTGCCGTTAAGTTTTTCATTTGTCCAGCTTTAAGTGTAATTTTATGGATAACATTACTATTTCTTGCTCGTATGGTAATGCATAATTATAATATTTTGAAGTGTTTTTGTTACTACTTGGATAAGTTATCAGGGTTCGTACGGGTGCTTGAAATCCTTGAAAATGCTTGAATTTTTACGAGGTGTTTTCATGACTTGAAAAGTGATTGAATTTTGGGAATGGTGCTTGGATTTGAGATAAAGTGCTTGAAATTGTAAATGCTTTACTTTTACAATAAATTGCTGTCTGACTGAATAGTTCGCTTTTTAGATTAAAAGAAAATAAAGAAGTCGGAGCGCCCTTAGTTGCTTCGCTTCTACATAAAACAGCTCCGCTCCGGCCTTCCCGCGCTATGCGCGCGACCTGCAAGTGTTTTATTTGTGTGACCTGGGCATTCTAATGAGAGAATGACAGTATGCCAGGAGGTTGCTGTTTTAACGAGCGTTGGCTATCCGAAAAGAAATACAAGCTGTGGCTAAAACGAGGATCAACCCAACGATTCGCCTTCTGCACAGTTTGCCACAAAGAATTTCAATTATTCGCGATGGGAGAGTCTGCGCTGACGAGCAATATGAAAGGTAAGCCGTAGTAGAGCATTTTGGATTAGGCTAACGTTGCATGTTACGTTTGTTTAAGCTAGTAACGTTAGCGAACTCGATGTGGGATAATTGCTTATGCAGGTGACAATAATAAAAAGGAGCGTACCTATGTCAGTATGTGCGACAGTCGCCATCCTGTGGTTTTCAGAGGATGAAGCACATAAAAGCAATGTATTTCTACTGGTAGTATTTTTCGTGCCTAAACTTGCTCCATCGAAATCAGTCACATTGACCCGAAGACACATTTTGAGTTATACACTGTTGGAAAGAGGATATTCCTAGCTTTCTAATGGAGGAAACATATTTTCGTTTGTATTAATGGTCTGGGGGAAGCTCGCGAGTGTGTGTTTGTGTGTTTGTGTATTTTTGCGTTTGTGTGTATTCTGTGAGTTTCCCGGGGAAAACACTCACGAGAAACACCGGCTGTTGTTATGCCTGCTTTGACGTAAAGTTACTCCGTTCTCTGCTTGTAATTATGCCGTTACAAGCTTCAAAGTTGTATTTATCATCTGAATTTGCCGAAACAAGTTTAATATTCTGAAAGCCTAGACTTTGTTTATTTGAAATCAGATGAAAACAAACTGTAACGGACCCTGCCGTGTTATCTATGATTACTATACGCAAGGGGTCGGCAACCCCTGGCACGCGTGCCAGCATTGGCATAACCAGTGGCACACTAGGAATAAGTGGAATAAGTGTGCAAAATATTTAAATTAATTTTCGGATCCTGAACGCAAGACCGCCGCCAGAGGCCGTCTCCCCGTTACCTGCAGAAGGAAGCCATGCACGCAACGCAGCCCCGCTCTTTAACTCCAGGTGACTTTCTGCCGCTTTCCTCCGTGGTGCAGTGCTGATCGTTTCACCACGGAGGAAAGCACTTCACTAATTGCAGTACCCATAATGAGCTGTACAAATTACGCAGTTTTTGCGTGGCTGTGTATTTAGTTGAAAGCCCAGTGGCGATCTGCTCATCTCTCATCGAAATAATATGCTACAAAGGGGCGGACTGGCCATCTGTGTGTTGAACTTTCCTGTCGGCTCCCAGACCGTAGTCGAGGAGGGCAGAAGCAACAAGCTTCAGGTTCATTAACCCACTTTAGCTTAAATGACTGGAGAGAGGCGAGCTCTTCTTGGGAGGACGTTGTATTTATTTAGCTGTTCTTCTGTTTCACAAAATACATCACAGACCTCTGTTTTTCTGCTTTCCCGTTTCACTTCCAGAAACATATACACGTTCCCTCACTGTCGCTCTACCATCCACAAACACACATGCACAAGCCGCACCCCTCTCTCTCTCTTAAAGGGACAGCGATCTCATCTCACTCTGCATGACCCTAATATCATAACTTGTGTGTTCTGGAGAATCACAGAACGGACGATTGTCCTTATTATTATGCCGTTTAAACCAATTATTTAAATGTGTTTGTTAAATTCGGCATCATGTAAGTTGCGCTGACAGGTCCACACACTGCTTCCCCGCAGCGAGGCTCCCCCGCCCTCCAGCTGATAGTTGACGAGCGTCAAGCTCCTCAACCCCCCCCCCCCCGTTGATAATTATCGATCGTTGGCACGCTGATAACATTTTTAAAAAAGCACTTCATATCAAAAAGGTTGCCGACCCCTGCTATACGCCATACATTCATAATGTCAGCGGGAGGGAGGGGGGAGCATCGCTACGTAAAAGCATTAGTGCGAGGGAGAGCTGTCATCTTCCCTTTACAAGCTTCAAACATGTATTTATCGGGAGATTTTGGCAATAAAAGTTTCATATTCTGAAAAAGATTCCCTGGAAACCTCCAAAACTCTTACACAGAAAGAGGATCTCTGCACACGCTTTTTTTTATATCAGCTTTGTGTTTCAATGGTTTTGTCCTAACCTTGGAGAGCCGTATGTTTACTGCCACCCTAAAAGGACCTCAAAAATGTTAAAAATGTTAATAAAGAATTTATTGAAAAGTTAGTTGGCTGATTGTTTTATATTGGCTCAGCCAGGTTATATGGGATGCCCAGTCTACTAAATATGATATGGGTCACTCATTTTACAATATTAAACTTTGTTTTCTTATCTTTAATTTGTCATCCTTATGTAGAATACTATTACGAAACACACATTTGGTTGTTTATAGCATAAAGAACATCGGATTTCATGTGAGGTAGGGAAATAATCATTTGAGCATAAATATGTGCATATAAATATGTAATTTACAACAGCTGTACGCTGCTTGAAAAGCTTGAAAATGCACCTTGAAAATGCTTGAAAAGTGCTTGAATTTGACTTTGGAAAAGGTGTAAGAACCCTGAGTTATGTTGCAGTTGTGTTCTTTTTGTATTATTATCTAGTGCTAGGCAGTTAGCGCTGTGTTGTTAGCTGTCAAAGACCTCTGTGCAGACTTATTTGACCACCGGCGATCGCAGACGGAAGTTCAATGTTTGCTGCTCGTTTATATCGCCCAATTTTCAAAACGCGATCAAAATACCCATTCACATGTCTTGTGGCATGCCTGAACTGTCTACATACGACATTGTGCGTCACCATAGTAGGGAAACTTTCCTCCCATTATGGTCCAGATTCTTGTTGGAGAAGGGAAGAATGTACCCCAATCTGCTGCACCTAATACAAATAGTCCTAGTTTTTCCTGTCTCTACCTCTCAAGTTGAACGGCAGTTCTCAGTAATGAAGAGAATGCAGGGCGATTGGCGTTTAAGCCTGCACACTTCAACAATTGAAGATCTACTCCTCATCAAATCCCAGGGTTGTGCTCCTGCTGAATATCAAAGTGATGAAGCTGTGGCAAGATAGTGGGCAGCTGGCATCAACAAAAGGAGACCCAATATTCATCCCTATGGTCAAAGGAACCCCAAAAGTCCAAATCTCCCTGACTCGTCATCATCTCCATCTTCAAGTGACTCAGAATAAGGACGCACCTTGACGTAGGCCCACTACCACAGTCTCACAGTGAGCCAAACATGTCTGTGCTATAAGAATCCTTTGTAGTTTTAATAAAGAATTTGTTTAATTGCAATTTGGTGTCCATTGAATGCTTAATAAATATATATAAAAGTATTGTAAATGCATATACAATCGTAGTCACTTCATATCGTATGTTAAATCATTGTTTTAATTTATGGCCTTGGTGCACTGGCTTTTGGCCTTTGTGCCCTTAAAAAATTGACAACTCAAAAGGCCAAGTGGCCTTGCCCCTAAAATGACGAAATTCCAGGCCTGGTGGAGGCTGTGCAGTTTGGAGCAATTCCCCTTCAATGAGGTGGTCCTGCAAGTCTTGTCATTACTCCTCACCGAGCCAACACTAATTGTCCATTACAAACTGAAGCACTGTCATCAGGCAAGGAACTGTCCTCTTCCCTGTGTTTATGCAGACTGTGTGTGCTCCTTCAGGACCGAATCATCTCTGAAAAAACATTTAACTAGAGACCATAGTCAAGCACGTTCAACGCAGGTGACCTCAAGGTTAAATTGTGAACTGTGCAATTTATCAGAGACAGTGATACACAGTATTTTGCACATTTAAAAAGACTGTAGTTTTCAGTCCAGCGTGTACAGTACTTTTCATGCACATAAGAGCAAGAAACTTAATCTCTGTACTGTTGATGATTTCCGTACAAACTTGTATCAAACTTGTGCTCAAGTCACTTCAAACTCTGAAAGTACAGGATTTGATGAGACAAATTCGGATCATCTAGATTTAACAACAGATGATTACATAGAGGATCAAGACCTGCATGATTTGTTACAACAGAAAGTTGCATCTCTCTTACTGCGTATGCAAACGATTTTGCATACGTCTAAGACAACAACTCAGGAAATTATAAACGAGCTATGTAGTATTAGCTCAGTTGTGGAAGAGTGCACACCAAAAATTATTGAAAGTGTACTGATCAACCACAATTGTGCAGTAAATAGTGCAGTCACCACTGCTAAAACTGAGATAGTTAAAAAAGCAAACCCCCTAAGTTTCCTGTCAAAGGCTGGACCTTTTGGCTCTGAATACAAAAGAGAAACTTTTTACAAGAATATTTTTAAAGTGATTGAGCCGATTGAATATGTTTTAGATGCATCTTCCAGACGTACATTTGTTTATATTCCAATTCTGAAAGTCTTGACAGAGCTGTTAAATCGTAACGATGTGTTAGATAAAGTCTTGGAGACAGAATACAGGGAAACTGTTGAACACTCAACTCAGTATAAAACATACAGAGACGGTCTATATTGCAAAGAGAATATTTTGCTCTCATCAGAAGATCTAAGCATTGCCCGGACTGTATATAGATGACTTTCAGGTTTGCAACCCATTAGGAACATCAAGAAAAAAACACAAGGTCTGTGCAGTGTATTGGGTCATTTCAAATTTACCAATACGGTATAGGTCATCTGTACAGTCAATCTATCTTGCATGTCTGTGTAATAGCAACGATGTGAAGAACTACGGGTATGGTGCCATTCTTGAACCACTCTTAAAAGACCTTGCAGTATTTGAGCAGCAAGGATTGTATGTTCAGAAATTGGGAACAACTGTTAGAGGTACTGTGCTGTACGTGTTTGCAGACAACTTGGGGGCCCATTCGCTTGCTGGATTCCAAGAGAATTTTAATGTTAACAAATTTTGCCAGTTTTGTTTGGCTAGTCGGCAAGATATTGACATTCACGAGGTGAAGGAGGGAGTGTTTCCACTGCGGACAGTTGAAGCTCACAATCACGACCTTCTGGAATTGAACAGACAGCACTTAGTTTCTCTGAATGGAGTAAAGAGAGACTGTGTTCTCAATAGACTTTCTCATTTCCACACAATCCAGGGCTTCCCCCCAATATTTTATGCATGACCTTTTTGAAGGAATAGTGCCAAGGGAGTTAAGTCTTTGTATAAAGTCTCTGGTATCCAAAAAGTATTTTACAGTAGATTATCTGAATTCCATCATTGAATCCTTCCCTTTCAAGTTTACAGACAAAACCAACAGACCTCAAGCAATTTCAAAGTATTTTGCAAAGAAAAATTCTATTGGTGGGAATTGCAATGAAAACTGGACGCTATTGAGACTACTACCGTTGATGATCGGTCACGTTATACCAGAAGATGACAAAACTTGCCAAATCTTATTAGATTTAAAAGAAATAGTTGAAATACTGGCAAGTGGGCATTTTTCAGATGAGACATTGTCATACTTGGAGTGTAAAATCTCTGATCACAGGTGCCTATTGAAAGAGGTGTTTCCCGATTTCCACCTCCTGCCCAAGCACCACTTCCTGGAACATTATCCTGAACTGATTTGGAGATTTGGGCCCGTGACAGATTTCTGGACTATTAGGTTTGAAGCAAAGCACAGCTTTTTTAAAAGGGTGGTGCATGATTCTCACAACTTCAGAAACATCTTGCTCACTCTAGCGAAAAAACACCAGCTTCTTTAGCTTACCATCTAGACTTGCCAAGTCTTTTCAGACCTGATTTGGAAGTTGGACACATTGCTGTTTTTTCACCTAATACACTTGAGCACCCCATGAAGCAGGCGGTAGAGCTGAAATATAAAAACATAACTCTTGTATCTCTTGCAACCAATGCCTGCCTCTATGGCACCAAGTATTCAGAGGGTATGATTCTGTCCGTGGGGCACACCAGTGGCCTGCCTAACTTTGGGAAGCTAGTTAAAATTGTGGTTGCGTCCAGCAAAGTGTCTTTCATCATAAAACCATATCAAGCATGGTACATAGAGCACCTGCGGAGTTATGAGCTGAAAGAAAAACAGTCTTATGAACTGGAGATTGTGGAATCACATGAACTAAATGGATATCAACCCCTGTATCCATACACAAGAGCAGGCAAACTGATGGTGACACCAGTAGTTCTCTTGCTTCACTAAAGTATGGTTTAACTGTTAGTTTACTTTAAATGGTGTATTCCTCTCATCCAACGCAAAAACTAATGAATTAATGTTAATTGGCTTTTTTATTACTTTTGTCTTTTCTCAGGGTGTTTCTTCTCCATCTCCAGAGAAGTCCTGAGAGTTTCTCAATCAAAGGAAGATGCTGTTGCGCGTGATGATTTCACCACAGGACATAAGGAAGCTCCGATTGGACTCGGTTCCAGATTCAGTTCATGGCCTGAAACTTGTGTTGAAAAAAAGTTTTCAGCTATGCTCCTTGTTTGACCTTCAATATGAAGATGAGGACTTCAAAGACTTCTGTAACCTCACGTGTATTGACGATCTACCAAAGGAGAAGGTTACATTGAAAGTCAATTTTTGCTCCGTCTCCTCAGACTCCAGTTTGGAAACTTTAAGTGCAGGGTGTCCATCATCTCCTTCAACGTCCTCTGCATCGAGCAGCCATACAGAGTCCTTTGCAGGTCGTTCACAGCCGTGGCCAACTCTCTTTCCCCTTCCCACCTTCTCATATGATTTTGAGCTGAGGCTCAGTCACGGCAATGATGCTTTCAGAAAAGATGGAACACTTCGATCCATTTCAAGAGACATGAAATCTGATATTCTGGAGAAAATAGCTGAAGCAATGTATTCATTCAAGGCCTACCCTGATGATGAACAATTTGAGAGTGCAGCCATTGCACTCATTGAAAAACACCCTTGCCTAAAAGAACGTGGATCCACATCTGGATGGTATGGATGGAAAATTAGTTTAAGATGGGCAATCACAGGCAGAGATTGAGAGAAGCAGGCTGTCAAGAACTGATGGTAAATTCCGAGAAGAGAGGTCCTGGGGACACGCGAGGGAAGAGAAACAAAGTAAAGAAACCAAGACGGTCTGAAACAAACTTCTTTCCAGATCTCCCCCAAGAAAGAGACCGACAACATCTTGAAGAAGAGCGAGAAAAGATGGCCCAGGAGATGAGAAAAGCAACCCCAAAGCTGTTCTTCATTGATGATGCAATGAACGCCACATATGCATTGAGAAGACAGGAGCTTGTTGAAGAGGAGCCACCTGTGGCCGAAATGAAAGTCAGATGGCCCGCGCTGTTTACTGAAAGACAGGTAAATTTCGTACGTTTTTGCTTGCTTTGAGTGCTTTGAATTTTACCAACGCAAAATCTTAGGCTTCGAAGTTTACTGTAGCAACAGGCATGACAAAGTAATAATGTTCTTCTATTTCATGTATTGCAGTTCAACATTTGTATGTGGTTTGAAATAGGGATGCACCGAATATTCTGCCACCGAAAATTATCGTCCGAAAATGGTTAAAAAGGCCCTTTCGGCTTTCGGCCAAAAAAATATCACCGAATGTCAGAGAACAGGGTTACGTTGATCATACTCCGCATATTTGTCCGGGTGTTTTGATTTCAAGTGGTGGAGTAATCCCGAAGTGGTGAAAGTCTTTGCAGTTACACCCCCTCGAGAAATGTCAGCTGAACACGTTTTACAAATCGCAATCCGCGCCTCTCTCTCTGATATTTTTAAATATCTCCAAGCGGCAGACATGTTGGCTGTGAGCCAGCCGCGAGCATGGTCGCGCGCCGCACTTGTCGCCGCGTTTTGATTACGTCATCACAACAACACATTAAGTTACCAAACTTATAGGTGCATTTGTTGTTGTTGAAGGCCTGGCTGTTACAGTCTTTATTTACACTATTATGTTGTAGGCCTCCTGGCCTAGATGTTTATGCAGTTTTAAAGCACCTTGGCTTTGTTCTGAATGCACTCTGTTGTAGTTATCCTACAGAGAAAAGAAAATGCACTTGACTTGGAATTAATGTACTTTATGCGTTCAAAAGTGCTGAATAAATGTTTTATGGACCCATAATAGTGATTATTATTTAAGTTAAGTTTTGCCATACTCATGTCTTTTTCCATAATCAGGTAGCTGAACAACATTGGCAAAAAATGTATACATTATATATATATATTTCTATATATATATATATTTCTATATATATATATATATATATATATATATATATATATATATATATTTCTATATATATATATATATATATATATATTTCTATATATATATATATATATATATCTATATTTCTATTAATCATTTTCGGCCTTTCGGTATTCGGTTTTCGGCCAACTGTTTCCTATTTTCGGTATCGGTTTCGGCCAAGAATTTCCCATTCGGTGCACCCCTAGTTTGAAATATATATGCTTGTGCAATACCCAGTGGCGCTTACATCGTATTACATCTGGGCAGCTTGTGAAATGTGAAAACGTAGGTCACTTTTAACTTGGATTAAAATGATGTAATGTCACTTCTTCATATAGATCGTCAAGGAATTCACCAGGCTGATGTTGATGGACCTCAATTCACTCTATGAGGGTCTGGACAGCCACCTGCAGAAATTCCTTCAGTTGTTCAGGTCAAAGCGCTTTGAGGGGATCAAAGAAATGACATCCTTAATGGAGAGCCTCGACAAGGATGTAAGTACAGTTCTTTACTTTAAAGTACTTTGAGGCAATAGAGCTGCCTTTCCACATTCATTCTATGTTCTCGTGTAAACTCAATGTAATTGTTACGACGGGATACAGGGGAAGGACCCAAAAGCAGGCGCCTGAGGCAGAGCTTGATGCAGTTCAATTATTTAATAAACAACATGGTGGTACAAAGGCTTAAGGGATAGTGAGGCAGGCAAGGGTCAGAGAAGGCAGGCCACATGCACACGGACACGGACACACACGAACACACACGGACACACGGAATATGAAGGAATCTATTAAGTTAGCTGTGGACGTAGTGCAAATAACCAGAATGCCTTGTGGAGTGATGGGGTTATATAATTCTGATAGCAACGAGCAATATTAGTTTATCATGTGTTTTGGCAGGCATCGAACCAAAGGAAGAGGGCAGCAGTGTTGCAGGGCCTACCATGGTACATGAGGGAAAATCCTTCAACTATCATGAAGATGTGTGAGGTAAGCGCTGAAATGTCGTTCAAGATGATACAAAAACTAGTTCACAAGGAACAGGGTTACACTAGTCGTTTCAGGCGTCGTCTGTGTATGCATATATGGCAAAGCATCTCTAAAGCACTTTCGTTGTTGTTTTTTGTTTTCTTTTTGCATGAAGCCAACGGATCCTGAAGAGGACGTCATCAAGGGAATGGTGATTGGAATCCTTTCAGTCGTTGAAGATGTGAAGGAACCTCTTCCAGCTTCCAACATCGATGTCGCCCTCGTGATCGAGGAAAGGATAGTCATACGTCACCTTGGTGATGTACCCAATGCTTTTGTGAACCTGATGGGATTGCAGTACATGCTGAACCTTGACTATCCAAAAGACTTGAAATACACCTTTGAGGTGATTCAGCGCCTGTTCATGGGAATTGGGTTGGACTCGTGCACTCCCAGGGTCCACTCTCTAAAGAATAAATTGCTCAGTTATAGAAATGGCCTAGGAAGATGTCTCTGCATCTGTCCCAAAGGATACATCTTCATTTTTTTTTTGTCATTTGTCCACTGTTCTAAGAGGAAAAGAAATGACTCAGCGGGTCACACCAGTTTGTTTTCATTTTATATTGCTCCATTTGGAGGAAGTGTCTGAGAGACACTAGTGTGTATTTTATGTCGTACCGCAACCATGAACAGAGTGGATATTTCAGTACTGTTAGAATGTTTTGATGTTCTGACTGACAGTTAAGTTAAGAGAGATACAATTTTCTATGTATGTTTTACTGCATTTTACTGCAGCAACCCTGAACACATACTCCTCAGAATGGACTCTGTTTAACAAGTCACTCAATTACAGTTGTATCTATGGGACAGTGTAATTTCAGTTTTTGAGCAGCCCAGAGCAAAAACAATGGTGTGTTAGAGGGTGTTTTTTGTTTGGTCTACATGTTCCAAGTAAGGTCTTTATGATATGTTGACATCCATTGACACACTTATTTGAATTAAAAAGCAACACTGAACAGTTAATGAGTGTGTGGGTTGGAGTTCTTCATTTCTTCAATTATTGATATTGTAATAACAGTCCTGATTTAAATGTCTTTTCAGCTAGTTTTTCATGTGTTAATATAATTTAGACTAAGCTAGTTGTCATGTTGATTTATAGTATAACTTTGTAGCTATTAGTTTGCTTGTTAAGTAAGCCTGGTAAGTTAACTTGGTACTAGAAGTTGAACAAACACAGTTGTACATGTTGAGCCAACTTGATTAACACATTTTTAAGAACTCAATCAAATAAGTTTAACCAACATCTTCTTAAGTTATCTTAACTAATATTTGCTAGTCCAAATAACTTGACACATGAAGTTGTGTCAACAGACTACAAGTTGTATCAACTAATGTATTGAAGTGTAATAGACTTGACAATAAATGTTGAATCAACTTGACACAACTTAACTCAGTCAAAGCAACAAGATGACTTGACTATTCAAGTTGAGTCAACAAATCATTTTAACAGTGTAGTTGCTTGTCCTTGGCAGAGGGAACAGATTGATGACGCAGGCAGTTGAATATTGTTAAAGATAAACAATGGTACTCCTGCCTTGTTCAGGCAAATTCCATCTGCCTTAAAAAGATGTCTGCGGTCCAGAAAAGTTAAAATTGTCAATAAAATGGACAGAATGGTCAGTACAGGCAGTTGAAAGCCACGTGTTCAGTGCAAACAATCTGCTGAATCCCTCCAGTCCTCCTTCTGACTGGCGGTAGAGGGCCACTGATGAACACCTCCGCATTTAGAGAGCTCACAGTTTTCAACAGACATTTTAAGTCTTATTTCAGCACTTCTGACTGTTGTTTCACAACATCATTTGTTCCAATGTGCAGTACCACATTTTTCAAAGTCGCATATTCAGCCCCAATATACAGGATCTTCTCAGCCAAGTCAGAGACCATATCCTTGGGAAAAACAGAATACTTTGGTGTTGTTCTTACTACACAGACCTTTTACATATCTTACAGCAGAGTCACCCACAATCAGAGTTTCAGGCCCAGTCCGTTAGCTTTCCCTCTAGCCTTTTACTTTTGGAGTCACTTTTGGTCCTTAGCCTGCAGTGTGAAGAGGGACAGGTTATCCAGGTCGTTCAGAAAGAGATCTCCGGTTCTGTGTCAGTGGAGCGTATCTGTTTTCATTTGGCACACTTGGTGGTTTATGAGGATTGTTTGTAGTTCTCCCTTTAGCAGCTGTCCACGGCTGTATCCTAGTATGAACAGGGGTTGAAGAGGCGCTCTTCCTGGGTGATAACAATGCATGCCAGCGGTCGCATCACAGATTTCAGAGCATTGGGCTCTCCCTTTTATTTGTCCTCCAAAATCCCATGGAATTATTTACTCTTAGGCCTTGCACCCAGAGAGTTCCAGGGAAGACTACCACTCGTAGATTTATTACCCGGTACACAGCGCTCCTGTTTCTCTGAATCCTTGTAGCTGCTAACTAGCTGTGAGTTCCCACATAGTCCATTCACTTCCACGTTAACTTCCAACTGTTTCATTTTCATTCCAACACGGCCATCTTCTGTAGAAGTTTGTGGAAGTCATCTGTAGAGAACGGAGGCATTTTGCTGCTAACTAGCTTAAGCTAAATATAATGCAGTACCAGGCCTTAGCTGTTGCTTGGCCACGCTACTGTAAAGGCCCGGACACCCCAAGCTGACACATTACATTACATGTCACTTATTAGACGCTTTTATCCAAAGCGACTTACATACTCAGTACTGTGGGCAATCCCCACAGGAGCAATTTGGGGTGAAGTGTCTTGCCAGGGACACAACAAAATGCTGACTGCAGTGGGGTTTGAACCTGTGACCCCCTGATCCAAACACCAATGCACAACCCACTACACCACACGCCTCCCCAAAGAACTGACACAGACGACCCCCGACTATTGTGTCGACTCGCGTCTCTGTGTCTTGGCATGTGTCGCACTGGAACTAGGGCTGGGCGACATGGTCTCTAAATGATATCGCGATATTTACTGACTATATCGCGATTTACGATATTATATCGCGATATTCTGAAATGTCCTCTAAAAAATATATTTTTTTTAACCCCCTGATGTTACAGTCACGCCAGTATGATGATTCTAGTAGTCCCTGCAACATATGTCTGCATTAAAAAAAATCGACTAATAATGAAGAAAATTAACACATGTGTTGCAATAGTACTTTATGCACTAACTACATTACTACTTGTACTAAAACATTTGAATCATCAGTTCTTCCTCATTTTCTCAATTGTTCATATTTGGTTTATGAAAATAATGATATTGTGGTCATTGTTCAAAAATGTCTGCTATTATTATGAGTAGTATTATTATTATTATTATTATTAGTATAATGCGCTTCTGTCTTCCTGTCATTATCAGGAGTTAGACATGTTATGGCTATGTATTAGATTAGATTATAACCTTCATTCTCCTAAACTGCTGGGACATTTCCCTAAAGCCAATACCTTTATATTTTCTACTCTTCACTTACTTGTCAGCATAGGTCGGCATTGATGTACAGAGCCGACAGAAGACCTTGTTTATATTGGCTCATATTGAGAGGTGCAGTGACGCGTCCTAAACCAGAAGGAAGCTGCTGGTTCCCCTCGACAAAAAAGCAATGGGATTCTCCAAAGGGTTTTGGAAAATAGCTGGAAATAAGGTCTGTGGAAAACAAAGCTGTTTCATAAATGCACGTTTTGTTCAGCCGGATAATCTCCACATGTCTACCCTACTTTTATAATTTTAGAATCATAAATCTAATCGATAGATTATAAAAGGGTTTTAGGACGCGTCGCTGCACCACTAGAAGCCAACTCCATCGATCAAGCTGGCTGAAACTTTCTCTCCCTCTTCTTCTCATGCTCCCTGTCACTCTCCTTTAACTCCTCCGGTGACTTTCTTTTATTTGAAGATAGTTTTTTTGCCCGCGCTCACGGCAAATTGGGAGCCTGCTCGCGCTGGCTCTGCAACAAACAGCTGCTGCGGAGCCAACGCTAGCAGGCTCCCGTTTGCCTTCAACCAACAACGACAACCGCCTCACGAAACGCTATGTTGTAGCGTTAATAAACGAAACATGTACAAAATTGCTTGTCAAAGTACCTATACCACTGGACTCAATTTTATTTTTTTTAAGCAATAGTTTTAGTGGCCCGAGCGGGGCAAGTGGAAAGTACGTTATGCTGGCCCGGGGTGTCTAAATAGTGCTTCCGAGCCAGCGGGCCATTTATAATGTCGAGCCCTGCTCTCTGTCATTGTGCATGTGTGTAATGTTTGTGTGCAAGTTAGACGGGGCCCTGCGTGTGTGCCTGCGTGTGTGACTGTGTCTATGAGGGAGAAAGGAAAGCTCATTTTGGCCGCGGCGGGAAATTGATTTGACAACATAATACTCGATGTTCACGATGTGGTCATTTACGACATCGCATGGAGTGCAATCCACGATGTATCGTGTAAACTCGATATATCGCCCAGCCCTAACTGGAACACACCGCAAAGACTTCAGCCGTACGGCCAAGAAGCACTTACGAACTGCGCATGCGTGAGTGGCAATAACTCCTCCTTACCAACATGCGGCTGGTAGTGTGTATTCATCATTCAAAAGAGGCAACAACCGAAGACGAGTGATAACCGAGAGAAGAAGAACAGACTGCGTGATATAAACAAACAACAAATAGCGTGTGCGTTCATTTTCATTCTACAACGAGAAGCTCATGGGGCTTTCCCGAACCTGTGTCGAGAGCTGGAGTTAAATGAAATCTCAGATTTGCCTTCTTAATAGTTTGTTTGGGTCCCTCACTTCGCGTTTCGCTTCTCATGCACTGATTTGCTAGCTGAACAGCCAATCAGAGTGATTTATTTTGCGGACAGCCTTCGGCCGACTGCCCATCGATTAGGGATGGGAACGATTAATCGAATATTCGAAAATTATTCAGGTATTCGAATAATTATTCAGGTATTGGAATATGAGTTATGAATCTTTTTATGAATTTTCTTTTTTGGGAGGATGCCTAAGTTGATTACATATTATCAAATTGAATAATTCAATGTATACGACAGTGCCATAGCTAAATGTGTTGTGGTGATGTGATG